>NC_045616.1:14264990-14568021 GCF_009829155.1 Mustela erminea | reverse complement strand
GATTCTGGACTTTTGCTTTTCTTTTTCTAGCTGCTTTAGGTCTAAGGTTAGATTGTTTCTTTGAGATTTTTCTTTTCTGTAGGGAGGTATCACTAAACTTCTTTCTTAGAACTGCTTGCTGTGTCCCAGAGATTTTGGACCATTGTGTTTCCCTTTTTATTTGTCTCCAGGTACTTTTTAAAATTTCTCCTTCGACGTTTTGGCTGACGAATTTGTTGTTTAGTAGCATGTTGTTTAGCTTCCACATGTTTGTGTTTCTTCTCTGTGTGTGTTGTTCTTTTCCCTTGTAATTGACTTCAAGTTACATACTGTTGTGGTGAGTAAAGATGCTTGATAAGATTTCAGTTTTCTTAAATTTATTGAGATGCCTTTTGTGGCCTAACATGTGATCTGTCCTGGAAAACGTCCCATGTGTACAAGGAGGGAATGCATATTCTGCTTTAGGATGGAATGTTCTGTGTGGATCTCTTAAGTCCATCTGCTCCACTGTGTCACTCAAAGCCTCTGTTTCCTTATAGATTTTATGCTTGGATGTAAGTGGGGTGTTACAGTCTCCTACTGTTGTATCATTGTCAGTTTCTGTCTTAATGTCTGTTAATAGCTGCCATATGTATTTAGGTGCTCTGGTGTTGTTGCACAGATATTTACAATTGTTACCTTTTTTTGCTGGATTGATCCCTTTATCATTATATAATACTGTTTTGTCTGACATAGGTACTGCTACCCCAGTTTTGTTTTGTTTTTTGTTTGCCTCCATTTGCCTGCAGTGTTTTCCTGCCCCTTCCTTCACTTCCTTCACTTTCAGTCTGTAGGTTTTTAGGTCTGAAATGAGTCTCTTGGAGGCAGCATATAAATGGATTTTGTTTTTTTAATCCATCTGCTACCCTGTGTCTTTTGATTGGAGCATTTAGGCCATTTAACATTTAAAGTTACTACTGACAGAATGCCTGGCTGGTTCAGTCAGTTGAGCAGCTGGCTCTTGGTTTCAGTTCAGGTCATGATCTCAGGGTCATGAGATCAGTCCCTGCAATGGGTCTGCTGGAGAGTCTTTCCCTCTCCCTCCCTCTCCACTCCTCCCCCCTGCTTGCATGCATGCACTCAAGCACATGTTCTCTCTCCCTCAAATAAAATATTTAAAAGTTACTACAGATGGGGCACTTGGGTGGCTCAGTTGGTTGTGTCCAACTCTTGATTTCTGCTCAGGCCATGATCTCAGGGTCATGAGATGGAGCCCCAAGTCACTCTCCCTGCTCAGCAGAGAGTCTCCGTCTCTCCCTCCACCTCTCCTGGTTTGCACGTTTGCACACACATACATGCACACATGCTCCCTCTCTCTCAAACAAATAAAACTTAATAAATAAAGGGGTGCGTGGCTGACTCAGTTGGTAAAGCACCTGCCTCAGCTCAGGTCATGATCCCAGGATCCTGAGATCAAGCCCCATGTCAGGCATCCCTGCTAGTATGGAATCTGCTTCTCCCCCTGCCCGTCACTCCTCATTCTGCTCATGCACGTGCACTCTGTTTCTCTCTCAAATAAGTAAAATCTTAAATAAATAAATAAATAAAATGAAAAATAAAATTATTGACAGGTATGTGTACTTACTGCCTTTTTGTTCGTTGTCTGGTTGTTTTATAGTTCTTCTCTGTTCCTTCTCCTGCTCTCTTCCCTTGTGATTGATGGCTTTCTGTAGTGTTGTGCTTAGGTTCCTTTCTTTTTACTTTCTGTATGTATATCTCTTGTAGGTTTTTGATTTGTGGTTACCATGAGATTCATGTATAACATTCTGAGTATATAACAGTTTATATTACGTTGGTGGTCTGTTAAATTTGAACACATTGTAAAAGCACTATATTTTGGGGCACCTGGACGACTCAGTTGGCTCAGCATCTGCCTTTGGCTCGGGTCATGATCCCTGGGTCCTAGGATTGAGCCCCACATTGGGCTTCCTGCTTAGTGGGGAGCCTGCATCTCCCTCTTCCTCCGCCTCTCTCCCTGCTTGTGCTCTTTCTCTCTCTGTGTCAAAGAAATAAACAAAATCTTTAAAAATAAATATATAAATAAAGGTACTACATTTTTACTCCTTTTTTTATATATGATGTAATATTTTATATCTTTTTATTTTGTGTATTCCTTAACTGCTTTTTAATATAATTGTACTGTTTTGTCTTTTACTCTTTTTACTAGCATTATAAGTAATTGATCTCCTACCTTTATTTTATGTTTGCTTTTGCCAGTAAAGTATTTCCATTTCATAATTGTCTTAGTGTAGTTATGGCCTCTTCTTTTCCACTAAAGAATATTTCTTGTGAGACTGGTTTCTTGTGAGACTGGTTTAGGGATGATGAACTCCTTTCACTTCAGTTTGTCTGGAAGACTCCTTCTCTCTCACGCCAGATAGAGTACTCTTGGTATAGGATTCTGCCTTTCAGTGCTTTGGATGCATCCTGCCACTCCCTTCTGGCCTGCAGTTTCTGCTGAAAAATCCACTGGTGGCCTCATGTGGTTTCCCTTGTATGTAACTATTTGCCTTTCTTTTGCTGCTTTTAAGATAGCTCTCTGTCATCTTTGCCATTTTAACTATGATGCATCATGGTGTGGACCTCTATTGCTTGAGCTTGTTTGGGGCTCTCTTCCTTCCCCCAAGTTAGGTTAGGAAAGTTTTCAGCTGTTATTTCTTCAGATCAGGTTTTCTGCCCCCTTCTCTCCCTCTTTTCCCTCTGGGATATCTACACTGTGGATGTTAGGATGCTTGATGCTGTCCCAAATGTTCCTTGACCTAACCTCTTTTTTAAAATTTTTTTTGTGGGGGGGATTCTTTTTTCTTTTTGCTAATGAGCTTGGGTGCTTTCCATTTTCCATCTGTCTTCCAGATCTCTGATCCAGACCTTCTGCATCCTTTAATCTGCTGTTTCCTCTCTCTAGTGTATTTTTTATTTCAGTTCTTATGTTCTTCAACTCTTATTCTTTTCTATAATTTCTCTTTGTTGAAGTTCTTACTGAGTTCATCCACTCGTTTGTCAAGTCCAGTGAACATCTTTATGACCATGACTTTGAACTCTTTCTCAGGAGGATCACTTACCTTCATTTCATTTAGTTCTTTCTATAAATTTTGTCTTATTCTTTCATTTGGAATATATTCCTTTGTTTCCTCATTTTGCTTGACTTTCTGTGCTTGTTTCTGTGTATTAGGCAGAGCAGCTACCTCTCCCAGTCTTAAAGGAGTGAGTAGCCTGTGTAGGACTGTGCCCTCTGTAGTCTGCATATGCCTGGTGTCTTCAGCTGGAGCTGTAGCAGGCACATGCTGGGGTTCCCAGGGCACTTCATGGGAGTCTGGAGCTGAGGGAGACAGGGGCCAGGGGGTCCCAAGGTATTCCATAAAGCAGAGGGTTCCTGGCAGAACAGCTGGAGAAGGGGGTGCAGGCTAGTGGGTCCCAGGGTGTTCTGCATAGTGGAAGCCCTGGTGGGATGGCTGCAACTTATGTGGGTATAGGCCGGGGCTCCCAAGGTGCTCCACATGTGGTAGAGGGCCTGGTGGGATACCTGAAGTGGGCACAGACTTGGGGTGGGCAGCGGGTGTCCTGGCAGGTTGTGTAGAGCTGAAGCAGGTGTGGGCCTGGAGTGTCCCAAGGTGCTCTGCACCCATGCTGTGTGGGCAAGACAGCTGGAGCTGTAGTAGGCACCATCCAGGGTTTCCCAGTGTGTGGTGCACTGGGTCCACCTTGGTGGGACAGCTGGAGCTTGCGTGGACTCAGATGGGAGGGCTGCCTCAAGGGAATGCCTGGGGTTGATGAAAGCTAGGGAACTGAGGTTCACTGAGGTGTCAGGCCGGCTAGAATGGCCAGACCGTGCTCCTGTCTGTGCTGTCAAGGTGGAGGGGGTCCATCAACAGTGGTCATCACCAGCACCTCCCTACCAGGCAAACATTCCAGCAACTACCCCCACGCCTGGCAAATGCACTCGGTTTAGTTCACCCACAGTCTAGTTGCCGTTTTAAACTACAGCTTCTTCCCATGCCCCAGGGCAGACACATCTGCACACAGGCCCCACAGTGCCATCCCATCCTGTGCACATGCAGCAGCCCCGGTGGGTTCCCATCCTCACTGTCTCTCCACCTCTCCTATCCCTCTCTGGGTGGTCCCTCTGCTGGGGTGGAGACTGCCCTCAGTTCTTAGGGGAGAGTCACTGCAGGTGCAAATGTGGGTTTGGTATGTCTGTGGAGGAGGAGAGTTCAGGTTCTTCCAATGTCACCATCTTAGACCCTCTCTTTGTCTTGCCTTGTCCTTGTGAGATAACAGTAATTACATGTATACCATGAATACTGGGCCCTTATTGGTTCACCTATGGTAGATCTCCTCTCTTCTCTGGAATCCTTTTTTTTTTTTTTTTTAAGATTTTATTTATTTATTTGTCAGAAAGAGAACACAGGCAGGCAGAGTAGCAGGCAGAAAGGGAAGCAGGATCCCCGCTGAGCAAGGAGCCCAATGCAGGACTCATCCCAGGACCCTGGGATCATGACCTGAGCCAAAGGCAGATGCTTAACCAACTGAGCCACCCAGGTGTCCCTTTTCTCTGGAATCCTTAAGTCCTTATTTTTGGTGTAGTCATATGTGCTGACTTTTCAGATTATGGGCTGTGGTTTGGGGATTTTAAGAAGCCCTTTCTCAAGCTTAGGTGGCAAAGACATTCTACGCTAGTTTTATAAACCTGACACAGGATTTCCATGTCTAGAGTTAAATTTATTTTACAGCCTTACCAATGGATCTAGGTGTGGCTTTCTCCATCTAGTTCACCACTTCAAAACTAGTCCACTCTTCTTACCCTCGTATGTGGTGCCACTTTGATCCTAGATCGTTTGTCCGTAAGGTGGACCTGTGTCTGAGGTCTGTTCTCTGCGTCTATTTAAGTTATCTAATCACAATAGCTTTGTAGTGTGTTTTATGTCTAGTCTATTAGTTAACTATAACAAAGTACCACAGACTGAGTGGCTTGCCAGAGCTTCATTGTCTCGAAGTCTGGAGGCCAGGCGACTGCAGCTGGGTGTCAGCACAGGGTTGTGGGGAAGATGGTAGCATGTCTGTCTCCTAGCTCCCAGTGGTTGCTGGCCACCGCTGGCAATCCTTCACTTGCTGTGCTCCCCGTGTGCATGACAGTGTCCACATTTCCTCTTCTCATAAGGACACAAGTGATACTGTATTAAGGGCCCACCCTAACCTCATCTTAAGTAATTATGTCTGCAGCGGCCCACTTCCCAAATACAGTCACACTGCATGGTACTCAGGGCTAGGCCTTCCACATTCGGATTTGGGAGGGATGGAACTCAACCCATTACGGAGGTCAAGCCTGCCCTCCTTGCCCCCTGTTTTGTCCCCTCTTTTTAAGATCGACTTATCTGTTTATAAACCTTTATTCTTGTTGAAAATTTTAGAACAGTTCATAAGGTTCCTTTTAGAAATCAAGCTGAGGGGAGCCTGGGTGGTTGAGTTGGTTGAGCATCTGACTTGATTTTGGCTCAGGTCGTGATTTCAGGGTCACGGGGATCAAGTCACATGCTTGGCAGGGAGTCTGCTTCGGATTCTCTCTCTCTCCCTCTGCCCCTCCCCCACTGGCTGGCACACACTTTCTCTCACTCTCTCTAAAATAAAAGTTTTTTTTTTTTTTTTTTAAGATTTTATTTATTTTGACTGACAGAAATCACAGGGAGGCAGAGAGGCAGAGAGAGAGGAAAGGAAGCAGGCTCCCTGCTGAGCAGAGAGCCCGATGCGGGGCTCGATCCCCGGACCCCGGGATCATGACCTGAGCCGAAGGCAGAGGCTTTAACCCACTGAGCCACCCAGGTGCCCCTAAAATAAAAGTTTTAATAAAAATTAAAAATAAACGGGCGCCTGGGTGGCTCAGTAGGTTAAAGCCTCTGCCTTTGGCTCAGTTCATGATCCCAGGGTCCTGGGATTGACTCTCCATCGGGCTCTCTGCTCAGCAGGGAGCCTGCTTCTCCCCCACCTGCCTCTCTGCCTGCTTGTGATCTCTGTCTGTCAAATAAATAATCTTTTTTTAAAAAAAATAAAATTAAAAATAAAAACCCAGCTGGACCAAGCTGGGATCAGGCCCCAGACAGGGGCAATATGAGCAGCGGGGAAAGGCCAGACAGGAGCAGAGGCTGGGATCTGGGTGGGAGGTCCCAGGCTAAATTTATTAAAACAAAACAAAACACAAATGGATTTCCTAAATGGGGGTTACATTGGATTTATAGGTTAACTTGAGAAAAAGTTTACCTCTATAGCATATAAAGTCATTCCTTCCAAGAGAATGGGGTGGATCTTCGTTTAGTCAAATAATTCCTTTTTCTCTTTTTTGTCCTTTTTACTGGGTAAGAGTCTTACATTTTCTCCAGGTGAGTTCCTGTGTAGTAGTCCTTCTTGCTCATGTGACCAGTGCCTTATTTTGGCTTCATCATCTGGTTAGGTATGACTGGTATAGAAAAGAGCTTGTGTGTTTGCAGGCCTGATCTTCTGTTAGCTGCCTTGCACACCACTGGGGCTGACAGTTCCTCACTTGATCCTGCTGCCTTTAGGTATAATTGATCACATCATTGGAAAATAGAGTTTAATCTCTTTACGCTCAATTTTTGTTCCTTAGCGCATTGGCCAGGCTTTCTAAGACTACATTACACAGTGGCAGAAACAGTGACCAAACTTGTGGTCCTGCTCTTCAAAGAATTGCATCTAAGTTTCTCCATTTGCTGTGTGCTTGCTCCATGTTTGCTATGTGATCCTCAGCGAGTTAAGGAACATAACTTCTGTTTCTTGTTTGCTTAGAAATTTTATCATGAATGAGTGTTGAATTTATTAAATGCTTTTTTTCCCCTATATTGTATCTATTTTGTTGTTGTTTTTAAGATTTTATTTATTTATTTGAGACAAAGAGCACAAGCAGGGGGAATGGCAGAGGGAGAGGGAAGCAGACTCCTACTGAGCAGGGAGCCCGATGCAGGGCTGGATTGCAAGACCCTGGAATCATGACCCAAGCCGAAGGCAGATGCTTAACTGACTGAGCCACCCAGGTGCCCCACTGTATCTACTTTGATAATCATATTCTTTTTTTCTTTTTCCTTATATTTGTATTGTAGTTTATATTGATTAACATTCCTGGAATCCTACTTGATTACGACATATTTAAATATACTCTTGATGCTATTAGCTAATATTTTATAGAATACATTAGTTTATTTATTTATTTATTTATTTATTTTTTAAAGATTTTTATTTATTTATTTGACAGAGAGAGATCACAAGTAGGCAGAGAGGCAGGCAGAGAGAGAGAGGAGGAAGCAGGCTCCCTGCTGAGCAGAGAGCCCGATGCGGGACTCGATCCCAGGACCCTGAGATCATGACCTGAGCCGAAGGCAGCGGCTTAACCCACTGAGCCACCCAGGCGCCCTAGAATACATTAGTTTATATTTGAGATGGACTTCTAGTTACCTTTCCTCTTACTAACCTTATTTGCCTTCAGAATCAAGGGTGGGCTGGCACTGTGAGCTTTCATGCTGTCTCAAAGCTCTCTTTCTGTGGAGTAATTCATACAAGGTAGCAAGGGTTTAGTCTCAAAAAGTTTGGAGAACCCACCAATGTTATAGGATTCACTGGGGTCTGAGGCTTTGGGAGCAGGGAGTCTTTGATGAGCATTTCTGGTTATTAAATGCTCACTGACCTACTTGTGCATTCTCTCTCTTCTCAGGAGAATTTGGTGTATTTTTCCCAAAATGCATCTTGTTTAGGTTCTCAAATGTTTTAGCTCATGGTTGTTGATAATGTTCTTTTACAATGTTTTTAAAACTCTTTCGTGCAAGGTTTCCTTACTTGCATTTTGTTATCTTTATTCTTGCCGGAAGTGTGTCTTCTCTAGTAATTAAGAGAACCACCTTTTTTCCCTAATACTCTGCACTGTTGATCCATGTCTTCTGTTGATTTCCAGCATTCCTTTTATTATATTCTTTCTGATTTCTTTGGGTTTTCTTTTTTTTTTTTTTTTTTTTAAAGATTTTATTTATTTATTTGACAGAGAGAAATCACAAGTAGGCAGAGAGGCAGGCAGAGAGAGAGAGAGGAGGAAGCAGGCTTCCTGCCGAGCAGAGAGCCCGATGCGGGACTCGATCCCAGGACCCTGAGATCATGACCTTAGCCGAAGGCAGCGGCTTAACCACTGAGCCACCCAGGCGCCCGGGTTTTCTTTTTTTTAAGATTTTATTTATTTATTTGATAGAGATATAGTGAGAGAAGGAACACAAGCAGGGGGAGTGCGAGAGGGACAAGCAGGCTCCCTGCTGAGCCAGAAGCCCAAAGCAGGACTCCATCCCAGGACCCCGGGATCATGACCTGAGCCGAAGGCAGATGCTCAGCCACTGAGCCACCCAGGAGAGCCTTCTTTGGGTTTTCTCTCTAGTTCCTTTCTGGCTGTTGAAATGCATGCTTAGCTCATCTGTGTTAGCTTCCCCCCTAAAAATAAAAAATGTCATTTGGGGATGCCTGGCAGGCTCAGTAGAACATGTGACTCCTGATCTCAGGGTCATGCCAGGGGGAAGAGTTTACTTAAAAAATAAAAATAAGGGGCGCCTGGGTGGCTCAGTGGTTTGGGCTGCTGCCTTTGGCTCGGGTCATGATCTCAGGGTCCTGGGATCGAGCCCCGCATCGGGCTCTCTGCTCCGCAGGAAGCCTGCTTCCCTCTCTCTCTCTCTCTCTCTCTGCCTGCCTCTCTGCCTACTTGTGATCTCTGTCTGTGAAATAAATAAATAAAATCTTTTAAAAAAATAAATAAAAATAAAATAAAATAAATAAAAAAAATAAAAATTAAAAAAAAATAAATAAAATAAAAATAAAAATAAATAACAGAAATGCTACTTAAAGTTAAAAATTACCTACAGATGCTAATTTAGATGTCGTCCTCAAATTCTAACAAAAATATCATCTAAGAAGCACATTTTTCACATCTTCGCATCTCTAAAATCTAGGTACACCTCACAGTCAATGCCTGACATGTTCCAGGTAACAGGTTTTTCTTTCTTAGTGGTGTAGAAAGTTAAGACACACCTTACGTGCGTCTTCAGTACCATACAGTATTGCATAGTGTTTTCATTAGCTTTTACTTCTGAGTATTTCATAATCCTTCCTTTAGTTTATGTTTTTAGCTTAATAGCTTTAGTGATATGCCATTTAGTTTTGTTAACAAGATACGAGTTGTTTTTAGTCATTCTTTCGTTGTTAATGTCTAATTGTATCACGTTACTGTCCAAGAATACGTTTTCTTGGGAATTTATTAGGATTTCCTTCTGTCTTTAGCCTTTCTGTACTCTTTTCTTTTAAAAGAGTCTCTTGTAGTCACACAGGAACATGGTGCTTTTTGCCCTGCCTGGTCCCTCAGTACCTGCAGGGCTTAAAACCTGGATTCAGAAGTCACATTGTCGCAGGTGTGAACGTGCTGCCCCAGCATGTGCGCCAGTCTCCCCACCCGGCGTTTTCTCTGACCCTCCCTTTGCCTAGAGAAGGGGGGCTAGCGACCCCTGCCACGGCTGGAGAACTCACATGTGCGCTGGGCATGTGGGAACAGCTCAGTGACGCTGTCAGATCCCACTCTGAAGTTCCTTTTTGAAAAGGAACTCAGAGGGGCATCTGGGTGCTCAGTGGGTTAAGCCTCTGCCTTCGGCTCAGGTCATGATCCCAGGGTCCTAGGATTGAGCCCTGTGTCGGGCTCTCTGCTCAGCAGGGAGCTTGCTTCCCCCATCCCCCGCCTGCCTCTCTGCCTACTTATGATCTCTACCTCTCTGTGTCAAATAAATAAAATCTTTAAAAAAAAAAAAAGGGTGCCTGCGTGGCTCAGTGGGTTAAGCCACTGCCTTCGGCTCAGGTCATGATCTCAGAGTCCTGGGATCGAGTTCCGCATCGGGCTCTCTGCTTAGCAGGGAGCCTGCTTCCCTCTATCTCTCTCTGCCTGCCTCTCCATCTACTTGTGATTTCTCTTTGTCAAATAAATAAATAAAATCTTTAAAAAAAAAAAAAAAAAGGAACATGGACCTTTCATAGAGGAGAGCTCACTACTTCCTTCTGCTCCTTTCTTTCTGTTGATAAAACTGGGCACTTAACCCAGTTTGTCTTCCAGGGCTGTGGGGAAGAGCAGCAACTAATGAAATACTCCTAAAAGTGCTGTGAAAGTACAGGGTGAAATCACACCTGCTCATAATCCTGAGCAGGTAAGGCGGTGAGGGAGTGGCAGAGTGTGACCCCTTTTCCTTACCTTGGCAGAGTGCAGAGAGCTGTTTACAGCAGAAGGATGAAGCCATCACATCTTTCGAAGAAAAAAACAACCAAGTTATGTCCAGCATGAAACAGATGGAAGAAAGGTAATCAGTCCCCCTGACAGATACTCCCTAGAAGGTAGGGATATTCTCTGGACCTGGAACCTCTCTCAGAAGTACAGACAGCTTGGGGTGATGGTCCTTTGGGATCCTAGTCTTGCTGAAAGGGGCCGATTCCCAGCGCTAAGTGTGTATTCCCGTAATAAATTTTGGGTTCCTGTATCATATTGTAGGTGGGATCATACCAATACAGTGAGGTCCTTATCACAGTCACATTTCCACATCAGTCAGTAGTGGATCACAAGAGTCTGAAAACAGACTCACATGAATATGGCAACTGATTTTCTTAAAAAGGTGCAAAGGCAGTTCAGCAGAGCAAGGAAAGTCTTTTTAATAAATGATGTTGGAACAGTCAGACATTCATAAGCAAAAAAATATGAATCTCATTCTATACCTCATGCCTTATACAAAAATTAACTGGAAATGCATCATAGGTCTAAATGGAAAATTTAAAATTTCGAACTTTTAGAAGAAAATGTCGGAGAAAATGTTTGTGGCCTTGGGTTAGTCAAAGAGATCTTAGACATGACATGAAAGCCTAGGGTCCATGGGAGAAAATTTTGATAAATTGGACTTTATCAAAATGTGAAACCTTTGTTCTGTGAAAGACATGGTTAAGAGAATAAAAAGACCTATTACAGTTTGGGAGAAAACTTTTGCAGATGACATATCTGACAAAGTACTTGTATCCAGAAGGTATAAAGAGCTCTCAGAACTCAACAAACAATCCAGTTTAAAAGTGGACAAAAGGCTTGAACAGACACCTCCCCAAAAAGGACATACGGATGGCAAACCAGCACACAAAAACGTTCAGTATCCCCCGCCAGGGGACGTGTGTGTTACAGTCACGGTGGGTGCTGCTGTGCACCTATTAGAACAGCTAAGTATCTCTTCAGCGACAGCACTGAATGCCGATGGGACTCCAGAGTGACCAGAACACCCCTGCAGTACCGACGGGACTACCAAATGGTACAGCCACCCGGGAGAACAGTCTCTTAAAGCTAGACATCCCCTTACCAGAGGACCCCACAGCCCCTCTCCTGGGTGTGTGCCTGAGAAGAGTGAAGGCTGATGTTCACACAGAGGTTTAGATCAGGTCTTTTCATTGAATTACCAAAACTAGAAGCGAATTGGATGTCTTTCATCGCTGAAGGAAGAACAACCTGGCACCGTATACCATGGAGTAGAACTCAGCCATCCGAAGGAATGAGCCACCAACACAAACCTGGAGTGACCTCAGAGACCGTGCTGAGCGAAAGAAGCCAGGCTCAAGAGGTTGTATGAGGCATAATTCCATTTCTAGGACGTTCTTGAACAGACAAAGCCATGGTATCAGAGAGCATCACAGTGGTTGCCAGGGTTTAGGGGTGACTCCAGAGGGCAGCACTAGGGAGCTTTCCTGCTAACGGCGCTGTTGGCGCTGTTGTCCCCGTTGTCCCCAGATCGCTCCTGACCACTGCGGTGGTTACACGAGTCTCTCCGTGCGCTAAAAACTCGGAACAGTTTTACTGTGTGTGTATTTCAAACCCCAGCCACAAGAATGTGTGCTGTCCTCAGCCTCGAGGGTAGCTCCTTTCTCACGCAGACCTGGTTCTTGGGGTGCAGGTTACAGCTCTCAGAGAGGGCGCGTCGCGGGGCGGAGGAGCGGAGCCACAAGCTGCAGCAGGAGCTGGGCAGCCGGACGTGTACGCTGCAGCAGCAGCTCTCCCAGCTGCATGAGCAGTGGTAGGTGGGGCCGGGCCTGGGGGAGCGGAGGGGGCAGCTCCCTTTTGGGCACAGGCCTGGTCCCTCCTGAGCTTACCCCTACAGAGGCTGGAATCAGGGGGTGTGTCAGGCCCTGTGAAGAGAAATGCCTGTGTCCCCCTTTTTTAAGTGAGAGTGCTGGTTCAGGGGGTTCGGGAATGTCCCAGGGCCACTCAGCTGGTGAGAGGAGTGCGGGAGCTTTCTCCTGCCCCCACTCCCGGCCTTCCAGTGGGAGCCGCCCCTGCGTTGGAAAAAGTAGAAGACATTTTGCAGTCTCTCCCCTCAGGTCTCCACCTTGGTAGAGGATCCCCCTGCTGTGGACCTAGTGTTTTGAGACCCTTCTCCTTTGTCTGCTCACGTGCTGTCGAGTGCACGCCCACTGCTCCCCCTGATGGGGTCCTGGTCTTCCCTCTGGAGGGGCAGGTGGCCCTGCCAGAGAGGGTGTGTGGGTTCCCTGCTCCCGTGACAGGTTTAGGTGCATGTGTGGCACTTCTGATTCCTGTCAATGCCCCATTTCCCGGGCAGAGAACTGGGTTGGACATTGTGCATTTTCCACACACCTCTCCCACTAAGACTAACTCGAGTTCATTTTGGGAAAACAGCTCGAGTCTAGAGAAAGAGTTGAAATCAGAAAAAGAACAGAGACAGGCTCTTCAGCGAGAATTACAGCAGGAGAAAGACACTTCTTCTCTACTCCGAGCAGAACTACAGCAAGTGGAAGGATTAAAAAAGGTAAGGCAGCTGTCGGGAGAGGGAAAGAGCTGCTGGCGTCTCCAGGAGCCCCGGGCCACATGGAGGCCCCTCAGCACAGCCAAAGCCACCCTGTGGGCCTCTGCTTGAGGCAGATGGTGTGTGCACACCAACCACTCAGGGAGCAGTGCAATGGGGAGAATAAAACAGGGAGACACCCCGCAGTGGCGGCAGTGGCCCGGGAACCATGCCAGGGAGACTGAGTCGAGGGACCAGCTCTCCAGCTGTGCGGAGAGGCGAGCAACGGACGGCTCAGGCAGACTGCAGGAAGCATGAGGGTCTGTCACGGTGAAGGAGCAAAGAGCAGGGCTGTGAGGCTGAGTCGTGGCAGACACAGGAGGAAGGCATTGGGAGCTGCCGCCGCAGGTGGGCAGACTGATCGCGGACCCCCGAAGACATGCAAAGGGATTTGGATCTGCTCTGGAACTCAGAAGGAAGCTGGCGGAGCCAGTTCATTTTAGGACAGTCCACCAGCTCCTGGGGGTGGGGGGGGGGGGCTCACAAGAGGGGAGCGGTAAGCACGAGCGCTTTCCGAGTGCCAGTCCACACCTTCCCTCAGAGTGGCTTGGCCACTCTGCCCAGGGTCAGGTATCCTGGTTCCCCAGAGCCATCCAGTCCTGGTCCTGGGCCACCCCTGGGAAGCCAAGTAAACCAAAAGCCTACCTCTCCCCTAGACGAGACCCGAGTCTTGTCTCTCCCTGGAGTCACCTCAGTCCTCTGGGGAAGGCGAGGCCTGGAACCAGTGGCAAAGCTTCAAAGAGTGCAAGGGGGTTGGGGACCCAGAGTGGGATCTTGGTCTTCTCACAGAACTAGGCCTCCCGGGGAACCCAGGCAGGCTGCAAGGTCTCCCCTGAAGGCAGGAGGTGCCCACAGTGCTGGTGGGAGCCAGCTAAGGCCTGGGCTGCCCCGGGTGTGTCTGGCCTCCGCAGCTTCTCCCGGTAGGACCGGCACACCATCCACACACCTGTGGAGGCTGGAGATTACATTGTGTTGAACATGGTGGTGGGTACTGCTGCGTGGTCTGAATGGGTGCACAAAGAGCCTTTGATCCACATGATTAGATGTGTGGGAACATGTCTAATAGCCCCTCCCGGGAGAGCCCAGTGGGCCAGGGGTGGAGACCACTGGGGAGGGGAGACATTCCTCAAGAGCTCTCAGTCTATGAGAGGGGAGGAAAAATGGAGGGCAGAAGAGGAATTCTAGAAAGCTCTGCATCTTGCCTTCTTTATTCCACTTCAAAATTCCACTTTGGTCAACAAATTGAATTGTACACACACCCCCCACCCCGCCTCCGCTCTGAAGTACACACGAGAAACAACACATGTGACATGGTCAGGGTGCCCTTGTGCTCTTGTGTCTCCAGGCTCTGGGGCAGAAGGCTTAGGGGGCAGTTGGGAGAGATGCGCCCACCACTCAGGCCTAAGCCCTGTTGCTACCCGTCATCCGCCCTGAACCCCAAATCGCTGTCCTGGGTCTTTGTCAGGGCCCTTGCCAGCTTGTGTTCTCAAGGGTCATTGGCCCCAGATTACAGTGTTTATCAGCATGCGAGCTTCACTTCCCACACACGCTCCTGGTCTCAGTGCATGAGCTCCCACATCCTGGCCTTCATCAGCCTCGTTCATTCATTCTCAAGAAGTTTCAACCAGTCCTTTCCAAAACGTTTATTCAAATGAGCCTTCACTGTGCAGGTGTCCCCCACTTCTGCATAAGGCTCTTCTGTGTGTGTTCTGAAGCTGTTCTCTGTTTACACAGCCTTTTAATAGCAACTCAGATGGGCAGGGGTTTCGTCGTCCTGTGCAGGTGACTGCTTTGCACATAGCTGTTCTCCTGTCCCATGTCACTGTCCCTTCTGCAGGTGCCCATTCTGGAGAAACATGCTAGTGAGAAGTAATCCATGAAATAACCCTGGCTTGAATGAGATTAACACAACAAAAACTGCTTTTTGCTCTTGAAAAACATTCTGACCTGCTTGTTGCTACAATTACATGAGTGTGTCAGGCCTCTGGTTGGTTGATTTTAGGAGCTGCGGGATCTCCAGGACGAGAAGGTGGAGTTGCAGAAGGTTTGCGAGGAGCAGGAACAAGCCCTCCAGGAAATGGGCCTGCACCTCAGCCAGTAAGAAGCCCGCCCCCCTCCCCTGCCACCTGCGTCATGACCACGGGACCTGGCCCCTGGCCAGAATCACATCAACCTGCCCAAACCAAGTTCTGCTGTTCCAGGGTGGTGGGGGGTTGTGGTCAGGCAGGAGGCCGGCCAAGTGTTCAAGGGCCACCCCCCGGGAAGTGAGGCTTTGGAGACACAGTGCCAGTTGAACTAATGAATTAGGAAGTCCCTTCTAGTGAGCCTTCCTGTTCACTAGATCAGCCTCTAGGACCTAGGCGAGTCAGGGGGACGGCAGCAGGGTGCTCGCTGAGCCCACAGTCAGACGAGGGGGCTTCCACCTGCTGTAGTGGAAGTAGTCACCACCTCCCCTTCTGGATATTTGTGCCTACCAGCATCTGTCTGTCTGTCCTGCTGGGTGCTACTGAAGGAGCACAGACCTCGGTCCTTGTCTCTACTTTGACCTGATAGCCCTCCCCGGGGTTCCCGTCCTGCCAGGTTGCTCTGGCCAGTCCGATAGGTCACACTGCAGATTGTAGAATTTGCTCATTTGTTTGATGCTTGTGTTTTCAGAGCCACTGGAGAGCTTTATTCTCCTTAGGAGTCAGGAGTCCTAGTTGCAGAGGGACAGAGATCCAACTCAGACTGTCTCAAGGCAAAAAAAGCTGTCGGGACTCAGTCTCTCCCTCCTCCTCTGCCATCTTGTCTGCTGCCCCCTCACTGGTGGCTGGCCCCTAGCAGAGTCTGTTCTGGCTTCTGCCCCAAACACAGTGACTAGGGAGATGGGGGTCCCGTGGGGCCTGTGACCAGAAGAGGTCCAGACACGGGGACCAACAGAGAAGTGGCTAGAAACACAATGTAGCAGCATGCATATCAGTCAGACTGGGCTGGGCTTGTGTTGAGGACTGTGACGTGGGCGGGGATCCCCAACGAGCTTTCTTGGTGCGTCCTCCCTGCCTCCTGCTCTCTTCTCTCGATCTTGCAAGCCAACACCAGGTGACAGAAGGACAGGGCTCTCCTCAGATCCCTCCACCAGCTAGACGCAGCTGCCCAGTTTCTCTCTCTGGGCAGCATCCAGATTCCCAGGTTTTCTTCTCCAGGTACCTGCCTGCACATTCAGGCTGCCATCTCGACCTGGGGTCCTCCAGTGTCTCCCCCCGGGCAGCTCCTAGTCCTGTCAGGCCACAGGCCTGTCTCTGAGCTGCTTGGGGTGGACCAAAGGCCCCCATGCTCAGTTTCCCAGTCCTCACCTGGAAATCTCATCTGTGTCTCAGACCCCTGCCACTTTGACCCTTCGGTTGATCCAGTGACAGTTTAGGCTGACATCACCCAGACTGCAAATACATAAAGTTTTCATTTTCTCTGGTTTAATTCCACCAGTGTAGACCATGCTCGGGCCTGTGTTCTAGGTGGACAAGTAAGTTCTTCCCCTAACAAGAATGGAGCAAGAACAAGTGAGCCTGTTGTCAGAGCAGGACTGTTCTAGAAGGAGCACGCAGTCCAGAAGGGGTGGGGGGAGCCCTGCAGATTCGGGTGCCTGCTGTAGGGGAGCCCCCGCGGCCCCTTTGGGCACATGCCCCACACAGGAATGGTGGCCCAGAGAAGCCAGGAACCTGATTTTTAGGAAATTACTCCTAATATTTAAAGATTTTATTTACCTATTTGACAGCAAGAAGGAAACACAAGCAGAGGGATCGGCAGAGGGAGAGGGAGAAGCAGACTCTCCACGGAGCAGGGAGCCTGACACGGGGCTCCATCCCAGGACCTCGGGATCACGACCTAAGCCGAAGGCAGACACCTAACAAAGCCACCCAGGCATCCCTTCCAATTTGTAAATGGTTGTAACTACTTCAAAGTCTTTTTAAACCTTGCAGGCTCAACAGTCTGTCTTGGGACCCTGTTTGGTCCACAGGCTCCACCTCAGAGCACAGCAGACGTGAGCCAACATGATGAGGTGACTCTGGGATGGTAAAAGGCAGAAAGCATGTTCTGGAACAGCTCCTGTGCAGGGCTGCTCTGTCCTGCTCCCGGTCACCCTCCCCAAGCCAGCTAGTCAGGCAGTGGCAGTGGGCTTGCCGATTTCGAGAGCCTCTCACAGCCATAAATCATCTTTATCTTTTTTTTTTTTTGATAAGGTCAAAGCTCAAGATGGAAGACATCAAAGAAGTGAACAAGGCGCTAAAGGTACTGGACTATTAACCCTGTCAGCCTCAGAACCCCTGCCCCCGGCTTAGAGAGCTCACGCTAATGCCCTGGGTGCCCAGGTTCTCCGGAGTCAGGGAAGGTTGTGCCCCAGAGGCATCCAAAAATGCTGCTCAGAGCCATGGGACCCGGGGACGGGTGACACTGACGGCGGCGGGGCCCAGCCAGGAGCCTTGGTGCTGATTCCGGCCTCTCGGCCCTAGTTGGGACAGTAGGCCTAGGTCACAGGTGCCCAAGTGAAGGGAGCGAGAAGTGGCTGAAGAAACCCAGGGATTTTTAAGCAGGGAGCATGAGACCTCTCCCTGCAGGTGAGGGGCCCGTTCGTGAGGATGCCTGCCACCCAGGGAAAGCAGGAACGTGTGGACTAGGTCACCCGGTGCGGGCACCAGACTGGCCTGCTGGGGAAGCAAACAGGAGAGGAGGGGGCAGTTCAGAGAGGAGGGACAGCCCACCTGCGATAGGGAAGTCCGCTCTCCGCTGGATTGGAGACCCTAGCACCCGCCCGGTCGGGGATGGTGGACTGTCCTAGCCACTTGCAGCAGACTGTCCTAGCCACTTGCAGCAGCCTGGACGTGAACTTGGCTGCATTCACTTCCCCTGCCTTGTATCTGGAAAACTTGAATGGAACTGCTGTGAGCAGCATGTTTTCCATCCCTGCCCTGCCCAGATGTGTCAGACAGCGACAGCCAGCAGCACCACAGGGATAAGCTGTCAGGCTTTGTGCCACAGCTTTTAAGATCACTCTGTCACCATGGCCACCAGATGCCAAGGAGCCAGAAAAGCTTATCAGGCCTTTGGCCCCTTTGGGCGCCCAGTCTCTCCGGCTGAGTAAATGGCCCATCCTGTCCTTTAGAAAGCTCTCCAGAGCCTCCGGTCCCACCTCCCCACATTGTGCTGAGGGGTGGGGGCTTAGCATGTGGACCAGGGCCTCCCAGCCCACCCCCCCCCCCATGCGATCTACAGCACCAGAGCTCCAGCCCCTCCAAAGACCCTGATGGTGGGCAATCAGAACATGGCTATGGGGCCATCAAGAGCCAAGCTGGAAAATGGAATTCTGTTGTGGTCTTTCCCCCCACAGGGCCATACCTGGCTGAAGGATGATGAAGCCACGCACTGTAAGCAGTGTGAAAAGGAGTTCTCCATTTCCCGGAGGAAGGTACATGGGGTGGCCCTGCACCAGCTCCCACACGGCCTCTGGGGAGGCCTTCCACCCTTCCCTTTTCCCGTGGGACCAGGGCCACTGCATGACCATGGCACTCACTGGTTTGCCGGCCCACATGGATGGCTTCCCAGCTTGTCCGTCCTTTCAAGGATGGGCAGATTTCTTTGGGAGTTGGAGCTGCTCACGTACAGAATATGAAGGTTCATTGTTAGCAACAGGACCAAAACCTGGTTAAATTAGGCAAAAACAATCCAGAGAAACTGTGGTTGACAGGTCTCAGGACAGGCATCCATGTGGCACCTAGAGCTCCCTGGCAACCTGGGCAGATCCCGTGCCCCCAGGGCCTCAGCCTCTGCCTTCCGGTTCCAGAGCAGGTCTTGCACCTGGCTTTGGGGCATTGATGGACCAGCTGGGCAGAACAGGAGCAGGACACAGATACCTAGCAAAATTGGAAACCTGTACAGCCCACAAAGTACCCTACCCCGCACCATGTGGCTGTGCATTCTCCCTGTCTGCGTCTCGTCAGGCCTCTCTGGAAAAGAAGGAAGACTCCACGATCCTGGCCTGTGCCTCACAGAAGGTCCAGAGGTGGAAACCGCCTCCTGAGGCGGCCTCTTGAGATCAGGCGCGTGTGCCCAAGGGCTTCTGGAGGTTGGGGCCTCACAGTCCCTGCACCTGAATGGCCTCGCCAGGGTCCTGCCTGTTGGCTACTGGCCAGTTGGCAGAAGCTATGTGGATGCTTGCCTCCACCTGGTCTCTTCCATGCCTAAGGCTTCTGCACTGCCTGCACAAAACCAGCCTCGCCCTGCAGGAGGCACTGGCCACGGAAACTTGAGTTTCCAGTAAGGGCAGGGATGACAGGGAGTGAAGCAGGGCTCTTTGTGCAGCAGTTTGGATAAGAAGCATTTTAGGGCCTTAACTGCACATCCTTTACCCACACTCTACATGGAGGAGCCAAAGTCTACAAGGACCTCTTACCAATGGACCCCAGCTTCTTGGGGAAGGATTTTAAGGGTGTTAGGCAAACAGAGGCACCTGGCCCACTCTGACTGCCTGTCTTATGTCCTTCAGCACCACTGCCGCCACTGTGGCCACATCTTCTGCAACACGTGTTCCAGCAATGAGCTGGCCCTGCCCTCCTACCCCAGGCCCGTGCGCGTCTGCGACAGCTGCCACACCCTGCTTCTGCAGCGCTGCTCCTCCACTGGCTCCTGAGCGTGGGAGGGGTCCCCGGGAGCTGACGGGGACTGACGGGGTTGGGCAAGTCTGCTGCCAGAGGGAATCGCAGGAAGGACTCCACTCCTCGCAGGGTCTGCCAGGGAGGCATGCACCCTTCCAGAGCATCTGGATCGAAACTCTTCCTTCTCCCTTGGCCGCATCACCAGCTTTGGCTCCCATGTAACTTCAGGATTTTGCTACTGTCATTTTTCACACAGTTGAGTGGTTTTCCAGCAGGTGCACTAGTGTAGTGAGCACCCCGTGCCCCTCTTCCCACCCCCCCCCCACACACTGTGCCTTCCCTGCTTCCAAGTCTGGCCATGTCACACCCTTGTGAATGCATCTCAAGATCTGCAATAAAATCCTTTATTTTTCACTCTGGTGCAGAAAATATCAGTCTCTGCAGGAGGCCTCAGACCTACCCCATGTCCCCCATGTCAGGACAGGCCATTACCTCCACCAGTAGGCACAGAGGAAGTGAGCTTACCTCCACTCGGCTCAGGTGTTCCATTAGCCACAGGAAGCTGACCCAGAGGACGACAGAGCTTCGTCTGGCGCACTCCAGGTGGAGATACCTGTGGGAAGCTACCTGCCAGGCAGCCATTTTTCCAAGCAGTGCTGGGACAGGCACTGGTCAGCTGTGGAAACCGACTCCACGCATGCTCACCCCCACCTGATGGGTCCAGGTCTTGAATGTTCAGGTGAAGGAACCAAAACTAGTGCCATAGTGCTGTCCAGACTAGTCTGTCTGTCCGTCTGTGGAGCCTTGGTGAACTCCCCTTGCTCACTGCCGAGTGCCTCACCCCTTCGTGGGCTTTGACCCACCGCCTGGCTCAGGAAGGTTAGGTCCCAGGATCTGTAGGCCCAGCTCCAAAGCCATCTTCCTTCTGGGCTGGTTTCCCCATCGAAGCAGGAAGAACATGGCATTAAGAGCAGCTGCCAGAGGCCCCCTCTCCCCTTCCGTCACTTCCTCTAAGCAGCTTTTTAAATCTCATCCAGGACCCAGCTTTTCCAAAAATGCTTAAACGTGCTGCTGCACTGCCCCCAGCTGGTCTAGCAGTAGAAGTCAGTACCTTGTTTTCAGTGCACCCAATTTGGATTCCAGCTTGCTGGGGAGCCTTAGGCAGGTCACTTCACCCCTGGGCCTTAGCGCTCATCTGCACACAGAAAAGCAAGCAGGAGACACCTGACTCCTAGACTGTTCAACTCCGTAAGTGGGATGTTTCCACCACTGTGCTCAGTGCTCTTCCCTGTATCATAACCAGTTTTCTTTTCCCCTCCCTTCCCCACCCACAAGCAACAGATGGCCAACAGGTATCCCTCTGCCTCGAGGAACCAAGTATTTATTTAGCTGCTTGAGACAGAACTTTTCTCCTCACACATCAGACATGCCCCTGGACTTTGGAATCCTCAGGCTGTGGTCTGACAATCTTTCTGAGTACTGAGGAACCACAGATGGCCAGGGGCAGTGCTGCTCAAGTGGACATGCACAGGGCCATTACCCAGGGACAGGGATCACGTGAGAACATGAACTCCCAGCAGCATCTGGAGGTTCTGGTCCTGGCTAGCAAGCGCGCCCAGGAGGTTCTTAGGTCCACAGAGCACGAGGTTCCAATGCACCAGAATGGCCCCAAGACTCACTCTGCAGAAGCCGCATGGTTCTGCTCTCACTCAGTCTTCCTCCCCACGCCTCTAGTTAACAGTCCCTTCTCCTCTTCCACCAACAGGCCTTTTCTCAACACAGATATTAAAGAAGCTGAAGGACCCAGGTAAGGAAACCTCCTGGGGCCTTCTCAACATGCAACATGTCAGTTCCACAGACCCTGAGCAACACTGCCAAGATCCCAGGGGCAGTTCTAGGTCGAGAACACAGCTGAAGACCAAACGCTCAGATGTGCCTCCCAAAACGGGTGCTCTAAACCAGAAGGACACGTGCCAAATCTAACCCTCCTGTACCCCCAGCCCCACTGCAGGCCATTCCCCTCCACCACGCAGGAGAGCAGTGCCCCCAGGCGTGCCGAGGCCATGAAGCAGGGCAGGGTCTGCAGGGCCCCTGTGGCACATGCTTGTGCAACACTGCCATGTACAGACACGTAGAAATCTCACCCAAGATCAAAGGGGAGAATCTTCCGAGTACTGTCCAAGTGAAAAACGGATTCAGATCCTTAATCTGGCTTATTAAGCTTCAGTCTTTAGTAGATCTACTGAAGGGACTTTGGAGATGACCTTTTAAAGGTGCTTCATGCCAGCTACTCAGAGGTCTACCAAAACAAATGGATTTCAATTACTGAATTAAACTAGTCCTTGCTCAGAAATGCAACTTGGTAGTCTACCTCAGACACTGTAAGGAATGAATTCTGCCCGAAGTAGACCTGTTCTTTAGTAAAAATAGGACCAAAAGACTCTATTTGAAAGCCATTTATAAGCTAGCTCCTAGAACCCTCCCCCATGCTCCATGTAAGCAAAACTTCAGAGGCGCCACTGGAGTGGGAAGATCACCTACCTAGTGAGTTCCCCCCACCTTGCCTCTGGCACTCCCTTCTCAGCCATGCCTGCCACGGGCCTCTGGGGACATGCAGATCATGCAGTAGAATAGTGCCACCTCTCCCTGGGTTTTGTGCAAGCGCTTAGCAGTCAAAAGGACTTTGGGTTAGGTCCTGTGCAGCCAGGCCAAACACACAGCCCTTCCACAAGGGCCCCTAAAACCTACGTTTACCTTCAGTCGCACCGGAGGGAAGAGGAGTCGGCCGACATCTACACAACAGCCTCGGCTGCCGAGCCTCTCTGCCACGGCCAGAGATGTGGGCCACTGTCACCTATGCCCCAGGCA
The DNA here is from genome assembly GCF_009829155.1 of Mustela erminea. NCBI lineage: Eukaryota > Metazoa > Chordata > Mammalia > Carnivora > Mustelidae > Mustela > Mustela erminea. The sequence continues at coordinate 14,545,613 of NC_045616.1, read as the reverse complement.
GGAAGAGAGCACCAAGAAACAGTCCACATGACACTGAAGCACAGACAAGACAAAGTGCAGTTTTTAAAAGGAAGATTTATTTGACAAGTTTCACTTAGCGCAATACACCTAAAAGGAAATCACGATACAAGGAAAGGTTTAAATCAAGGCCTCAGAATTTCATACAAACACCAAGACCAAAATCCTAACGTATGGTGTTGCGTCTCAAAGTCCCCCATTAACTTAAAAAAAAAACTTCAACTTACGTGCCTTAGAGGTTATTAAATGAAACTAGAATTAACAAACATGCCAAATGTGTTCACTTTTAATTGTAGACACAGCTCCTATATTGAGTTTTACAAAAAAAGCATGTCTTTCAACATGCATCCCAACAGTGTTCAATGTAATGTAGAAGAGCAACATTTAACATAATTCAACTGCTTTAACCTAAATACACTTGCTGCTTAAGTACATCCTACAATAGAACTAGAGAAAAAGCTGAAAATTGTTTAACAGTTATAGTTTACTCAGCTGTTACATCCTAGATGTGTTCAAAAATACTGAACCTTAAGTCTTTTAAAACAATCCTGATTTCCACTTAGAGTAAGCATCAATCACAAGCTTGTATTGCAAAACTGTTAAACTTTGTTTCTTTTAAAAAAACAGTGACCAAGAGTCAGTGATCAGGATCAGTTACATTCCCCATCCACCACTCATACTGGACATGCTAGACATCCCTCCCATTCCGTTCACGCCCACAGATGCTCGGCTTCCGCTACTGTAGTAGCTGCTGTTCACTGCTCCTTGGCTGCCTGCAGAGAGAGCAATGCGACAAGTCAGCAGAACCATCAGATCATCAGCCAAATAAAATATAGCATTCCAAGAAAAAGTTTAAAAAGTATACGAGTACAAATGGCTGCTGTCCAAGTGGCGAGAAGCATGTTTGGGAAAGGGGACTCCCGACTCCAAACAAGTCTCAATTAACCCCTTTTCTCTGCAGTACCAACTTGCCAGACTCTTGTGCTACCATTTAATTGGATGCTTCAGGATCAACATAGAAAATTAAGTTTAAAGGAAAACTAGTGTTTTTCAAAAATTGCAAAATTACTTCATGTTGTTTTTAAAGCTAAGCAAGGCATTTTAAAAAAAAATTTACCATAAACATTCACAATGTGTCCATCGAATGGCATATATATGAATAGGGAGGACAGGGGCAGTCTCTTGCTTTTCCTACTGATGGTGGGCAGGGAGTGAGACGACAAAAGTTGGGACTAAAGGCAACTCACTGTGCCCAAAATGGCAGCCTCCATGGAGTTAAGTCAGAGCCATTGACTGCTATAGAAATAGTGTTATTACAACATATCAGTATTTGCTATTGGGAATTTAAATTATATTTTTTGAGAAAATATTTACCTATGCAATGTTTGATTGAAAATCACTGGAGTTTTCCTGTAAAACTTGGTCTGCAAAAGGATTTTGTAGGGTAAGACTATAATACCAAAATCACCATTCTTTAGACCAATTGAAAAAAAAAATAAAAGTAAAAGCAATCCTAGGATAAAACTGACTAGTAAATACGGTCCTAAACCCAACCACCATTCTACTATTTAAAAGTCTCCCTCCATCTAAAATGGATTTAATGCTAATCAAAAGACAGAAAAAAAAAAAATCAACAGTTTAATTTTTAAATAAATGGAGGCAGATGTTTGCTGGCTCGACATTATTCCAAGTTGCAATGACTAGTTTTAATATATAGAACACTTCCCCCTCCCAATGATTGGTGCTGAAAATTAAGCTATCAAGAACAAAAGTTACATTTGGATGAAAAGCAAACATTAACCCAGTTTCGCCAAAAAGGTGCCTGCATATTCCCCAAACTAAAGAAACCTCCCTAAAACTTATTTCAAGTACACAAAAAAACACACTTACCATATCCACTCATGCTGCTCTGGCCACCATAGCCGCCTCCATAACCACCACTCAGCTGCTGACTGGCTGGGCCGCCGTAACTGGACTGGTTTGCTGTTAAGTTAAGAGAACATTAGGACCTTGTTCCATATGTAATGTGGTACCTGGTGGTACCGGGCTTGTTAATTCTAAGTCTATGATTTTTCCAGTCTTGACCTGATATCACTACAACCCTCTGCCTCCTTCTGCCTATTGCCTATGACCAAACTACCTTTCTACCCATATAAACTAAACAAACATTTATAAACCAAAAGGCCAACAGTATGCACATCAGCAGGACTAAATCCACAATTCTCTAAGTAGAGGCATTTTGAGAACACCTTAGGATACTGCTTAAATGGATTTAGTGGGGTTTTCCCCCCATAATTTGAAAGGTCATACACAGGCTATCACTGAATACCTAATTATGCCCAATTAACCATGCCCAAAACTTTACTGACCTTGTGCTTTTAACTAAATATTCATTTTAAACTTCTACTTCATACTTAAGACAATTCACTAGTTTCTGCAGTCCCCTCCCCCAAAACACTAGTTATCTAAACAGTTTTAACTGGAAAAAATTTAAATAAGCCAGACACAAAATTCAAATTGAAACCTCTTTGCTTAACTTAATTATGCTAAACTCATTAAAATATAAATTAACTTAACTTACATAATCGACTTATATAGATATAAACGTTTTGGTTTTTAAAAAAACTAACGATATTTACACAAGCCCATGCCTCCCATCATTTGGCTACCATAAGCACCACCGCTTGCTCCTGCTGTAGAATTCAAGAAGAGTTCTACATATCTGTGTTCTGAAATGAGAGAAAAGGCATACAAGGTTAGCTTAAAAAAAGACACTAAAGTGATATTTACACAAACCCATGCCTCCTAGCATTTGGCTACCGTAAGCACCACCGCTTGCTCCTGCTGTAGAATTCAAGAAGAGTTCTACATATCTGTGTTCTGAAATGAGAAAAAAAAAAGTTTGAAAGTGTTTGTTGGTGAAAGAGAAGATAAGCACTTAAAGTTCTTAAACAATATGTGAATTTCAATACTTTTGGTAAAAAAAAAAATAATAATTCTAGCTGCTTCTCAGCTGATTACACTGGTTTCAAAGACCAGCCTTCTGATTTAAACATTCACCTAAATTGCTTTAAGTTTGCCAATTAAGGATATACTTCAAAGACCAGGTTATCACAAACCCCTTTTCACAATCACACTAATTTCTAAAACCCACATGCTTTTTCAACACACACCAAAAAACTAATCCATTGTTGGAGAATGCATTTTTCTCATATATCCTTACTATTTATCACAAACCTTGGTCACTCAACCATCTGTTACAGAGACCCCAAGATACTTAAAACCACACTTACGCATATTTGCTTTGTCTTTTGACATCGCGGCCACAGCATCTTCATGAGTCGCAAACTCGACATCTGCTTCACCAGTTACTCTGCCATCAGGACCAATTTCAATATGTACTCTCACAGGGTTGAGCGGTGAAAAAAACTAAACACAAGGTATTTCAGAGAACGAAGTCAAAGATCTACCATTACAAAAAAGCACAATTTATAACCTACTGTTTCACTTACTTAGATTTAGATTAACCACATTTTTACTGCTATCCTGAACCAGACAACTGGTAAATTTATCCTACACTTACATTGTAAATGTCGTTCTCAGTAGCTCTGTAAGGTAATCCCCTCATGTGTACACAATGTCCTGTTGTGCTCTGGAAAGTAGAGCCACCATCCCCATATCTGTGATCAGACATTCCTGAAAAACAGTAATTGAGGTCTAGATTGACGAGAGTGTAAGCATCCTTCAGTTGAGAAATTCAATTCTTACCTTACCTCTTCCAAATCTATCCGACCCAAATCCATAGCCATCATTATAGCCATTATAATCATCATAGCCTCCATAACCTGAAAGACAGTAAGTACAATCAACCAAATGAAAACAGTTACAGGAGAACAGATCTAATGATGCCTGCATGTCCTCACGTACCTCCACCATAAGCACCACGCCTCATCCGTTCAAAGCCAGCTCCCCTGCCAATGCTGTTATACCCTCTGCCAGCTCCAGGTCTGTCATAGGGACCTGGCCGCTGCATGGCCATAAGCTTTCGTGGTGGATCATAGTGAGTTCTAACTTCAGCTCGACTGCTCTTAAAGATTTCGATATACCTAAAGCATTGTTCATGAGGGAAGGGGAAGGGGAAGGGAGAGAGAACATTAGTCCATTTCATACAAGTATTTAGTTACACAAGAAAACAATGTAGTCATAGCCATGAAACTGACTAATATTTAAAGCCAGATTTCTTATATTTGCATAGGCAATGACCAGAAATTCACTCAATTGTAAGATTTAACGTAAAATTCATAGAGTAAAACTCACTCCTCGGAGGCAGAGAGCCCAACCTTAGGGGTAGAGGAGTACTAGAAATAAATTTCTTAGGAGGGAAAGAATTCCACTCAACTTTCAACATTTCAGGTCTTAAATCCATTGGCCGTATGTATAGCAAGTGGGCTAAAAAGCCAGCCTCCACCAACAGTCTAGCCCACACTACACATTTCCTTTCGCCAATAATACCCCAGGCCTATGCTTTTAGTAGGAATCAGCATAGGTAAGCGCATGCTTCAATGAAAAATAGTCACAAGCAAAGAGAATAAAACCTTTTGTGACAATTTCTTGAAAGCTATGCTTATTAATACATATGCAGAATATTTATACAGCAAGAAAGTTTGTTGCATTTCAACTTTAAAAACAAGATCAGAAAGTATCACATTTTCTTATGGTAATATTAATTTACTGGGTGGGTGTTATTACAGCTAAAGCCAGGTTTGCATTAACATTTGTTTAAAGCCATAGTCTCTCAACTCTACTGTTTAGAATTAGGAATCTTGCAATATTGTCAGGGAGGTCAAATTAACTGGGGACAATTTTAAAACCTAAACTTTCATCTCAATGCATTATGGGACTTTACACAGAAAATTTGAAAATTGTGGCAAAATATTAATTGGGACTAGAAAATAGAGTTCTTCCTTCTAAGCAGAGAGAATATGGATTTAACTGTTTACCATAAGAAAAGTGACAAATCCAACCAACCATCCATCCCCACCTGTGCCCTATTCTTTCCTTGTGTTTCTTTAGAGCCTTTTCAGCTATTTCCTGTGAAGCAAACTGCACGAAGGCCTCCCCCGTACTCCTCCCCTGGAAGTCCACCGGCAATGTTATCCCATTTGGCACGATTTCCAACCCTTCAACCCAAGGACAAATAACCCCAGTAGGGGGGCAATATTAACATCACAAGCCCAGAAATGATTCTTCTTATAGCTTTAAATAAACCAGAATTTTAACTTTAGGCGAATGGTATGTTTTCAACAAGTACTCTTTACATATGCATTGTAGTAATATGAAGTTCCATTATTACAAAGTATAACTCAATTCTTAACACACCCCATGGCATAGTATGTAAAAACAAAACAAAAAAAAAACAAACAAAAAACACTTGAAACACAGGATGCATTAAGAATTCAACAATTAACACTCTAATCTATGCAAAATAATGTTGAGAATTACACAAGAATTTAATCAAGTTTCAAGCATTAAAATACAACAGTTACTAAACTTAAAACACACCTTTTACCTCATTTTATATTTCAATGTTTTAAGTTAGTGGAACTTCAACTTTTAAAAAAAATTACACATTTAAACATTTTATATACAAATTGAAACATTGCTTTAAGTCATATAATTGACAAACATACAATCTAAACTTTTCAACAAACAACTGATCTACACAGCACAATCATGCACTCTTATGCTCTAACAGTAGTTATGATTCACTTCTGGAAATTCCGTCTATGAAAAATCCTTTCCGTGGATACATTCCCAAGCTTACAAAAAGGGCTTAAAGCACTTTCCTAGAAGATATGAAATTATGTTCATATTTAACGTTGACAGATAGCATTCAATTCTCACCAATTTAGACAAAAACAATCAGAACAGACTTGATTTCAAAAATTCTGGCAAAATATTAGGACTTGATACATATCTAAGATTTTATCACATACTACACTGAACCATGAAAGGATTTGTTCTTAATTCCACTTTATCACATTAATATAGTTACTTAAAATAAGATTTAACATTCTGCTAAACATGCAATTTTATCAGCTCTTCAGCATAAAAACATTCAAATACTTTAGGCCCAGAATAATTTCAAAACACTTAATGTATTTCAGATACTTAGACTATATTCAAACTACTCCTACATTAGACTGACTTTTAGTAAGTTCATATAATTCCCTGTCTAAACCAATCCTAAAAGTTTTTTTTTCTCCCACAAATAGAATCAGACCATTAGAGATTTCTGGGCCCATGACCCAATGTGTCCTAAGACACAGGCACTTGCCAGAAGTAACAACCTGATACTAATCTAACGTTAAGGGATCTTACCTTTACCTTGAAGTACCTTGCTGAACAGCATTGTGAGGAAAGTAGTTAAGCTGTTGAGGACAATCCTCAAAGATCTACTCTGAACTACAAACACTAAATACAAGCAAAGTTAGCATTTTGGAAGTACTTAATTTCCACCTTTAAGATGGGCTTAAATTATTTGAAGGTCTCCAGGAAGAAGAAAACATTTAATTCATCTGCATATACTCATACCTGTTTAAGTATCTAAGCTAATGGACTTTAAGGTCTATTAAATCACATGTTGCCAGAAGCTAGCCAGAACTCACTGCTCAGCATCAAACACAACTACATACCTGAGAAGAACTGAACAATTTCTTCCTTGCTACATCCAAAGGGGAGTCCTCTAAGCCGTACAAAGCCATCATTGGCCGTGTCGGGACTATTTGGACCAGTATGCTTCAACACCCAATCCATTTCAACGTTGTTTGACTTGAATACTGAAAAAGGTGCTTAGAATTAGTCAATTTTGGAAAGTTAGAGAACAAAGTTCAGACTTCCTGGGTCTTTAGATAATCTAGGAAGAGCTGCCATAAACTCCCTTAGCTGACCATTTCCATGCGGTCAAATACCTAAAATTCAGAAGGGGTAAGATAGAGCTCTATGTGTTTAATATTTTATTTACTGTTACTAGGGCAACATAAATCAAACCTTCAACATATCTGTGTCCCATAGTTTCTCTGTCTTTTTTCAGGGCCAATTTGACTTCATCTTCTGATTCAAGTTCAACAAAAGCCTCGCCACTCGGTCTGCCTTCTCTGGTGTAGATGAAACGAATACCTTGAGCCCCATTTTGAATTTTGCAGTCTGGAAAGAAAACAACCGTTAATACAGAATTTAAAACTAAAAAACCACCTCTGGGTGATACAGATGAAACGCCTGTTCACTTCTCTGCTACAAAGCAAGCTACCACAAAGCCTAGATTGACTGTAGTACCAACTCCCAGGGCCGCTGTCCAGTACTTAAACCGTATCTTCCCCCAAACGTTCTTATTCCCTGGACACCTTCCCATTGTATTGGATTTTCTTCACACAATTTCTTATCAAAGTTATCTCCAAGTCCTCTCCATTGAACATCCAAGTCTGAATTTCATTTTATGCCATTTTCTGAGTCTGATTTCAAGTTTTGGTCTGGGGCACTTGATGGTTTTACCGTACTAGCAGCAACATACAATCTCTCCTGCAAATCTAAATAACAGGGCCCATACTCACCTAAAAGGGGATCAATGTTAGCAAGCTAAAATGCTCCAAGCTGCACAGCTGAAGCCAAACCCAGTCTTGCTCACTGCAAGGTGGCTTCCAGTGTACCTGGTTCTCGTTTTACACGTCGTTTTCTGTTACCAACGCTAAATTCAGATTGTAAGTCAATCCTACAAGTGTCCTTCCAAAACCTGTAAGTTTCTACCAAATATAGCTGTATCACTCTAAACTCACACTAACAATGTGGACAAGGACATTTTGGTAAAAATTATTCAGGAAACCTGCATACTGGAAAGAAGCTACGTGGACAAGTGAACTTCCCTGGGCTGCAGTGTCCTCAACTGTGAGCCAGATCAAGAACTAGTGGAGCAAGAACTCTTCACAATTACCCTACCTGGATCAGGAAAATTTTTTGAAATTAGTAACATTTCAACTTAAGTCAAAAGCCCCGCTTCGGGTACATACATAAACTGGAAAGTTGCTGAACTTTAAGGATTCGCAAAAGGTTATTAGCATTATCTGCCCAGTTAACTGGACAACTTTCCCAAGATGGAGAAAAATCCCATTTATCCTTCAGAAAAGACAGCCGTAGGAAGACGGGTGCTTACGGGTAGGCAAAGAGGACAAAAAATCCGCCGGAGAGGCCGTACTCCCCCCACCCCCCACAGGGCTCGGAGGGCGGGCGGGCGGGGCTTTCGCAATTTCCATTGCGTAACAGCGGACGGCCAGGCGCGAGCCACCCAGCGGGAACGTCTGCCGCCCGCGCCCCGCCAGGGGGCGCCCCGAGCCCGGCCCGCCCGCCCGCCCCCCGGCCCTACCTCCCGCCCGCCGGCCGGCTCCAGCAGCGAACTCCCGCCTCCGCTTCAAACTCACCGGAGAAAAAACGCTGCACTTCATCTGCCGAGCAAGACCAGGGCAAGCCCCGGACCTTCACCACGAATCCCTCTCCGCCTTCGGTGCCCAACATCATCGTCTCCTAATGCGTCCTGGCGTCCACACAAACTGCAAGCCGGGGGACGAGCGTCAGACCGGGAAATGGGGCAAAACAGACTGGCCCCCGCCCTCGAGCCGCCCGCCCGCCCGCGGGGCCCGACGAAGACCCGAGCCCGTGCGGACGCCCGAACCCCGGCGATACCAACACTCAACACCCGTCCGGCCAGCGGCCGGGCCCCCGAGGCCACTCTAGACACCAGGGGCCGCTGCCCCAAGCCGAGGGGGCCCTGGCCTAGCGCCAGCGTGGAGGCAAGGAAATGGCGGCGGCCGCTTCCGCTCCGCCTCCTCCGACATCTCACACAATAGAGTCGACGCGGCCTGCAGGCCTCGGCGGCCCCGCCGCTACTCAGCCTGCTCTTCCTGGCTCCAAGCGGCAGCCCTCACCTTGCCAGGGCCCCCCAGGCTCTACAGAGTTCTGGGGGCAGGCAATCCTTGCAAAAATGGCACCCTCGGGGACCCCTGGCCGGCAAACACAGAGCGACAAACACTTACCTGAACACACGACTTCGGCGTGGCTGAGAAGAAATGGCCAGCAAGCGCCTGCGCAACCTAAATAAGGCCCTTTGAACAAGCTCTGCGCACGCGCAGCTAGGTGCCCGCACCGCCCCCTTGAGTCACACAGAGCTGAGACGCATGCGTAATTTCAGGAGCCGGGCCCCTCCAGCCAGCGCACTATTTTGCACATGCGTTTTGGGCTCATTCCCCTCCCACCTCCATAAACCCCGCTGGGCCTTTTTGCGCCTGCGCCAACCCGCGATTATTGAACTTGGAGCCTCCGCGGTTTAGGATTTAGTTTCATGCGCATGCGTCTTCTTTCAAACCGTTCTGTCGCCTTACCCGCCAGAGTGGGGGAGGGGAATGGCGGCAATCAGTTCCCCGCGGCGGCCGTATGTAAGGCAGTCCCCAGCTCTGGGTTGTGGTGAGGAGGACGTGTTCCTGCGCTTACCCTAGCCCATTACCCGCGCTCTGGGCGGACCTGAAGAGACAGCCGCTCCCGGCCCTGGCGCCGCCTGTACCCCATTTCTCCGCAGAGCCAGCCCCTGACCACTTGGGCCTCTCCTTGGGGGTGGGGGGGGGCCTGTAACACCAGGAGCACGTCCGAGCCGCGTATGCCCCCACTCCCCTTACCTGCCACCGTCGGGCCTGGGGCCCGGACCCGCGCGGGGTCCCCGTGCCTCAGTCCTGTACCCCGCTTTTGCCCTAACGAACTCGTACCCCGCGACTCCTGCTGCGGCGCCCCGGGGTAGGCGGGCCCTAAATGCCGCGGGGCGCTGGCACGAGAAGGGGTGGCCGGATGCCGCGTCCCGCTGCGCCTCGTGAGCGCCAGGCTCCGCTCGCCGCAGCGGGTTCCCGCTCAGTTCTTCGAGTCGAACTAGGTACCGCCCGGTCCGTTTCCCGGGCGGAGACACTGGGAGGATGACCCCGGGTCTCCTCGTGTGCGCATGTGGCACAAGATGAGTGAGGTTCGCGAGTCCCACCAGCACTGCGGAAAAACGACCCGCCTGTCCTCTCCCGCTCAGGCCTGATGGACACGGGCCCTAAAACAGCTCAACAATAAGGTAGCGTGGGACAGTTCTCGAGGGCCTCTCTGAATGCCGCCATGGAAACTTCCAGGCGCCGCGTGTCCCTGCCGAAGTGCAACGGTCTGGAGTCCGAAAACAGTTATGATGTCGGGGAAATAAAAAGGGATGGTGATCCAAGATAGGATCCCAGAGGTAGGGAAGGGCCCGATCTTGAAAAGCTCTTCACCGGCTATTTAGGTCTGGGCAAGGGTGTTAACTCCCAAATGCAAAGGAGCACTAGGAGCTATTTGTAAAGGAACAGGCAGGGTTAATCATGCTGCCTGCCCTTGGATGAAAACAGAGCTAGAAGAAATCACCATGATGTGGGACTCCCGAATCCCAAGCAGACTGAGAGTCCAGCACGGATCTCTGCGTGATTCAAAAGTAAGGACAACACTTTTGCTCCTGGATGGTCTCTCCAGGATATCACAAAGACACCTCCCAGAAGTTTCTTCTTCTTCTAATTTTTTGTTTTAATTGAGGTATAATTAACATCCGGAGGTATCTTCTTAATAGGTCATAGCTGTTGAGAGTTCTGGTCTTAACTAAATGACCAAGGAATACCTGACCCCCTTGGTAATGCATTAGAAAATCATGTTTTGACCTTTTGACAATATGGCCACACTCCTAAGATGGTATTTATCCTATTTTTTTATATAGTTTCGTGGGATTTTCTTCCATATAATGAGAATGGGGGTACCTGGCTGGCTTGGTTGGTGGAGCATGTGAGTCTTGATCTTGGGCTTGTGGGTTTGAGCCCCACATTGAGTTTAGAGATTACTTTAAAAACAAAAATCCTTGGGGTGCCTGGGTGGCTCAGGTCATGATCTCAGGGTCCTGGGATTGAGCCTTGCATCCGGCTCTTTCCTCAGCAGGCAGCTTGCGTCCTCCCTTGCTCTCTGCCTGCCTCTCTGCCTACTTGTGATCTCTGTCTGTCAAATAAATAATCTTTTTTTTTTTTTAAAGATTTTATTTATTTATTTGACAGAGAGATAGAGTACAAGCAAGCAGAGAAGCAGGCAGAGAGAGAGGAGGGGAAGCAGGCTCCCCGCTGAGCAGAGAGCCCTATGCAGGGCTTGATCCCAGGACCCTGGGATCATGAACTGAGCGGAAGGCAGGCTTTAACCTTCTGAGCCACCCAGGCACCCCTCAGTTTGACTTCTTTAGTGATCTTTTGGATTTTATTAAATCTATCAGCCCTCAGCCACAGCTACCCCAAATATTTTTGTTTGCTTCAGAAAAACAGAATAAAACCTGTTTTTCTTCTATCTTCTAGAAGATTCTACCTTCTACCTATTTTAATTATTTTTTTCAGACTTACTTATTCTAGAGATAAGGCATGAGTAAGGGGCAGAGAGAGTGGGAAAAGGAATCTCAAGCAGACTCTGATGAGCAGAGCTGACTTGGGTCTCAATCTTTTTTTTTTTTTTTTAAAGATTTTATTTATTTATCAGAGAGAGAGGGGGGGAGAGAGCGAGCACAGACAGACAGAATGGCAGGCAGAGGCAGAGGGAGAAGCAGGCTCCCTGCTGAGCAAGGAGCCCGATGTGGGACTCAATCCCAGGACGCTGTGATCATGACCTGTGCCGAAGGCAGCTGCTTAACCAACTGAGCCACCCAGGCGTCCCGGGTCTCAGTCTCATGATCCTGACTGAGATCATGACCTGAGCTGAAACCATGAGTCGGACAATTAACCAACTTCACCACCCAGGAGCCCCTGTTTTAATATTTAGAAACAAGGACGTTTTTAATTTTGATGAAGTCAAAGCCATGGATACTTTTTTTACCTTTTCTATTTTACTTTCTTTTATCTTTTTTCTTTAAATGTGACAGCTATGTAATCTTTTTTTAAAAGATTTTATTTATTATTCATTTGGGGGGACATAGAAAGAGAGAGAGAGAATCCCAAGCGGACTCTGCACTGAGCTAGGAGCCCAGCACAAGGCTCAATCCCACAACCCTGAGATCTTGACCTGAGCTGAAATCAAGAGTTGGACACATAACCTGCTGAGCCACCCGGGTGCACTGACATTTAGTTAATCTTTATTGACCTTAACAAGGAACAAAATGTGTCGGAAGTTCGTGATGAAAGCACTCTTTCTCTCCTTTCCCCCCCTCCAAGTACTCTCTTTGATCTTTAAGCTTAGAAAGCCATTTCCTATGCAGAGATAAAGGATGTATTTATTCGTCACCTATCTCTTTCATGAATTTTAAAATAACATTTCTTCACAGTTTATCCTCTCTAAAATAGGGATGTGTCTTAAAAACCAGTGGCATGTTTTAATTGGCAGCATTTACCTAAAATAATGCCTTAAAATTGGTGACATTTTAGTTTTGATGGAAACTGGTATATTCCACTTTTTAATTTTTATGATGACACATTGTGGGCCATTAAAATTATGTTTTAGGGGTGTCTGGGTGGCTCAGCCGGTTAAGCCCTACCTTCTGCTCAGGTCATGATCCCTGGGTGGTGATCCCAGTGTCCTGGGATTGAGTCTCAAGTTGGGGTTCCTGCTCAGCAAGGAGTCTGCTTCTCCCTCTCCTCCTTCTGCCCCCCTTGATTGTGTACTCCCTCTCTCTCTCAAATAATAGTCTTTTTTAAGAAAAAATAAAAAATTATGTATTTATAGATTTTTTTTGCTATTGTAAAGTGATGTTTGTGATATAACTATGTGGGAAAAGGAGAAAACAATATTAACAAGTAGTATATAGACCATGTACAACTATCCTAATGTTACAATAAAACACTGTGACCACAGAAATACGAATAGAATGACAATCCAAAACCTTTTGCCACTGACTTTCAAAATAATCAATGTTAAAAAGAGTAATAAAGAGCTGGAAAGAGGGCGCCTGGGTGGCTCAGTGGGTTAAGCCGCTGCCTTCGGCTCAGGTCATGATCTCAGGGTCCTGGGATCGAGTCCCACGTCGGGCTCTCGGCTCAGCGGGGAGCCTGCTTCCTCCTCTCTCTCTCTCTCTGCCTGCCTCTCTGCCTACTTGTGATCTCTCTGTCAAATGAATAAATAAAATCTTTAAAAAAAAAAAAAAAAGAGCTGGAAAGAATGCACGCAGGTGACATACACATACTTCGTCACCCAGGGGCCCACATGCATTGCATCACGGTTGGAATGTAAATTGGTACAGTCTTTCTGGAGGGCTATCGGCAATATATTATATATTCAAAATCTTAAAAATATACATCCCTTTTGGGGCACTTGGGTGGCTCAGTGGGTTAAGCCGCTGCCTTCGGCTCAGGTCATGATCTCAGGGTCCTGGGATCGAGTCCTGCATCAGGCTCTCTGCTCAGCAGGGAGCCTGCTTCCTTCTCTCTCTGCCTGCCTCTCAGTGTACTTGTAATTTCTCTCTGTCAAATAAATAAATAAATAATCTTTAAAAAAAAAAAAAAAAAAAAAGCCTCTGCCTTCAGTTGAGGTCATGATCTCAGGGTCCTGGGATCGAGCCAACATCAGACTCCCTGCTCAGCAGAGGACCTGCTTCCCTCTCCCCCTCTGCCTCTTTGCCTACTTGTGTTCTCTCTCTCTCTCTGTGTCAAATAAATAAAATCTTTTTAAAATATATATGTATATATATATATGTCCCTTTTGAGGGACACATGGCTGGCTCAGTCAGTAGAGCATGGGACCCTTGATCTTGGCGTGGTGAGTTTGAGCCCAGTGTTGGGCCTAGAGCTTGCTTTACTTTTTTTTTTTTTTAAGATTTTATTTATCTGTCAGCACGATCACACAAGCAGGGTGAGCAGGGGGCAGAGGGAGAAAGACACTCCCCACGCTGCAAGGAGTCCAATGCAGGACTCGATCCCAGGACCCTAGAATCATGACCTGAGAGAAAGGCAGATGCTCAACAAAATGAGCCACCCAGGCACCCCCAAAGAGCTTCCTTAAAAAAAAAAATTACAAGAATGTTCATTGTAGCATGAAATAGGGAAATCTTAGGAAACAATTTAAGTCGCTATTGTAGGGAATAAACTGTGGTACAGCTTTACTATGCATTCTCGCCTGGGGTGATGTTTCCTCTGCAGGGGGCAAAAACTGGTTCTGGAGTTTGGGGGGGGTGCTAATAACATTTGTACTATTACAATGGTTTATGGCCACCTAGAAAGAGATCTATGCTGTTAACATTTCATATGGGGAAGCATTAGGGGAAAAAACTGTCCAAAAAGTCTCCCTTGGGTAGCAACCATGAAAAAAAATTTTTTTTCAGAAAAACTGATCTGTATAATGGAATACTCCATAGTTATTAAAAATGGTGGGGGTGCTGGGTGGTTCAGTTGGTTAAGCCTCCAAATGTGACTGTTGATTTCTGCTCAGGTCATGCTCTCGGGTCATGATCTTTCGGTTGTGGGATCTAGCACCACCCCACGCCGCCAAATCCGTTGGGTGCTTAGCGGGAAGTCGGCTTGAGGTTCTCTCTCTCCCTCTGCCTCTCCCCGCTGCTCTCTCTTTCACAAAATAAGTAAAATCTTTTAACAGTCATAATAATATGATGGTGATGTAGGGGTATATTTTTGAAAAGCCGTTTACAGTATTCCTTGAGTGAAACACAATTCATGGAACAATAATCGTATGGCTCAGTTTTTCTGGAATATGCATAATCACACACGTATAAATCCGAAACACTCACAGGGTCTTTAGATGGCGCGGGCCTGGGTGAATGGCCCTGTTTTGTTTTGTTTCTTGGTATTTCCCACCGTTTTAATGCTCAACACCTGTTACTTGTGGCTAGAGCACTTCACAGTCCTCTGCGTGGTAAGACAGAACGTCGGGGCAGGAGCTCCTCCCTGTCCTCGCAGCAGCTCAGCACCAGCAGCCTCCCGAACGGGCCCGGGGGCGGGCACACGGTTTCGGAGATGGAGACTGAACCCCACGGCGGCCCAGTGGTTGGAGCCCGGGACTCGGCGCCCAAGCGCATCCCGCCCCCACGCCTCTTGGCGCTGCCCTTGCAGCCGCGGGGTCACGGTTGTGTTAAGCGAGACCGCACCTCCCAGGCCTCGTGCGGACTCGGAAACCACTCCGCCCGCTCTGAACTGGGGTATCTGGTGCGGCAGAAACAAAGGCGGAGGCGGAGCGTCCCCGGGGAGGGTGCTGGCTCTCCGGGAGGAGCTGGGTGCCCTGCAGGCCGCCATCAGGAAAAGGGGATCCTAACACGCCCCCTCCGGTGCTCTTAGCACATCTCATGTTATGCTGAAGGCGACCTCGTGCACTTTGAACTCTATCCCTCTTGACCGTGGTCTCCAGGGCTTTCACCCAGGCACCCACTGCGGTTGCATCCTGAAGCCTGATGCAGAACACCTGATGGCTAACGCCACTCCTTACATCGAAGGATGTTTTACAGCGGGGGCACCTGGGTGACTGTGGGTTGAGCTTCCCAGCTGGGTTCCCGCCCAGGTCACGATCTCAGGGTGTGAGATCCAGCCCTGTGAAGGCTCCACCAGGAGCCTGTCTGCCCCTCTCCCTCCAAAAATGTAAATAAAATCTTTAGGGGGAAAAAAAATGTTTTAGGGGAGCCTGGGTGGCTCAGTGGGTTAAAGCCCTTGCCTTCAGCTCAGGTCATGATCTCAGGGTCTTGGGATCTAGCCCCACATGGTGGGGGTGGGGGGTTCTCAGCTCAGCAGGGAGCCTGCTTCCTCCTCTCTCTCTGCTGCCTCTCTGCCTATCTGTGATCTCTCTGTGTCAAATAAATAAAATCTTTTAAAAACGTTTTTTTTAATGTAAAATATACATCACAAAAAAGTGACCATGTTAACCACTTTTAAGCATAGGATTGGGTGGAATTAAACGCATTCACAGTGTGGTGCGCTGTCACCACCGTCCATCTCCAGACGGTCTTCATCTTCTCAAGCCAAAAGGCTACCCTTTAAGCACTAACTCCCCATTCTCCCTCTCCGTCCCCGGTGACCTTTATTCTACCTGGTACCGGATGTAAGTGGATGGTAGGACATTTGCCCTTGGTTTGTGGTTCATTTCACCCCATGCAATGTTTTCAAGGTCGACCCTCCTGGTAGCATACGTAAGTTTCCATTCTTTTTCAAACTGAATAATATTGTTATGTGTATATACTACAATTTGTTTATTCATTCATCCACTAGTGGACACTGGAGTTGGGTTTCAGCTTTTCAGCTATTGTGAATAATGCTACTTTGAACCTTGGGGTACAGATACCTGTGAGATTCTCAGCTTTCCTTTCTTTCAGCCATCTACCTATGAGCGGGAATTGCTAGATCATACGTAATTCTATGATTTCCTTTTCGAAGAACCACTGTTCTTTCTTTTCTTTCGCTAGATCCTGAGTCACTTCAACATTCCCATCAGCAACGCACACAGCTCCCAGTTTGCCCACAGCCTCAGCAACACTCGTTCTTTTCTGGCTTTTGTGTTTGTTTCTGTATTTTTAGAGTAGCTGTCCAAAAGAGTATCTCACGGTGGTTTCCATTTGCATTTCCCTAAGGAATAGTGGTGATGAGCATCTTTTCATGTGCTTAGTGGCCATGCCTCTGTTTCCTTTGGAGAAATGTCTATTTGAGTTCCTTGACCACTTTTAATTTGATTGTTTGTTGGTGCTGTTTGTCAATAAGTTTTAGGGGTTCTTTATGTATTGTGGATATTAATTCCTTATCAGATATATGATTTGCAAATATTTTCTCTTTCTGTGGATGATCTCTTACATTTTTTTAGAGAGATTTTATTTATTTGAGAGAAAGAGAGAGAGTGAACTTGAGGACAGGTAAGGGTAAAGAGAGAAGCAGACTCCCTGCTGAGCAGGGAGCTGGGAACTCCATCCCAGGACCCCAGGATCATGACCTGAACTGAAGGCAGCCACTTAACCGACTGAGCCACTCCAGGCGCCCCTGTCCCTGACACTTTTGAATCTTTGTAAATTCATTCTCTTTTCAGAAAGTTCTTTGACCATTGCCCGCTGGCTTCTCACATATACATTCATTTCACACACTCATTCACCCAAAAAATGTTCCAGTGCATTCCATACACCATGCTCTGGGCTGAACACTGGAGGCATAATCCCAGGAGAAAAGATCCCTGCCCCCAGAGGAGCTCAGAGTTGAGTGGGGTAGGTGAACAAAACAAGAAACAATTCTGCATTTCACTCCATGACAGTAACGTAATTTGGGGTTGGGGAAAGTGGCTGAGAAAGTGGCACCTAAACTGGGATTTGACTGGTGAGAGGGCCCGCTTCAGGGCAGAGTGATCTGGCAGAGGCAACCCAGCTTTGAGGCTGGGAGGCCTAAGGCCAGATATGGTTCAAGGCTCACACTGCACAGCGATCCAAAGAAAAGTCCAAAGACTTTTCTTGCTGTGGGGCTGCCCATAGATAAAGGACTCCTCCTTCCTCCCCCACCCAGCTTTCACCACATCCTGCCTTCCACCCACAGACAGGCACCCTCTGACCCAGTCTCTGTCATCCCTCTGTCATCTGATGAGGGCAGTTGATCTCCTGGGATATCCCCTTGTCCTTTGCCTGGTCACTTTCAACACAGAGTGATTTTCTTTTTCCCTACTGAGATATAATTCACATACTATACAATTTTTTGGTGTAGTCACAGACTTCTGCCCCCATCACCACCTTCTTAGTTTAGAACATTATCCTCGCCCACAAAAAGGAACCCCTTGCCCATTATAAGTCCAGAGTGATCTTTCCAAAACTGCAAATAAGATTACAAAACCACCCTGCTTTGGATTCTTTGGGGGCTCTCACTGCAGTTTAAGGTAAGTCATTTCTTTGTCATCATGGGACTCCTGTGTACCTCCCATCTTCTCAGGATCTCTTCACCCACTTCCCAGCAGCACTGACCTCCTTTCTGCTCTTTTCCATCACAGGCCTTTGCAAATGGGGATTCCTCTGCCCAGAGCATTCTCCCCCAGATGCCATCAGCAGCAGCTCCTCCTTTAGGTGTCTTGCCATCAAATTCCTCTCTTTGAATCAGTCATACCTTTTCTATACCCTGTGATCATCTTGTTTATTTATGTGATGACTTTTTCTTGGCTGCTCCCCATACCAGAATGTTGGTTGCCTTGCTAGCACGGGGACAGAGTGCCTGGCATGTAATAGGCATCAACAAACGAGTGTTGGACGAGAGAAGGATTAAGGAGAAGAGGGAGAAGGACATGTGAAGACCAGTGCCCGGGAGTGGATGAAGGTGCCATTCGCTGAGATGGGGAGGGCTGGAGGCAGGCAGAAAAGGGGGTGTATCAGTAACTCCATTTTGAACATGCTCAATTCGAGATCCTCCAAGATAGCCAAGTGGAAATGTCATCGGAGCAGCTGGAGTTTTATGAGTTTAAAGCCAACAAGAGTCGTCGAGGCTGGATATAAAAATCTGGATGTCACTGGATGTAGGCAGTATTTAAAACCTTAGGGATGAATAAAGGTGCTTACCCTTGAGAACGGTATTCCATTCCAACATCAGGCATCACACGAGCTCAAGATTGGGAGGTTGCGTCAATGAAAGAAAAGGAAGAAAGAAAAAGGAGGGAAGGAAGGGAGGGAGGAAAAAAGGAAGGAGGGAAAGGAAAGGAAGACAGCAAAGGAGGCGGAAAATGAGTGGCTAGAGAGATGGGGAAAGCCTGGGAAGTACAGGGTTCTGGGTGGAAACGTGCAGCCCACAGCATCGAATTCTAGCGAGAAGACTCAGATGATAGAGAAACAGAGACCCTGGAATCTGGCAACACGGAAGTCACTGATGCCTTTAGCAAGAGCAGGTTAGGTTGAGCAGAAGGGGTAGAGAGCAGAGCAGGGTGCACAGGAGAGTAAGGGAGGGCACCTGCAACACCCACATACTCTTCTTCTAACACAAGAGCCACTAGTTTGTGGTCATTTTACTGCTTGTGGTTATAGCAGTAACAGGAAAACAATACAGGAAGGTATTCCAGGAAATAAAGAGGGTAATTCATTTTCTTGCAAATCAAGGAGAAAAATCTTGTGTCACCCAGGTGCCCCAGAACCCAAAATTATAAAACAAATTAAATGATATATCCAATTTGTTTCTGCTGAAATTTGGACAAGACAGGGGTTCCCCCTTCTCTTTAAGATTGTGTTGGGGAGGGGCGCCTGGGTGGCTCAGTGGGTTACAGCCTCTGCCTTCGGCTGAGGTCATGATCCCAGGGTCCTGGGATCAAGCCCCACATCAAGCTCTCTGCTCAGTGGGGAGCCTGCTTTTTCCTCTCTCTCTCTGCCTCCCTCTCTGTCTACTTGTGATCTCTGTCTATCAAATAAATAAATAAAATCTTAAAAAAAAAAAAAGATTGTGTTGGGGGGCGCCTGGGTGGCTCAGTCCTTAAGCGTCTGCCTTCGGCTCAGGTCATGATCCTGGGGTCCTGGGATAGAGCCCTGCATCAAACTCCCTACTCAGTGGGGAGTCTCCCTCTCCCCCTCCGCCTCCCCCTGCTTGTGTGCAAGCACTCTCTCTTTCTCTCTCTGTCTGTCAAATAAATAAATAACCTAAATTTAAAATCTAAAAATCTGAAATATAAAATAAATTAAAAATGCATAAATAAAAATCTTCAAAATAACAAAACACCAAAATACTTCTCTGATGCCTTGAAAATTTTATAACAAATATTTAAATAAAAAACAATATATTAGAAGGAAAAAAAAGAGTAATATTTATATAACTTTGGAGTGGAAAAAAACCTGCTAAGTAAGTCTGGAAACCAGAAAGCCAAAGGGAAAGATACATTTGACTGCACACAAATTTTATTTTATTTTATTTTTATTTTTTTAAGATTTTTATTTATTTATTTGACAGATCACAAGTAGGCAGAGAGGCAGGCAGAGAGAGAGGGAAGCAGGCTCCCCACCGAGCAGAGAGCCCGACGTGGGGCTCAATCCCAGAACCCTGGGATCATGACCTGAGCTGAACGCAGAGGCATTAACCCTGAGCCACCCAGGCGCCCCACAATTTTATTTATCTGACAGAGACACAGCGAGAAAGGGAAATGCCGAGCAGGGAGCCCAATGCAGGACTCAATCCCAGGACCCCAGGATCATGACCTGAGCCGAAGGCAGACGCTTAAGGACTGAGCCACCCAGGTGCCCCTCTGCACAAATTTTAAAGTTTCCTAGAAAAAGTCTAAAATATATATATAAAGCAAATGATAACCTGAGAAAATAGTTACAAAATATGTGAAAGACAAAGAGTCAACAGCCTTAATATGCAACGGAGGCCTGAAACCATAAAATTCCTACAAGAAAACATAGGCGATCATATCTTTGACATCGGCCAGAGAAATATTTTTTGAAATATGTCTCCTCAGGCAAGGAAAACAAAAGCAAAATGAAATGACTGGAACTATACCCAAACAAAAAGCTTTTGCAGGGCGTTGTCTGGCTGGCTCAGTTGGTGGTACTCTTCTTCTTGGGGCTGTGAGATCAAGCACCACGTTGGGTGTAGAGTTTTCTTAAAAATAAATAAATAAATAAATAAAATCTGGGGGCCCTGGGTGGCTCAGTCGTTAAGCATCTGCCTTAGGCTCAGGTCATGATCTCAGGGTCCTGGGATCGAACCCCGCACCGGGCTCTCTGCTCAGCACGAAGCCTGCTTCTCCCTCTCCCACTCCCCCTGCTTGTGTTCTCTCTCTGGCTGTGTCTCTCTCTGTCAGATAAATAAATAAATAAACCTTTTAAAAAAAAATAAGTAAAATCTTAAAAGAAATAAATAAAGGAAAATCTTTTTTTTTAAAGATTTTTTTATTTATTTGTTAGAGAGAGAGATACAGAGCGCAAGCACAGGCAGACAGAGTGGTAGGCTAGAGGCAGAGGGAGAAGCAGGCTCCCTGGCGAGCAAGGAGCCCGATGGGGGACTCGATCCCAGGACGCTGGGACCATGACCCGAGCCGAAGGCAGCCGCTTAACCAACTGAGCCACCCAGGCGTCCCAATAAAGGAAAATCTTAAAAAAAAAAAAAAAGAAAAAAGAAAAAAGAAAAAAAGCTTCTGCACAAGAAGAGAAACCATCAACAAAATACCAGTGTGTAATCTACTCAATGAAAGAAGATATTCGCAAATGATATAACCACTAAAGGGTTAATAGCCAAAATTTACAAAGAACTTATACAACCCAACACCAGCAATAATAATCATCATCATCATCATCCCATTAAAAGATGGGCAGTGGACTTGAATAGACATTTTTCCAAAGAGGACATATAAATGGGCAACAGACACATGAGAAGAACTTAGCATCGCTTATCATCTGGGAAATGCAAATCTTAACCACAGCGAGCTATCGTCTCACACCCGTCAGAATAAAAAGACAAGAAATAAGTGCTGGTGAGGAGGTAGAGGAAAAGGAACCCTCATGTACTGTTGGTGGGAACGCAAACTGGTGTAGCCACTATGGAAAACAGTATGGAGTTTCCTCAAAAAGTTAAAAATAGAAGTGCCATATGACCCAGTAATTCCACTACTTGGTATTATCCCAAAGAAAACAAAAATACCAGTTCAGTAAGATATGTGCGCCTTTATGTTTTTTGCAGCTTTGCTTGTCATAGCTAAGATATGGAAGCAACCCAATCACCAATAGATAAATGGATAGAGAAGAGTGATTGATCTACCTATCTATCTAATGGAATATCACTCAGCCACACGAAATGATGAAATCTTGCTATTTGTGACAACATGGATGGACCTAAAGGGTACAATGCTAAGTGAAATAAACCAGAGAGAGAAAGACAAACACCATATGATTTCACTCATATGCAGAATTGAAGAAACAAATGAACAAAGAAAAACAAAAGAGATGAGCAATAAAGATTCTTTTTTAAAAATTTATCTGAGAGAGTGAGAGAGAGCACAAGCAAGGAGGAGGGTCAGAGAGAGAGGGAGAAGCAGGCTTCCTGCTGAGCAGGGAGCCTGAAGTGGGGCTCCATCCCAGGACTCTGGGATCATGACCTGAGCCGAAGCCAGACACTTAACAAATCAGCCACCCAGGCACCCAGATTCTTTTTTTTTTTTTTTTAAGATTTTATTTATTTGAGAGAGAGAGAAAGAGAGAGCATGAGAGGGTGGAAGGTCAGAGGGAGAAGCAGACTCCCCATGGAGCTGGGAGCCTGATGCAGGACTCAATCCCGGCACTCTGGGATCATGACCTGAGCAGAAGGCAGTCACTCAACCAATTGAGCCACCCTGGCACCCCAGCACCCAGATTCTTAAATACAGAGAACAAAATGGTGGTTTCCAGAGGGCAGGTAGGTGGAGGATAGGAGAAATTAGATAAAGATTAAGAGCATACTTATCACGATGAGCTCTAATGTATAGAATTATTGAATCATTAAAAAAAAAGAAATGTGGGGCGACTGGGTGGCTCAGTCAGTTACACGTCTGACTCTTGGTCTCAGCTCAAGTCTTGATCTCAGGGTTATCAGCTCAAGCCCCATATCGGGCTGCGTGCTGGGCATGGAGCTTACTTAAAAAAAAAAAAAATTGTGAAAGACAAAGAGTTAAAAGCCCTAATATGCAATTTTTAACAGACAAGCAAGAAAAACAAGACACATAAATGACCCAAAGTTCTCACAAGTAGCCAGAGAAATTTGAATTAAAGTAGCAAAAGGGTTGGCCAAAATTAAAGAGCAGTTCATATCCAAAATCCCTGATCTTCAACCCCAACTTCACAGAGTCTTGAAAACCAGAAAGATGTTTGAATTTGCTAAGTCTGAGGCCAATTCATTCAGCAGCAGGACTTTAACCTGAACTAATTCAAGGATATTTGCAGTCTTTTTTTTTCTTTTTAAGATCTTATTTATTTATCTGATAGAGCTAGAGAGCACAAGTATGGGGGAACAGTAGAGGGAGAGGGAGAAGCAGGCTCTCCACTGAGCTGGGAGCCCAATGCAGGACTCCATCCCAGGACCCTGAGATCATGACCCAAGCCATAGGCAGATGCTTAACCAACTGAGCCACCCAGGCGCCCCAAGGCTATTTGCAGTCTTGACTCATTTTTTTTTTTTAATAATTGGTTGTGGATTTTTTTTTAAGATTTTATTTATTTATTTGACACAGAGAGATCACAAGTAGAGGGAGAGGCAGGCAGAGAGAGAGAGAGAGAGAGAAGCAGGCTCCCTGCTGAGCAGAGAGCCTGATGCGGGACTCGATCCCAGGACCCTGAGATCATGACCTGAGCCAAAGGCAGCAGCTTAACCCACTGAGCCATCCAGGCGCCCCAGTCTTGACTCATCTTGTTTGGTGAGAATATTTTTTATATTCTGCTGCAGAAGCATTAACAAAAGCATCTGATTAGGATGGGCTGCCTCAGAGCCTGCTTGGCAGGGAGGGGAGGGGGTGTCATATAATTTCCTAAAGTCGGAAAGGTACTGTGTTGTGAAACCCATGGAAGGATTTTGAGTAAGTGCTTACAGCTTTGTAATCTTCAGGTGCTCGCTTCGGCAGCACATATACAGCTTTGTAATCTTCAGGAAACAGAGTGACAGAAGCATGCACTGGCCAATTTTCAAATATTAAAACAACCTTGCATTCCTGAAATAAATCCTGCTTTGTCATGACATGTTACCCTTTCATGTAACATTGGGTTCAATTTGCTAATACCTAACAGGGATGTTTAAGGCCATATTCACCTGGCCTAGTGGTCTCTGACTTTCTTTTGTACTCTCTTTGCCAGCTTTCTGTTCTGGGCTATGCTGGCCTCAGAAAAGGAACTGAATGGTCAGTGTTCCTCCCTCTCCTTTACTCTCTGTGTTCATGAGACACCGTCTGGGCCTGGATTTTTCTTCCCGGAAAGGTTTGGATAAGAAATTCCATTTCTTGGGGTGCCTGGGTGGCTCAGTGGGTTAAGCCACTGCCTTCAGCTCAGGTCATGATCTCAGGGTCCTGGGATCGAGTCCCGCATGGGGCTCTCTGCTCAGTGGGGAACCTGCTTCCTCCTCTCTCTCTCTGCCAGCCTCTCTGCCTACTTGTGATCTCTCTCTGTCAAATAAATAAATAAAATCTTTAAAAAAAAAAAAAAAGAAATTCCATTTCTTTGCCTGTGTTTCTTTTTTCCAGCATACCACAAGGCGACGAAGATATCCTCCTGTCTGACCCTGGGTCAGAATTTGTGTCCCATGCTCCGCCCCAGCCAGCCAAGGGCAGGGAGATGGCTTTGCTGGGATTGAGTTAGACAAGTCAGGATTGATCCCTGGACTTGGGCAAGGGGCTCCCTCTGCAAGGGTGGGACCCAAACAGTCGGGGTTCTGGTGGCAGAGGAGCCAGGGACAGGGATGACGCAGGGGAAAGGAAGGACATTTGAAAGATGGAAGACCCAGAAGAGACTAAAATAAATTCAGAGAGTAAAGAGTAAGTTTGCTATTCACCATTAGTAGAAATAGGGCTCACGGCATCTGGGTGGCTCAGGTCATGATCTCAGGGTCTTGGGATCGAGTCCTGCATTGGGCTCCCCACTCAGCGGGAAGCCTGTTTCTCCCTCTCCCTCTCCTGCTCTCTGTCAAATAAATAAATTGAATGTTTAAAAAAAATAGAAATAGGGCTCAGAGCAGGGGGTGCTCACAAGTCAAAAACCAAGTTACTTTTTTCCCATTGGAGTTGCACTTGCCCAACTTGAGCTCACCCTCTCCCCTTACACACATGCTGGGGTGGATGGCAGTATTGGTGAAGGCTGCGACCACTGTTGACCATCCACTTGGGAATATGAGACAGAAGACCATACAGGATAGGGATGAGGCTTGACTAATGGGGCTGGAGGTAGGGAGGAGCAGGCTCTCCCTGGGGTGGTGTGGAATGGCCTGAAGGCTCAGAGAGTCCCAGGCTTGCGGTGCAGTTGAGTACAATGAATAAATGGATAACTGCTAACTGAAGGACTGTGACCTTGGCCTCCAGGCCAGAGCAGATAAGCTCACACCATAGTATGGAGTGCCAGCCTCGATTTGAAGATACCTTGACCTGCCATTCATTGTTCAAGAATAAATTCTAGATTCTCAGGGTTTATGGTCTCAAAGGAAACAGTAATCGGCCTGCCTGCTTGCTAATTTGCCTGTATTCTGTTTTGTGCCAGAAAGGAGTTAGGATGTATTAGGCAGGATGGGCTAGGAAATGCTGCAGTAACGTCCCCACATCTCAGGAGTTTTACACGACAAACTTGATTTCTCACAGCTCAGACCACACGGCTCATTCATTAAGTAAGTCACATGGCCAAACCTTTCTTCAAGAGGCCAGGAAATGAAACTTCCCCATGGTCCTAGAAAAAGAACCAAAATCTCCATGAACGATAGGAATGACCATCCTGGGGGCAGGGGTGTCTGTGTTTATATACACACCTGGAAGAGGCAATGCCTCTTGCTGTAAAAATAGAGCACCTGCTTGGTAGAATCAACAAGTCTCATTTAGCCTTTGCAGGCTTTACCTCTGCCAGGATCTGCCCAGTCAATGAATCAATCAATCAGTCAACCAGGGGAGGGGCAGCAGCATCCCCAGAAAGACTGGCCCCATCAAAGACTGGCCCCTGCACCAAAGCCCTTCCCTTTTCCCCTTCCATATTCTTCCTCTGGGTTTTCCCCAGTCCGGGCTGACTCTGCCAACTGATAAGATGGAATTGTTGGGGGAGGGAAGGTCCGCCTGGGTGGCTCATTCTGTTAACCAATTGAGAGACTGCCTCGGGCTCAGGTCATGATCTCCGGGTCCTGGGATTGAGCCCTGGGCGGAAGTCTGCTTCTCCCTCTGCCTGCTGCTGCCCCAGCTAGAGTTCTCTCTCTCTCTCTCTCTCTCTCACATACACACACACAATACACATAGTTGTTGTGCCCTGGCATTTGGCAGATTACAGAGTCAAATGAGTCTGAGTTAGGTAAGACATCGCTTGGCCCTGGGCTAGAAGGAAAGACACAGGCAGTCGGTGGTCAAGTTCAAGGGCAGGACAGAGTCACTCTCAGTGGGAGGGAGGGCGGTGGAGAACATCCCAGTTGAGCAGAAAGAAGCACTGCGGGGAGTAACAGTCAGGAACTGGGGGCCTGGGTTCCAGGAAGAGAATGGAGAGCGCACAAAGTTCAGGCAGCTGGGTTCAAGGGCTGTTTCCGAGTCAGCACCCTCCCCTTCCTGGGTGCTTCGCATCTCTGTCCCTTGAGGCCTCTTAGCAGTCCCAAATCTGCAAGGAACAGGCTCAGTGAGATGCGCAGAGATCCAGCAAGCAGGCAGAGCGGACCTGGACTCCAGGCCGGGTCCAAGTCCCGCATCAAGCGCTTCCACCACTCCAGCTTGTCCGAGAGCTGGGGGCACCTGGCCCCTGGCCCCTGCAAGCTCCAGGGAAAGCAGTGGGAGGCGCACTTCGGGGGCACGGGGCATCGCGGGGAGAGGACTTGGGCTCCTGCCTGGTGAGAGTGAGCGACCCCAGGGAGGCGGCTGCCGCCTTGCGAGCGGAAGCGTGCAGAGCAGGCCCAGCCCCAGAAGCGCCGAGGAGGGTGTCCCCCTCCGGGAGGGACCAGCGGCTCCGGCATCGCGTGACCAGCAGGGGGCGCGCGATCCCCTTCCGAAACCCGGGAAGGCGGAGGAGAGGGCGGTGCCTGGGGAGGTGAGTTCAGCCCTCCTGAGTAAGGTCCTCCGCTTGCTGGCTTGCTGGCTCCTGCATTGAAAAAAGGGCTTGGAAACGGTTCTTTTTTTTTTTTTTTAAAGATTTTATTTTTTATTTATTTGACAGAGATCACAAGTGGGCAGAGAGGCAGGCAGAGAGAGAGAGAGGAGGAAGCAGGCTCCCGCTGAGCAGAGAGCCTGATGCGGGGCTCGATCCCAGGACTCTGGGATCATGACCCCGAGCCGAAGGCAGCGGCTTAACGCACTGAGCCACCCAGGCACCCTGTTCCTTCTGTGGCATTGCACCGGGGCAGGGTGAGGACTCCGGATTTTCGTTTTAAACCCTGCTCTTTAAACACTAAACACAGTTTGACACATGGGCAAGCTCGTAATCATTTGACGGAGAGTGCCTGCTCTGTAGCTGATTTGGCCTGGGTCCCCCAGAAAGCAGAGTCGGGGTGGGGGGAGTTGCTTTGGGAGATGACACGGTAAGGAGCGCGACCGGGAGAGGAGAGAGCTAACACCACTCCGCATTGCCGAGGTGGTCCTTCCCGCTCCGCCTCCCAGGACATTCCCGGCCACTTTCCAGAATGTCTCAGAACTACCCTCCTGAGGAGGAGAGAAGGATTTATCCATTGCCTACCAAGACCCCCTCCTCTAGCACAGGCCTGCGGGAGAATCTGTTCAGTTCATGGGTGCAAAGCCTGGTCAGGGCACTCTCCCAGCTGGAGCTGGATTCTGGATAAGAGGGCTGAAGGGGTGCACATGACCTCAGAACCCCACCCGAGAAAGGGACACAAAGGGTACAAGGGGACCCTAAGGAAGTCATGCACAGTAATTACCCAGACTCTTCATCTCAGGACTGTTTATACTAAGGTGTATGTCTAAGATTCTGGGAAGCGGGATTGCTTGGTGAAAGGGATAAGGCACCTGCAATTTTGCTACATGTTGTCAGATCTTGATATGATGGGGTTGTACCATTTGGCACCAACAACTTAGTGAGCTCCTGCTTCCCCACAGCCTTGCCAACAGAGTATGTGGCAGACCTTTGTGTGTTCGCTGATCTGACAGGTGAGACATCACATCTTAGTGCATTTTTATTTAGTATTTCTATTTTCATGAGCAACACTGAGCATCCCACCTTATACACAAGGCTTTTCATTGCAGTATTATTTGTATTAGGAGACAGGGAACACAAAAGCACAATTAGATATCACCGCCTCATGACCATCAGAACAACTATTAAAAAACAAAACAGGGCACCTGGGTGGCTCTATCGGTTAAGGGTCTACCTTTAGCTCGGGTCATGATTCAAGGTCCTGGGATTGAGCCCCACATCGGGCTCCCTGCTCAGCAGGAAGCCTGCTTCTCCCTCTGCCTGGTGCCACCCCCTGCTTGTTCTCCATCAAATAAATATCTTTTTTAAAAATGGTAATTTTCATGAAAGCTGGATTTTTTTTAATGTGGTGTAGCGTATGGGAAATATAATGCAGACATAAAAAGCATTCTGACATTTTGACACATGCTACAATATGTAGGAACCTTCAAAAGGACAAGTACTGTATGATTCCTCTTATATGAGACACCTGGAGTAGTCAAAATCATAGAAAGTAGAGCCGTGGTTGCCAGGGGCTGGGGAGAGGGTGGTGGACTGGGAAGTTGATGCTGAATGGGGACAGAATTTCAGTTTTGCAAGATGAGAAGTGTTCTGGGATGGGCAGTGGGGATGGTTGCCAAAGAATGTGTGAAAGGACCTCTTGCCACTGAGTAGTACACTGAAAAATGGTTAAGATGGTAAATTCTGTTATGTAAACTTCACAATGTTTTAAAAAGAAGCCAAAAACAGACAAGAAACTTTGAATTCATAGAGGAATAGATCAAGCTACATTCACCCAGGGTACAATACTGCTATTTAAAAAAAAAAAAAAAGAAAGAAAGAAAAGAAAGAGTGAGGAGTGGGCACCTGGTGGCTCAGTCTGTTAAGCGCCTGCCTTTGGCTCAGGTTATGATCCCATGGTCCTGGGATGGAGCCCTGCATAGGGCTGTCTGCTCAGCAGAAAGCCTGCTCTCCCTCTTCTTCTGCTGCTCTCCCTGTCTGTGCTCTGTCAAGTGAATAGATAAAATCTTTTTAAAAAATACGCTTACCTAGTGAGTATCCTATCAGGCTAGATGGGACAGAGGTGCAGCTGGACTTCTTCATATTCACTTTTTTTTTTTTAACGTTTTATTTATTTGAGAGAGAGTAATAAGCTGGGGGGAGAGGGGAAGTGGAGAGGCAGACAGAGAGGGAGAGGCAGACTCCCTGCTGAGCAGGAAGCCCAATGTGGGGCTCAATCCCAGGACCCTGAGATCATGACCTGAGCCAAAGTCAGATGCTTAAGCACCTGAGCCCCATCTCCGTACCTATCTTGTTTTATACATCTGCATTCAGAAACATGTAAATGTGCACACAATTTTTTTAAACCTTAATTAGTATAGAGTTTGTTGGATTTTCTCTGCAATCTCCATAAGCACAGCCTTAGAGGGTCGTGTTTTTTTGTTTTTGTTTTTTTGAGAGAGAGGGTGCAGGGAGGAGGGGCAGAGGGAGTAAGAATTGCAAGCAGACTCCACACTGACCACACAGCCTGACACAGGACTTGACCTCACCCCCCGATCATGATCTGAGCTGAAACCAAGTCAGACGCTTAACCAACTGCACCACCCAGGTACCCCTCTAAGATTTTATTTTTAAGTAATCTTTACACCCAACCTGGGGCCCAAACTCACAACCCGTGAGATCAGGAGTTGCATGTCTACTGACTGAGCCAGCCAAGTGCCCCCAAAGAGAGTTGGTGATCTTTGAGATTTCTCATACATTAAAAAACAAAACAAACAATCCCCCCCACCCCATGAAGTAACGAGTATGAACTTAGCTTTGAAAAAACCGGAACACTCACACATTGCTAGTGAGAATGTAAATGGCGTGGTCGCCTCTGAAACAGTCTGGCTTCCTCAAAAATTGAAACAGAGTTAACATACCCAAGAGAAATGAAAACACATGTCCACACAAGGGCTTTAACACAAATGCTCATAGCAGCTTTATTTAGATTAACCCCAAACTGGGAAGGACCCAAATTTCCGCCAGTAGAGGAATGGATACATTGTGGTATTTCCACAGGATGGCATACTACTCCCTAGTAGAAAGGCTAGCCGATGTGTCTAACGACATAGATAAATCTTGAAATACTTGGGAAGAGAGAGAAATTAAGACTTTCAAAAGTACATCCTGTATGATTCAATTTGCAGAAAATTCTGGAAACTGAAAAGTCATCTATAATGATAAAAAGGAGATCAGTGGTGCCTTGGGGAGGGGGAGGAGGGCAGGGGTGCCCCTTAAGGGGCATGAGGAAACTTTGGGGGTGTGATGAATACGTTCATTGTCTTGATTGCGGACGGTCTCATGGGTATACAGATACATAAGAACTTGTTAAATTATACACTTTGGGTTTGTTAAAAAATATTTATATTTTTAGAGCACAGGTGCGGGAGGAAGGGCAGAGGGAGAGAGGGAGGGAGAGATTCTTAGGCAGACTTCCCACTGAGCGTGGAGTCCGGCGTTGGGCTCAATCACACAATCCTGAGACCGTGAGCTGAGCGGAAATCAAGACTCAGACATTCAACTGACTGAGCCAGCCAGGTGTCCCTAAATTATACACATTGAGTATTTGCAGTTAATTGTTCACAAAATAGGACGAGATGATAAACAGTACTTAAAAATTTTAAAACAATGTAAGTTCTTGGACGATCTCTCTTTTTTCAAGATTTTATTAAGTAATCTCTACACCCAGCGTGGGGCTCGAACCCCGAGGTCCAGAGTCACATGCCTCACCGGCTATGCCAGCCAGGCGTCCCAATAGAAATTCCTTTCTAGGATGAATACCCAACTTTTGTAGCAACATGGACGGGACTGGAAGAGATTATGCTGAGTGAAATAAGTCAAGCAGAGAGAGTCAATTATCATATGGTTTCACTTATTTGTGGAGCATAACAAATAGCATGGAGGACATGGGGACTTAGAGTGGAGAAGGGAGTTGGGGGAAATTGGAAGGGGAGGTGAACCATGAGAGACTATGGACTCTGAAAAACAATCTGAGGGTTTTGAAGGGACGGGGGGTGGGAGGTTGGGGTACCAGGTGGTGGGTATTATAGAGGGCACGGATTGCATGGAGCACGGGGTGTGATGCAAAAATAATGAATACTGTTATGCTGGAAATAAAAAATAAATAAATAAATTAATTAATTAATTAAAAAAAAAAAGAAATTCCTTTCTATTTCTGTTTTTGTTAAGAATTTTTTTCAGGTGGAGGGGTGCCTGGGTGGCTCAGTGGGTTAAGCCTCTGCCTTTGGCTCAGGTCATGATCCCACGGTCCTGCTCTCACGATCTCTCTGCTCAGCAGGGAGCCTGCTCCCCCCACCCCACGGTCTGCCTTTCTGCCTACTTGTGATCTCTGTCTGTGAAATAAATAAAATCTTTTAAAAAAATATTTTTTTTCAGGTGGAATATCAAATACTTTTTTGGCATCTGCTATATGGTTTTTTCCTCATTAATCTGTTTACATGGCTTATTTATAGATTCTCTAGCACTAATTCATCTCTGTATTCCTGGGATAGATGCAACTTGATCATGATACTCCGTTCTTTTAATATGCTGCTGAAATTGATTTGCTAATAATTTGCAGGGTTTTTTTTTTTTTGCAGTTATCTTTTTATTACTAGCTAATTTAATTGTTTCTGTTGTCCTGGTGAGAATGGCCTGTGGCTTTCTTTGGGACACAGTTTGCTCTCAGCTATACTGGCGTGTGCTAAGGAACGTGTTCTCCTCCAGTTCTCTGGAAAAGTTTGTTTTTTTTTACGGTTGAGATGATGGGTTCCTTGCCAGTTTGGTGGAGCCCGCGTAGGAAGCCAGCTGGGCTCAGTATTTTCTTTGCGGGGAGATTTGTAAGACTAATCAGATTTCTTTAACAGTTCCAGGGAAAATTCAGGCTTCTCTTTTTTTCCTTTTGAAAATATATATATATACATATATATGTATATATATTTTTTAAGATTTTATTCACTTATTTGACAGGCATAGATCACAGGTGGGCAGAGCGGCAGGCAGAGAGAGAGAGGAGGAAGCAGGCTCCCTGCTGAGCAGAGAGCCCAATACGGGGCTCGATCCCAGGACCCTAGGATCATGACCTGAGCCGAAGGCAGAAGCTTTAACCCACTCCACCACCCAGGTGCCCTGATCCTTTTGAAAATATTTTATTACAGAAAATATCCACCATACAAGTAGAAAGAACGGTATGGTGAGCCCTCAACCAGCTTCGAAAATCAAGCTTATAACCCTATCTTTTCATCTGTACCCCCACCCACTTCCCTTGCCCACATCCTAGATCACCTGGAAATAAATTCCAGACATCCTATCATTTCATCTGAGGGTATTCCACTAATTTTCTCCAAGAGATAAGGATTTTATTATTTTACTGTTTTTAAAAATATTTTATTTGAGAGAACACAAGCAAGGGGGAGGGGAAATGAGAAAGGCAGGCTCTCCACTGAGCAGGGAGCCTCATGTGGGGCTCGATCCCAGCACCGAGACCATGAACTGAGCCGAAGGCAGACCGAGTCACCAAGGTGCCCCCAAAAGATAAGGATTTCAAAAACACAAAACGTAACCCTTATATATCATGCTTATACAAATTGAACAATTCTGTGATATCATCAGTCTGTTTTTATCTATCCCCAGTTGTCTCATGTGTTGGGGGTTGGGGTTGGTGGTTTTGTTCATTTCAGTTAGTTTATTTGAAAACCTGGAGCCAATTAATGCCCATACATTGTGACAGTCAATGTGTATCTTCAGAGGCCTGCCCAGCATGTGAGGGTTCATGCTCCCCAGGCGCATGTTTTCATTTCTCCGGCCATGCACGGCCCCCTCCACGGTCCTCCACACCACCAAGCCACTGACTGGCCTACCAGGAGAGTTGTGCACCCGCTGCCATAGCCCCACGACATGGGTGTCAAAGGTCCATACCCAGCCCACCCCCAGTGAGCCCACAGAATCCCTGAGACATTGCTTTGTCCCCGGACTTCAGTTCAGCTCTGGCTGATCAGAACTAGGACAGGGACCAGTTGAAAACGGACTGAGTAGGTGATACTACGGTATCGCTAAATATATTAGGAGGGGACAAAAAGCAACAGACAGGACATTGGTGGTGGCTCCCAAGGGGGAAGGGGCCAAGGCTCCTGCTCTGTGGCTCCAGGGACAGCAGTGCCAGGGGCAGCCCTAGCCCACTGTGGTCCCCAGGGTCCCCTGCGAGGCCTCCTCTCTCCCTGACAGCGCTGACCATGCAAGTTCTGTGGGCCTTTGCTCCCTCCTCAGTCCCCTCTGGTTGCCACAGGCTTCTGTGGTATACTGTCCCATGTGTGTGCAGATTGCACAAGGGACATTCTGGGCACAGGCTTCTGAGTATGCTCCTTCTTATTCTGGACAAGCCTGAGGGCAGACAGCAGGCCAGGTGCTGCTGACGGATGGCCTCCCAGACTGCTTGGGGGAGGGGGAGTGGCCCCCGGAGCAGCAGAGGAGACATGCCTGAGTCCGAACTGACGGGTGAGGCAACAGCTAGGGTAAAGTGACAGCTGTGGGGCACGGAGCCAGATGGAAGCAGGACAAGTAGAAATTTCGCTGGTGTGAGGCTGTGGCCACTTCACTCCCAGACACGAGGCAAGCAGCTGGTTGTATGGGAAACACCCAGCCTAGGCTGGGTCCCCTTTTGGAAGGCGGGGTGGGGTGGGGTGGTGTACAGTCCTGTCCTAGCCAGCATGAGGCCAGTGCACTGGCCCCCCTGGACACAGGACTGCTGTCTGTGCTCGTGCAGTGGTCATGTCTGCTCCTCTCCCCTGTGATCCTACACATATTCTCGAAAGCACGTCTGTCTGGGAATTGCAGGCTGTCTTCCGGACAGATACTATTTTTCAGATAGGCTGTTTCTCCTCTTCGAGGTTGTGCGGCTGTTCATGATCCTCTGGCTAATATTCCATTCTGGACCCCAATCTCTACACACCACGTGTTCCTCCTTTTTCTGGCCGTAAGATACATGGGACAAAAAACTGACTGTCTCCAGAACTTTTCCACGTACCGTCCAGTGGTGTTAACTACATTTACACTATTGTGCAACCATCGCCACGATCCATCCCCGGATCTCTCTTCTTCTGGTTCATATGCAACGGCCGGGCATTTTTACCAACTGCTGTTACAGCCCAGCTGCCATCCGTTGCCTGGACTGGTGGCGTGGGTTGAGAGGCAGGTCCTGGGGCTACTCACTGCTTCCTGCTGATTCTGCTTCTGATTCTTGCATTTGCCTCCTGTTATGGACACAGTCCCCAACTCCCCCAAATTCATATGGCGAAACCCTACCCCCCAATGTGATGGCATTGAGAGGTGAGGCCTCGGGAGTTCAGGGTTTGAGCAGGTCCCGACATGGAGCCCTTGTGATGGGATTAGGAGCTGTGAGAGAGCTTGCTTCCCTCCTCCACCAGGTGAGGACACAAGGGGAAGAGGTTCGTCTGCAAGAAAGCCCTCACCCCGTCACACTGGCACCCTGATCGTGAACTTCTCGCCTATTTTGGTCTCATAAAAGCCACCCAGTCTGTGGAATTTTGACAGGGGCCTGAACAGAGACACACCCAAAGGGGCTGAATTTGTTCCCTCACAGTCACACTTCTCAGTGTCTCATACTGGCTGGTCTCCTTGTTAGGCTGTGTAGGCAGGACTCCACATATTCAGGGGTGCACAGACTGCAGTTTTAAATGTTTCTCTGTAACTTACTCTGTTGTCAAACCTGCCGCTCTACTGCAGTGGTGTTAACTTCACTTCAGTGTGGGGCTCTCCCTGCCTTTCCCTAGAATGCGTCTAAATCCTGACCTGTAACGAAGGCACTTTAACAGCAAGCCAGTCAGATCTCTGCAGGTGCATCTCTCGTCCTTATTCCCCAAACCCTTCTACTGCTCACTCTCTGCCTCCTTCAGCTGCTTGTTTATTTTGCCCCTATGGACACCATGGCGTTGCCAGAGAGCTCTGAGAAGCAACAACCCCCCAGCGGCCGCCCCAATCTTGCTGCGAAGTATGGTTATGGTTTTATGGCCCCTTCTAGGGCGCCTGGGTTCAGCCTCTGCCTTTGGCTCCGGTCATGATCTCAGGGTCCTGGGATTGAGCCCCACATTGGGCTCTCTGCTCGGCAAAAAGTCTGCTTCCTCCTCTCTCTCTGCCTGCCTCTCTGCCTACTTGTGATTTCTCTCTGTCAAACAAATAAACTCTTTTTTAAAAAAAATGAAAATCTGCTTAAAAAAAAAAAAAAAAAAGAATGCCCTTCTACCTTCTGTTAAGTATCACGTCACCATCATCCAAACAGTTAAATGCCATTTGAAGGGCGCCTGGGTGCCTCAGTCAGTTGGACGTCTGCCTTTGGCTTGGGTCATGATCCTGGGGTCCTGGGATCAAGTCCCACATGGGGCTCCCCGCTCAAGTCCCAGTCTGCTTCTCCCTCTGCCTGCCGCTCCCCATGCTTGTGCTCTTTCTCTCCAAAAATAAACAAATAAGTAAATAAAAAGAAAGGAAGGAAGGAAGCCATTCGAGAATTTCACCATTTCCAATGACACTAGGAAACCTCATTCCACGGCTGCATCTCCTGTTAACTCTGGCCCACAGGGGTCAGCCACCAACAGCTTCTCGATGACTCAATGGCCCCCTCACTGTCTCGTCCCCTACTGCCTTAGCAGAGGGAGAATCCTCTGGGCAGCTGCCCAAGAACAAAAAGTATCTGACTTTGGCTCAGGTCATGATCTCAGGATCCTGGGATCAAGCCCTGCATCGGGCTCCCTGTTCAGCAGGCAGCCTGCTTCTCCCTCTCCCTCTGCCCCTCCCCACTGCTAGTGCTCATGCTCTCAAATAAATTTTCAAAAAAATTTTTTTAAAGAATTTTTTTAAAAAGATTTTCCTTATTTGTCAGAAAGAGCGTGCACAAGAAGGGGGAGAGGTAGGCAGAGGGAAAAGCAGGCTGGGACTTGATCCCAGGACTCCGATCATGACCTGAGCCGAAGGCAGATGCTTAACTGACTGAGCCACTCGGGCATCCCAAATTTTAAAAATCTTTAAAGAAAGGGGAAAAATGGTGAATCTTCCAGTTTTATGTAACAGACCCATTCTCAGATCCACTCCCTTAAGGCTTCAGGCTCCTTCTTCAAAACTCGCCCAAGGCAATCCTGGCATCTCCAGCTCATTGACTGAGGCCACCATTGTGTCCAAACTCCTGGAGTCATTAGAATAAGCTCCGGGTGTTCTTGGCAGGACTTTAGGTCTTGAGTCATGGGAAATGCCCCCATATCAATCAACTCACTGCCCAATATTAGATATCCCACCCCCATCAGTACCCTTAAGATCCACTCCTGCATGTGCTCCCCTACGTCCTGTGGTTAGACCTGTCCTGCAACTTTTTGGGGGACTGAACTATTTCCTCCTAGATCACGGATTGTGTTTCACTGCTGAGGCTAGGCTGAGACCCAATTCTAGTTGCTGATCCAGAGGCAATGAGTGGAGGTGATCTCAAGAGAGTGATTAGTATCATTTCATAAGACACTGAGCCCAAGTGAGATCTCTACATGGCCTCCACGCAAAACAAGGCTACTTTTCTTTATCAAGGGGAAGGGAGCAGCAGCTGCTGGCCAGGAGGATTCAGGGGCTCTGGAGCTCCAGATTCTTAGGTATGTCCACCCAAACATCCCCATGATCCCCTCAGGATCCTGTCTTCCCTCGCTACCCCTCCAACCCCCAGTTCAATGCCCTGACTTTGTAGCACAGGAGAATTGTTGAGAAAGATGGGTCTTGTCTGCAACTGTGCTGCCCTTATGATTCCATCGTGGGCCTCATTGTCAGCCCACTCTGCTTCCTCACTGCAAAAGTGAGCATTTCCTTATGTTGCTTCAGGAGACTTTCTGGCTTTCATATCATGGGCTCCATCGATGGGGTTCACCTGAACCTGACGTTCTTTCTGGAAAGTTTCTAAAGCAGTATAGAAAAATAGCCACCTCCATAGTCTTTGTAGCTTCAGCTGCCTTTCTTTCAAGTGCCAAAGCCACTTCATAAGCCCTGCTCTCCCTTCAACTTCTATCTCATTCCAGTCTACCAAAGGTAAGAGTAAGAGTAAGAGTCTTACCCTCCAGGCCAATGGTGGTGAGAGGTCACTGTTGCCTTCTGAATGGTGGATGCCATAGTTCTAGACTCCTATCCTTAGTCTCCCTTCTAGGACTACTTCCCACTGTTTTAGCTTCATTCCCATAAAAGCAGAGCCTGAGCCTAGAACCTGGGTGCAGCTCATTTTGGTAGATGAATCCAGGAAATGGGAGAGAGGGAGTGAGGAGAATGACACAGGGTAGAAGGAAAATTCGACACTGTGTATTTTGGCTCCTGTCCTTTATGGGCTGAAAGCATTCACTCACCTGCACTCCAGCCTAGGCCTGCTGGGTTGAGAGAGCTCCTAAGGCTGAGGAGAAAGCCATAGTAGATGCTGGAAATGAGGCACTGCCAGTGTCCACAGAGCCATCTACCCTAGCTGTGGCTGGGGTCAGAGTGGGCTGATCGGGCAGAACCAAAAGTTCCAAAACATCTAGTACACCTTTCTTGCCTTAGAGGGGATCAGAAATCTGGGACAATGCCAAAGGCCAAACACCATTGGCTCCCTGCGACTCAGGTGCCTGCCACTGTAGACCTCTGTGCATTCTAGAAATATGTGGAGTGGGCCTACTCAGTGTTCTACACTGAGATACAGGAAAAAAACAGAATGAAAAGCCCTACAGAGCATAAGTCCAAGTGGTGTGGGATGGGGCTGTGGAGGAGATTGACAATAAAACAGACAGCATGCCAAGTGGTTACAGATGTTAGAAAACAAAACAGGAAAAGGAGGACCCGTTGTCCTGCTTTGGGTTGGGATGGCGGAGAAGACGGGACTCCTTTAATAGAGTCATTAGGGAAAACCTCATTGAAAAGGTGACACTGAAGCAGACACCTGAAGGAAGTGAAGAGAGTAAGCCAGACACTGAGGAATGCGGAGGGAGGAGGGAAATAGTGCCCAGGAGCTTGTAGTGCCTTGGAAGCCCGGTGAAGACAGTGTTTCCAGGAGGAGGAGCAGGAAATGTGGCTGATGGACCAAGACGGAGGATGGAGAATTGGCCAAAGTCACTAACACTGGAGGATGATGGCATCTGTGAGGAGAGCACGCTGGGGGGAGTGGAGGGTGAGACACCCAAACTAGAGAGGGATTAAGAGAGAAGAGGGAGGGGAGGAATTGAGGACAGTGAATACAAGTAACTTTCTGGAGATTAGTTACAAAGGGAAGCAGAGAAATGGGGCAGTAGCTGCAAAGTCTTGTTGGGTCAAGAAAGGACAGGTTTTCCAAGATGGAAGATCTACCAGGTTCTCTACTCCCATTTCCCTTAATCTTTCCTCTGGCGGTCGACAAATCTGTGGCCTTTTTGACCTCCCTCTTCAAGCCCAAAAATATTTTTGCAAAGCTCTAATCCCCAGAGAGTGCTGAGCTATAGGAGGGGAAAGCCACAAAGAGTCCTTTGTTCCTGCTTTCTGCTCTGTCACATCCCCCCCTGGGGCAATGAGCTTGGCTGCCTACGTCAGGGGGTGAAATTCCACAGCAGAAAGAACAAAGTCAGATATCTCAAAATATCATCCTGCTCCATTTATTTCCGGCCCTTTAGCCACTTGGATGCCTTTCACTAAACACGGGGCTGCCTGCCTGCCTGCTGCTGGTCTAGCATGCCCGATACTGTATTTATTTTCAAGGAGTCTGGCCAAAGCAATATTCCCTAAACTTTAGGCATTCTTGGATCGCCGTTATGATTTTGGCTATTTTCCCATACCTCATACAGTTTTTACTCCATGTTTTTATATAAAGCACTTTCCTTGAAATTTTGTTGTGGTGGTGGTGGTAAAATTCGCCTAACATAAAACTCACTAAAGCATACAATTTGGGGGTGCCTGGGTGGCTCAGTGGGTTAAAGCCTCTGCCTTCGGCTCAGGTCATGATCCCAGGGTCCTGGGATTGAGCCCCGCATGGGGGCTCCTCTGCTCATCAGGGAGCCTGCTTCCTTTTCTCTCTCTGCCTGCTTCTCTGCCTACTTGTGATCTCCATCTGTCAAATAAATAAAATCTTTTTTTATTTTATTTTTTTTTTAAAGATTTTATTTATTTATTTGACAGAGAGAGATCACAAGTAGGCAGAGAGGCAGGCAGAGAGAGAGAGGGAGAAGCAGGCTTCCCGCCAAGCAGAGAGCCCGATGTGGGGCTCGATCCCAGGACCCTGAGATCATGACCTGAGCCGAAGGCAGAGGCTTAACCCACTGAGCCACCCAGGCACCCAATAAAATCTTTTTTTTTTTAAAGCGTACAATTCGGTGGCTTTTAGAACATTCACAATGTTGTGCCACCATCACCAAACAGTTCCAAAACCTTTTTCATCACTCTAAAAGGGAACCCGTCATCTGCAAAGCAGGCCCTCCTTCCTTCCCACTGCCCCCAGTCCTTGGTAACCACCAACCTGCTTCCTGTCTCTATGGATTTGCCTATTACAGGTATTTTATTTAAACAGAATCATGTATGGGTGATTCTGAGCATCTGAGCATAGGCTGAGCATCTGCCTTTGGCTCAGGTCATGATCCCAGAGTCCTAGGATTGAGCCCCGCATTGGGCTCCCTCCTCAATGGGGAGTTTGCTTCTCTCTCTCCCTCTGCCCCTCCCCATGCCCTGCTCATGTAGTCTGTTAAAAAAGATAAAAATAAACAGAAACATGAAATTCCGGCGCCTGGGTGGCTCCGTGGGTTAAGCCGCTGCCTTCAGCTCAGGTCATGATCTCAGGGTCCTGGGATCAAGTCCCGCATCGGGCTCTCTGCTCAGCAGGGAGCCTGCTTCCTCCTCTCTCTCTCTGCCTACTTGTGATCTCTGTCAAATAAATAAATAAAATCTTAAAAAAAAAACCATGAAATTCATGATCCTTTCTGTCTAACTTCTTTCACTTGTCTGGTTTCTCCATTAGTCCCTTCTCTCAGGTTTGATTTTTTTTTTCTAGTCTATCATTTTGATTCCCTTCTCATTTCCTTTTTTGTGTATATTTTTTCTTATTTTATTTTAAAGATTTTATTTACTTATTTTTTATGATTTAGTTGAAATAGAAAGAAAGCAGGAGGGGGGAGAGGCAGAGTGAGAGGGAGAAGCAGACTCCCTGCTTGAGGGTGGTGGGGAGGCTTGATCCCAGAACCCTGAGATCATGATCTAAGCCAAAGGCAGCTGCTTAGCTGA
This sequence comes from Mustela erminea, assembly GCF_009829155.1. NCBI lineage: Eukaryota > Metazoa > Chordata > Mammalia > Carnivora > Mustelidae > Mustela > Mustela erminea. The sequence continues at coordinate 14,505,520 of NC_045616.1, read as the reverse complement.
CTGAACCACTCAAATGCCCCAAGATTTTATTTTTAAGTAGTCTCTACTCCCAATGCAGGTCTCAAACTCCCCACCCTGAGATCAAGTGTCACTTGCTCTTCCAACTAAGCCCACCAGGCCCCCCTGCTTTCCTAGTTGTTTTATTTTTATTTTTATTTTTTAAAGATTTTATTTATTTATTTGTAGAGAGAGAGCGAGCATAGGCAGAGTGGCAGGCAGACTCAGAGGGAGAGGCAGGCTCCCTGCGGGGCAAGGAGCCCGATGTGGGACTCGATCCCAGGACGCTGGGATCATGACCTGAGCTGAAGGCAGCTGCTTAACCAACTGAGCCACCCAGGTGTCCCTCCTAGTTGTTTTAAAAGGAGAATTTATTTCACCCTCATAACTATTTTAAGTACTTTAATCTATGTTAATGTAAATATATAATTATTAAAATAAAAAAAAGCATTGCGAAGAAGAAATGTTTCTCAACTTTGTGTCTAATGACATGTTTTGTGTTGTTTCGCTGCTTGAATAAGGCCACAATTTCATACAAAGTAGCTGTTTAGTAATCCCTAGTTTACTCCTGAAACAAAATTGGGCTGAGGCAGGATACCCACTTCTCTCACAACTGTCATATGGCCCTCGGGAGATGGGTCCCCCCACCCCCCTGGTCTCATGTTTCAGTGGATGCAGAAATGCACTGTCTCTATTCCAGGGAAAAGGTTAGATATTGCAAGGACAAATGTCATCACAAGTACAATACACTCCCCAAAGCACCTTATGTAATACCTCCTGTGTATGGAGGTTGGGGAAATGGGCTCCCCACGTCCTGGGAAAGAACACTGATCCAGAAGGGATCTAGGAGGATATCAAAATCAGACACCTGCAACAAGCAAGGAGTGAAGCAACCAGCAGGTGACAGCCACACTTCGGCTCAGGAAACTGCTGGCTGGACAGAATGGAGGTCCAGGTGGTGGCCAAGTCTCTTTTTCAGAACACAGGATATCTGGATATTTAATGTGAAATCTCTGAATTCTTAAGCGTTGGCAACGAATGCAAAATTTTTAAGCAACGTGGGTGGAGCAAATCCTATTTGTGTACAGGTTTTGCCCTGGAGAGTGCTTGTTTGTACTCTGGGGGAGACTACGGAGGAGAAAAAGGCCTGTAATAGAGAAGCGACTCCCCAAATACCACATAGCCAGGTGGGAGCGGCTGCGCTCACGTTCGAGAAAGCCGAGTCAAACACACCGACTTTGGACTGAGGCTGAAACCCCCCTGGCCCGCGCCGCGCCTCTAGGTCACCGGGGAGCCAGGAGCAAGGTCCCCGACCCCGTCCGCCTCCCAGCCTCACCGCACCCTCCATCACCGAGCGCCCAAGCTTTCGTGGCCTCCCCGACTTGGCCCTCGGTCGCTTGGGACGAGAATGCCACTGCCTGCCCCCGCTAGCCGTCCTCGCTCCCCTTCCCCTCTCCTCTGCAAGTCCGGCTCCCACCCCGCATTCCCAGCGAGCGGGCCGCGCACACACCTTCCGCCAAGGCCCTATCGCGCCCTCCCGAGCCCTTCTGCTGGCTGAGTCACCCGTCCACACTGGTCACTAAGTGACGGTCCCTACCCGCCAGTCGGGAGCCCTGGACAGGCCCACTCCGCCACCCACGAACGCGCCCGGACAAGGAGAGAAGCGCGCGTGCGCCGCCCGGGCTTTATTGCGTCACCGCGACTCCAGAGCGCGCGGCTCGATCATGAGCACGCTGCTCGCGCCTTCGCGTTTGCGCATCTTCCTTTGCCAGGCGCGCGCCGCCGCCGTCGGGCTGGAATCGGTGTCCAGCTTCTTCTCCAGCAGGTGCATGCGCGCCGTGGTCTCAGTCAGCATGTCCATGAGCAGTTCCTGCTGCAGCTTCAAGTAGTTGTTCTCCTCCAGCAGTACCTGGCTCTTGACCCGCTGCACCGGCGGCTCCCAGCCCGAGATGGTCGGCGGGGACAGCGGCGGCCCGGACCGCAGGGGGAGCCCCTCGGCGGTCCAGCGACCGCCGCGGAACACAAAGTCCTCGTCGCTCAGGCGCGTGCGCGGCGCGCCGTAGCTGAGGCCCAGCTCGGCCTGGCGCGTCCGGTGGTCCAGCAGGTAGAAGGTGGACATGGAGGAGATGCGGCGTAGCGGCGGGCGCCGTGGCGAGAAGCGCCGCGAGAAGTGGTCGACCCAGAACTGCCGCAACTGCTCCCACAGGCGGCCGGCGTGGCCCGACGCCGGGCACCTGAAGGCCTCCAGGTCGAGGGCCGAGTGGGCCTTGTCGGGCGTGCGGGTGCCCGGTGCCGAACCTCGAGGACTTGGGCGACCGGGGCTGCGCCCTTGCCTCTGGAGCCCCGGTGTCCAGAATGATGAAGACGAGCCAGGGGCACTGCTGGGGAGCAAGAGTGCGGGTGAGCAGCCTGCTTGGATAGGCTGTCCCGTCAAACCGCGAGAACCGGTGGACAGAGCTTAGCTTTGAGGCTGGCACCAGGGCTAACCAGTTGCTGGTCGCCGAGGAGCCCATCCCTGCACGCTGCCGCTGACAGTAGTCTCTGAAACGACCTTTCCCAAAGACCGCTCTGAGTCAGGCGCAGGGGATGCATGTGCATATGAATGACCGCATCCCTGCCTTTCTGAGCTTTGGGCCGGCGGCTGGAAGGGATCATGGGCCCAGGAGAAGGGAACGGTGGAGCCGCTACTTAAAAAGTTGAGCAGGGCTTTGCTGGGTGAATTGGGGGTAGATAAGAGAGAGAGCCTCTAGGCGGAGTTAAGAGCCAGACACAGCCTGAATTTCCCAGATGTGAGGAAGAGCTTGGAGTAGGGCTGGTGTGTGGGACTCTGCTGGGAATACAAGAGGAAGCCAGAAAGGAGACCAGGGCCTAAACTTCATTCTGGCACTGCTACATTACAAAGCCAGGGCTGGCTCTGGATTCAGAAAAGTATTCAGTAGTATGTGTAAAATAGCCAGTGGCATAACGGGCTGTGGGCCAGGCCTCGTCTGGGCAGGGGTTCTTAGTCTGTGCCCACCCTCAAGATGCACTGGTCCGGCTTGGAACGCAGATGTGTGTGTAGATGACAGTAGTTCAGTATAGTCAGTGACATCCTAGGGGCACGTGCCACGGAGTAGGACCTATCCTTAGGATTCAAGGTCATAGCGGTTAGGTAGACTACTTGTGACTTTTCTCCCAAGCAGACTACATCCTCAAGCAAGCTGAAGGACAGATAACAAGTCTCAGTCTCTGTCTCCCCCAAAACCTGAAAGTGCTGACTCTATTCTATGGGAAAAGGACTATATGTTCTCTCTTAAATTCCTCTTCTCCCCCATGTAAGGTGAAAAGGGAAAGAACACTCTGTCATGCCTACATCAATCCAGTACATGCGTATTCCTCTTGCATATAGCTAGGCTGAGCGGATGGTACGATCACCTAGATCTGACTCACGGTGACATCTCTGAAACCCCTAAGAGGGCCCAAGTGGGTGCAGCCAGGCCCACCCTTAATGCTGCATCTTCCTAAAGGGCCTTTTCCCAGGAAACCTCACTGCAAGTTGTGCCTCACCTGGAGGGTGTGTTGGAGGTGCTGAGCTGCTGTCCCAGGCCTGGCCCCATCTCTGAACCCCTCAGCTGCTGTCCACCAGCTATGACTCACAATGCCTCCAGGCCGGACTAGCCCAGGACAGAAGGGGTGCCCAGAGTCTAGCTATATAACAGACTCTGGGCTCTCGGCTCTCCCCATATTCATTCAACACATGTATTGAGTGTTTGCTGTGTTCCAGGTACAGCTCTGCAGAGCTGGAGATAGGAATTTGATGTAAGGGAATGAACAAGGTAGTCCCTCCTGAAGCTTACCTAGGGTATCATGGGTCAGGTTCCCAGAAGCAGAGCCAGAGATGAGAATTCTTGTTTGAGTGATTTACTGAGGAAGTGCTCTCAGGAGAAGGGTGTGAGGGAAACAGGGCAGGGCAGGGCGGGAAGCAAACGAAAACAAGCAGGAGAGTGGCCTCAAGTGGAAACTAGCTTCAGACCTGTCCCACAGGTAACTGCATAAATTACACCACAGAGTTAGGCCCCCTTGCCACAGGAATGCCAGTCTTTCTCACCCACTCCCTTCTCTTCCACCCCTCATTTCCCATCAGTTACTGGCGGGGCAGCTGTGAGCGTCAGCCAACACTTAAGGCACATATGTGGTGGGTGCATCACCAGGAAAAGGGATCTGGGGCCCCAATTGCATAGAGGAGGGAGGAAGAGAATAAATAATAAAAATAAATAGAAGGGGCCCCTGGGTGGCTCAGCAGGTTAAGTTTCTGCCTTTGGCTCAGGTCGTGATCTCTGGGTTCTGGTATCAAGGCCTCTGTCTTGGGCTCTCTGCTCAGCGGGAAGTCTGCTTCTTCCTCTGCCTCTGCCTCCCCCCCCCCCCCCACACACACCATGCTCGCTCGCTCTCAAATGAATAAATGAAGTCTTTAAAAAATGAAAGTAAATAAATGAATAAGAATTTGACTTTGATATACACAATAAAAAAATAGAGAAATACAAAAAGTGACGTTAGCACATGGTATTCAGTGAAGGTGCCAGACATTCAGGCTAAGACCTAAATGATGAGGGGACTACAGGAAGATTGGGGGCTGGAGGCAGAAATGAAATGGGCCTGTTGTGTTGAGAAAATGGGAAGTAACAAAGTCAACTGTACCTGCCAGGCACATCAGGTTGCCTGCCGTCACCTCAACTTGGCATTCCTGACCCCAGAGTCCTTCCCAGTTAATTCAGCATGGCCCTCCAAGGAGTCAGAACCAGCTCCAGAGGAGCTCATATCCCAGAGTAGAGCCAGGTGTATTTGTAGCACTGCCTCCTGGGAATTTTTTTTTTTTTTTTTTTTTTTTTAATTTCACAGAGAGAGAGATCACAAGTAGGCAGAGAGGCAGGCAGAGAGAAGGGGAAGCAGGCTCACTGCTGAGCAGAGAGTCCGACGCGGGGCTCGATCCCAGGACCCTGAGATCATGACCTGAGCCAAAGGCAGAGGCTTAACCCACTGAGCCACCCAGGCGCCCCGGGAATTTCTTTTCTTGAAGAGTCTTTGAAGGGATCACTGACGAGGGCACCTGGCTGGCTCAGTCAGAAGAGCATGCAGCTCAGTTTTGGAGTTGTGAGTTCAAGCCCCATGTTGGGTGTAGAGATTACTTGAGAAAATAAAATCTGGGGCTCCTGGGTGGCTCAGTGGGTTAAGCCTCTGCCTTCGGCTCAGGTCATGATCTCGGGGTCCTGGGATCGAGTCCCGCATAGGGACTCTTCCCTATGCTTCCCCCACCTTCTCTGTCTGCCTCTCTGCCTACTTTTGATCTCTGTCTGTCAAATAAATAAAACCTTAAAAAAAAAAAGAAAGAAAAAATAAAATCTTCTTTTTAAGAGTTTATTTATTTGTGAGAAAGGGAGAGCTCAAGTGATCTAGCAATGGGGAGGGGCTAGGACAAGCAGACTCTGCTCTGAATGCAGAGTCCAACACAGAGCTCAATCCCATGACCCTGAGATGACAACCTGAGCCGTAACCAAGAGTCGGAGGCCCAACCAACTGAGCCACACAGGCGCCCCGCCAAAAGTAAAATCTTTAAAAAAAACCCACTCTTTTTTGGAAATTTAATTGACAATAAATAACCTTTATTTCAAAGAAATTTCAAGTAACAGGTGTCTGGGTGACTCAGTTGCCTTTGGCTCAGGTCATGATCTCAGGGTTCTGGAATCATGCCCCATGTCAGGCTCTTTGCTCAATGGGGAGCCTGCTTCTCCCTCTCCCTCTGCCTGCCGCTCTGCCTACTTGTGCTCTCTCTCTCTCAAATAAATTTAAAAAAATTTTTTTAAAGATTTTTTATAATTTATTTATCTGACAAACAGAGATCACAAGTAGGCAGAGAGGCAGGCAGAGAGAGAGGGAAGCAGGCTCCCTGCTGAGCAGAAAGCCCGATGCGGGGCTCAATCCTAGGACCCTGAGATCGTGACCTGAGCCGAAGGCAGAGGCTTAATCCACTGAACCACGCAGGTGCCCCTAAAAAAATTTTTTTAAGTAAGCTATATGCCCAGTGTGGGGCTTGAACTCATGACCTTGAGATCAAGAGTCACAAGCTGTACCATGCTTTACCAACTGAGCCAGCCAGGCACCCCATAAACAACATATTTATAATGTAATGTAGAGTTTGGTATGTCTTTATAACTTGATGTATGAAATTATCACCCAAATCAAGATAATGAAGACATCCATTACCTTCAGAAGTTTTCTCAGCGCTCATCACTACATAATCGTTTACATTATCTGGAGTTTTATATAAATAGAATAATTTAGTATGTCCTTTTTTGGGCACCAACTTCTTGCAGCATAATTGAGATTTATCCATGGGGTTGCATTCATCAACAATTTCTTATTGATGAGTATTTCCCATTGTATGGAAATACCACAGTTTGTTTTCACATCTATTTGATGGAAAATTGGGTTGTTTCCAGTTTGGGGGCTTTTACGAATAAAGCTATTATGAATATATGTGTAGAAGTCTTGGTGCAGCCATATGCTTTCATTTCTCTTGAATAAACACTTAGGAGTGGAATGGCTGGGTCATATGGTAAGTGTGTGTTTACCTCTTTACAAAGCTACTGGACTTTTTCTAGAATGGTTGCACCCCATTCCCAACAGCCATGAAAGAGTTTCTGTTCTTCCCCATACTTGTCAACACTTTGTATGGTAAACCTTTTTAATCCTTGTCATCCTAGTGGGTATGTCTAAATTGTGGTTTTAATATTTCCGTAATATCTAATGATGTTGGTCGTGTCTTCATGTGCTTCTTTGTTACCCTCTTTGATAAATTAAGGTCTTTTGCCATTCTTTCTTCTTTTTTTTTAACTGGATTGTTTGTCTTTTTGAGTCTAAGAAGTTCTGTAATGCTAGATAAAAATGGATATATGGATGTGATGGATATGTTTTGCAAAAATTTTCTCCCATTCTGTGGGTTTGCCTGTGAAAGTTCTTAATTTTGATAAAGTCCAGCTTATCAATTTTTTCTCCTGTAGTTCCTGCTTTTTGTTTCATATCTAGGAAGTCTTTGCCAAACCTAAGGTCACTAAGATTTTCTCCTCTGTTTTCTTCTAGAAGTTACATGGTTTTAGCTTTACATTTAGGTTTGTGCTACATTTTGAGTTAATTTTTAAAAAATATTTTATTTATGAGAGAGAGAGAGAGGGCATGAGTGGGTGGGGGGGCGGGTCAGAGGCAGAGGGAGAAGCAGACTCCTCAATGAGCAGGGAGACTGACATGGGGATGGATCCCAGGACCCTGAGATCATGACTGGACCTGAAGGCAGACCCTTAACCAACTGAGCCACCCCAGTGCCCCTTGAGTTAATTTTTTGGAGATTAATTTCTTTTTTTTTTTTTTCTTTTAAAGATTTTATTTATTTATTTGACAGAGAGATCACAAGTCGGCAGAGAGTCAGGCAGAGAGAGAGAGAAGCAGGCTCCCGCTGAGCAAAGAGCCCGATGCGGGGCTCGATCCCAGGACACTGAGATCATGACCTGAGCCGAAGGCAGCGGCTTAATCCACTGAGCCACCCAGGCGCCCCTGGAGATTAATTTCTTAATCTTCAAGTGAGAAGGGCAGAGGGAAAGGGAGAGAGAATCACAAGCATACTCTGCACTGAACTCGGAACCTGACGTGGGGCTTGATCTCATGGCCCTGAGATCACGACCTGAGCTGAAACCAAGAGTTGGATGCTTAACTGACTACACTAACCAGTTGCCCCTGTTTGAGTTAATTTTTGTTTATAGTGTGAGGTGAGAGTTGATTTTTTTTTCATACAGATGTCCATTTGACCTCACACCAATTACAGTAAAGACTAGGCTTTCTCCGGAGTTGCAGTCATTCTTCCTGTGACTGAGTGTTTCTGGGCTCTCTGCTCCTTTCCATTGATCTCTTTATCTATTCTTGCACCACATCACATTTTCTTAATTATTGTAGCTTACAGAATGTCTTAACATCTGGTAGTAACTTCCAGCAATATTCTTTTTTTAAAGATTTTTAAAAATTTATTTATTTGACAGGGATCACAAGTAGGCAGAGGGGCAGGCAGAGAGAGAGAGAGAGAGAGAGAGAGAGGAGGAAGCAGACTCCCCGCTGAGCGGAGAGCCCGATGTGGGGCTCGATCCCAGAACCCTGGGACCATGACCTGAGCCGAAGGCAGAGGCTTTAACCCACTGAGCCACCCAGGAACCCCCCGGCAATATTCTTTAAAGATTGCTTTAGTTTTCTAGGTCCTTTGCAATTCCATATAATTGAATTTCCATCCTAATTTTAGAATTTGAATGTCAGTTTCCACAAATAAACCCTTGTGTTCACTGTTCAAAGCTCTCTCTTCCTATCACGAGGACAAACGAGGACACTTGAAAGCCCAGATCAGCCCTCAGAAGGTTGTCTGATGGACGTGGAATCAGAGCCCAGGAATATTTTAATCGAGCCAGTGATTCATTCTCTCTGTCTCTCTCTCCAAATTGTGTCTCTGTTATTAAGGCTCATTTTCTTTTTTCTTTTTTTTTTTTTTAAAGATTTTATTTCTTTATTTGACAGACAGAGATCACAGGTAGGCAGAGAGCCAGTCAGAGAGAGAGGAAAAGAAGCAGGCTCCCTGCTGAGCAGCGAGCCCGATGCGGGGCTTGATCCCAGGACCCTGGGATCATGACCTGAGCCGAAGGCAGAGGCTTTAACACACTGAGCCACCCAGGCGCCCCAAGGCTCATTTTCATTAACAATTTCAGTATTTTAGATGGGTAGTGCGTGGCCATAGTCTACAGTAACTTTCAATTTCCCTTATTTCCTTATGAAAAAGGGAAAGCTATAAAACCCAAGGAAGTCTTTGTTTGATTATTCGAATAGGAGAAATTTAGAAAGATGAAGAGCAATTAACACCTTAACCCCTTTTACAAGAAGACCTCGGTTCTGAGGAATTAAGAAACTTTATGTTGATGTCAACACTGAAAAAGAGAGACCTCAAGCCCTTTAGGAAAGGAGTGCAAGGTACTGACAGGTCTGAGTTTAAGGACATAAAGTTTATTCTAAGGGGACAGAGGAAAGGAGAAAAAGATATAAAAATGAATTTTCACTTCCTCACACCACATGCAAATGCCATAGGAACTGTGAATGTCCGTAATCCCCTCTCTTGGCAACCAAGATGAATACTGCCAAAGCCAAGGAGGCAAACTTGTTTTGCCCCATGGCTATTTCACTTGGTTTCTGAGTCACTGTTAGTGACATTTACCCTTTTCTGAAACAACGAGATGTTCTCTGTGCTAAGAGTGAATTGAAAAAAAAAAAAAATTCTGCATATATATAAAACATGGCAGAAGTCATTTGTATAGTACGGGTGAGCCTGGAGTGGCTAGGTAGGTTAAAAGTTGAACTCTTGGTTTCAGCTCAAGTTGTGATCTCAGGGTTGTGGAATTGAGCCCCACATTGGGCTCCGCAATGGATGGGGAGTCTACTTGAGATTCTTTTCTTTCCCTCTGTCCCTCCCCTCCCCACAGGTGCCCTCTCTCTCTCTCTTTCTTAAAATTTTTTTTAAAGATTTTATTTATTTATTTGACAGACAGAGATCACAGTAGGCAGAGAGGCAGGCAGAGAGAGAGGAGGAAGCAGGCTCCCCGCTGAGCAGAGAGCCTGATGCAGGGCTCGATCCCAGGACCCTGAGATCATGACCTGAGCCGAAGGCAGAGGCTTTAACCCACTGAGCCACCCAGGTGCCCCTTAAATTTTTTTAAATTAACATATGACCTTTTATTTGTTTCAGGGGTACAGGTCTGTGATTCATCAGTCTTACACAATTCACAGCACTTGCCATGCCACATATGCTCCCCAATGTCCATCACCCAACCACCCCATCCCTCCCACCCCCCTCCCCTCCAGCAACCCTCAGTCTGTTTCCCGAGATTAAGAGTCTGTTATGGTTTGCCTCCCTCCCTGGTCCCATCTTGCTTCATTTTTCCCTCCATTCCCCCCACAACCCCGTGCCCTGCCTCTCAAATTCCTCATATCATTCAGATCCCTACATTTGTATCTTTAGGGTAAATACCCAGTAGTGTGATTGCTGGGTCATAGGGTAGCTCTATTTTCAACTTTTTGAGGAATGACCATACTGTTTTCCAGAGTGGCTGCACCAGCTTGCATTCCCACCAACAGTGTAGGAGGGTTCCCCTTTCTCTGCATCCTCGCGAATATCTGTCATTTCCTGACTTGTTAATTTGAGTCATTCTGACTGGTGTGAGGTGGTCTCTCATTGTGGTTTTGATTTGTATTTCCCTTATGCCGAGTGATGTGGAGCACTTTTTCATGTGTCTGTTGGCCGTCTGGATGTCTTCTTTTCAGAAATGTCTGTTCATGTCTTCTGCCCATTTTTAAAAAGATTTTATTTTATTTATTCGAGAAAGAGACAGAGAGAGAGTATGAGAGGGGAGAAGGTCAGAGGAAGAAGCAGATTCTGCATAGAGCTGGGAGCGCAGTGCAGGACTCGATTCCAGGACTCCAGGATCATGACTGAGCCATCCAGGAGCCCTCTGTCCATTTCTTGATTGGCAAATATTTTTTTAAAAGCCATTCAGATAGTACAGAGCACGGAGAACACAGTTATAAAGAAAGCACATGCTTCACTCCGCCTTTTTAGGAAGAGCAAATTAAACAGGAAAGGATGTCCACCTGTCACCCTTCCCTTGGCCTTTTTCTTCCCTAGCTTCTCCTTCAGCCATCCTCTGGCACTTGGCGGAGACAGCCTTGGGGAGTGGGGGGTGGGGTGGGGCAGCACGCATATGGACCCCCGGTAGTGGTCCAGAGGTGGCTACTCCCTTTGCCCCTCTTCCCCATGCCTCTCCAAAGCCATCGTATCTTAAAATTAGTTCCATGCATGTTCTTTGGAATCTGTAAGTACTTTATGAAAAAAAAATGTTTAAATTTTCTGTTTTAATTAAAAAAAAAATCTGGGGAAAAAAATGTCATGCATATTCTCTCCTCTCTAGGTAACCACCTTGTAACCAGGAAGTACCACTGAACGGGAGAGTCTGCATCTGGGTTCGAGTGGTGGAGGTTAAGGAGAGGGGAAGGCGAGCAGGCAGGCGTGGGAACGCCAAGCTCCAACGGTGAGTGCAGTTTAAAGTCTTTCCTAAGAGTCAAAAGTAGACTGAGCATGCGCGTCATGTCTCAGCGCACAGAGCACGTACCTGCGGCGCCCCAAACCACCTGCCTTGGGGCACTGGAGCCAGATGGGGCACGCGGCTCTTATTTCCAGCAGGAAAAAAAAGAATTTTTTTTTTTGGTTGTTGTTGTTATCCTACTTAAATGTGAATTTGAATATTTTTGGTTACTAGGTAATTTATACATTTATTATACTTTTATACTCAAAAGTTGGAAATGTTGGGGCGCCTGGGTGACTCAGTGGGTTAGGCCTCTGCCTTCGGCTCAGGTCATGATCTCAGGGTCCTGGGATCCAGCCCGCATCTGGCTCTCTGCTCAGCGGGGAACCTGCTTTTCCTTCTCTCTCTGCCTGCCTTTCTGCCTACTTGTGATTTCAATCTCTGTCAAATAAATAAAATCTTTTTTTTAAAGTTGGAAATGAATGTATGGTAAGTTTATGGGTTTTTTGTTGTTGTTGTTGTTGTTGAGTGATTTTATTTATCTGTCAGAGAGTGAGAGCAAGCACAAGTAGAGGGAGTGGCAGGCAAAGGGAGAAGCAGGCTTTCCGCTGAGCAGGGAACTGGAAGGGGTACTTGATCCCAAACCGTAAGATCATGCTGAGCCAAAGGCATATGCTTAACCGACTGAGCCACCCAGGTGTCCCGGGAAGTTTATGTTTATAGGCATTTGAACAAGATTGTGAGGTGAGTTAATATTTTGGAATAGCCCTTGTGTAGTTTGCCCTAAATAGTTCCCTTTTACACAGGTCCCTGTTACCACTTAAATGAAAGTGAGGCTTTTGTGGAAAACAAAGCAACTTTCTGGGCTTTCAACTTCCAAATCAGCCTCTGAACAATTTCATTGGATTGTGAAAGCCTGACTTTTTTTTTAAGTTGTAAAGCTGAAAATTATACAAGGAGGGACACCTGGGTGGCTCAGTCAGTTAAGCAACTGACTCTTGATTTCAGCTTGGGTCCTGATCTTAGGGTTGTGAGATCAAGCCCTGCATTGGGCTCTATACCAGGCATGGAACCTACTTAAGATTCTCTCTCTCTCTCCCTCCCCCCTTCCCTGCATCCCCCCTCCCTCTCACATATGCTCTCTCTTCCCCCAAAATAAAATAAAATTAAAAATAAAATAAAAATCATACATGGAACACCTGTATACCCTTTATCCAGATTCCCCTACAGTCAACACTTTACACTATTTCTTTGATCATTTCTGAACCATTTACATATATCATGAGACTTTGTCCCTAAATACTTCAATCTTGTATGGTCTTATATGACGACAGTACAGATATCAACCCAATGAATTCATTTTACTACAAATTACTTTAATCGACCATCCATGTTTCAATATCATCTGCCTCCTTATAATGCCAGTAATGGCACTTGGCACTAGTACAATAATGCTAGTAGTGTTTTTCAGTGCAGGAGACCAGCTAGAGACAGGTATTGCATTTAAGTATTGCGAGGGAGCCCTCTGTACTGTGGAGTTAGACACTCTAAGACCATGTAAGTATCCTGTTCCTCATCAAAATTTCCTTCCATGTTTAGCCTCTGGTGGCGATTCTTACCTCAGCTAATCTTTACCATTATACTTGCAAAGTGATGCTTTTCCAATGCTAGCACTAACTTCATATTTGTCACTTAGCTCTCAGCATTCTACTATATGCAAGAGGTCTCCCTTCTCTATCAGTATCATGAGATCATAGAAAATCTATATACTCTCTGTACCGCCCCCCCTCAATTCCTGACACAGGGTTTCTAAAACCCTTCAATTTCCTATGACTAGGTGCATCTTTTGCTGTCATATTTGATCTTTGACCCTTCTTTCGGATACAGACCTTCCAAATCTCTTGGAATTTTCCCAGGTAATAGCTGTGTCTTTTGTTCTAATGAAGTAGATGTTGGTGAGATCCTGCATGGAGGCTGGTCACCAGAAAGACCAAGCCATGATTAGAAGCTTGGCACTTTCAGCTCCATCCCCCATTCTCCAGAGGGGGCAGAGAGGCTGGAAATAGAGTTAAGCCCCACACTTTAGGGGTTCAGAGAGCTTCCAGGTTGATGAGCATATCTGTGTGCAGGAAGGATGGCATATCCCCAAAACTACAGTATGGAAGTGCCTTTGCTTGGGACCCTCCCAGACCTCATCCAATGTATCCTTTTAACTGGTTGTTCCTCTGTATCCTTGATCACATACTTTCATAAGGTGGTAAACATAAATATTTCCCCGAGTTCTTCAAGCTGTTCTAGCAAATAAATCAAATCCAAGAGGAGGTCGTGAGAGCCTCTGATCTGGAACCAGGTGGACAGATGTTGTGAGTAACCTGGGGATCCACTACTTGTGACTGGCATCTGAAGTGTGGTCAGTCTCATGGACTGAGCCTTGCATCGGGGGAATCTGACACTAGCTATCTCCAGGCAGATGGTGTCAGGACTTAGTTAAATTGCAGGGCACCCAGCTGGTGTCACAGAATTGCTACATGTGGGAAAAATTCCCACATATCTGGTGTCAGAAGGGTTGTGAGTATGGTACTGGTGTGAGTAAAGGGGAAACACTGGAGTGTAGGGTAGTTTTTGTTGTTGTTGTTGTTTGTTTGTTTATCTATTTTTAGGTTATCTCTACACCCAATGTGGGACTTGGAACTCATGACCCTGAGATCAAGAGTTGCATGCTTGTCCCAGCTGAGCCAGCCAAGTGCCCCCTAGGTATTTTTCTTTACATTTTATTAATTTGTTTTTTCTTTTAAAAATTTGTTGACATTTTAATTTTTCACTGGCTTATAATTATTTTGAATTCCAAATGGCTATGCTCTCCCCCTTGAGATTCTGATGTAATGTTCTAAGGGTACAGCTTGGGCACTAGGATTTTTTTTTTTTTTACAAGATTTTATTTATTTGTTTGACACAGAGAGAGAGAGAGAGCACAAGCAGGGGGAGAGGCCAAAGGAGAGGGAGAAGCAGACTCCCTATAGAGCAGGAGAAGCCCAATATGGGACTCAATCCTAGGACTGTGGGATCATGACCTGCACTGAAGGCAGTGACTTAACCAACTGAGCCACCCAGGTGCCCGGGCACTAGGATTTTTATAAACTTTCCAAGTTTTTCTAATGGCACACATGGCCCTTGCAATGTGAAACATAGAGACCAATGCAAGAAAGCAGGAAGAAAGCAATGTCAAGGGAAGACATACAGAGGGAAAAAATCTTCAACTAAAAGTATATGGCAAAGTGTGGAGATCAACAATTCTCTCTCCAGGAAACAATGATAAAGTTGGAGGAAAAAAATAAATCCAAGAAAACATTTAGGGGCACCTGGGTAACTCAGTCATTAAGCTTCTGTCTTCAGCTCATGCCATGATCCCAGGGTCCTGGGATCAAGCCCCACGTCGGGCTGCCTGCTTCTTCCCTTCCCACTTCCCCTGCTTGTGTTCCCTCTCTCACTGTGTCTCTCTCTCTCAAATAAATAAATAAAATCTTTTATTTATTTATTTTTTTAAAAGATCTTATTTATTTATTTGACAGAGAGAGAGAGATCACAAGTAGACAGGCAGGCAGAGAGAGAGGAGGAAGCAGGATCCACACTGAGCAGAGAGCCCAATGCGGGGCTTGATCCCAAGACCCTGGAATCATGACCTGAGCCAAAGGCAGAGGCTTAACTCACTGAGCCACCAAGAACCCAAATAAAATCTTTTTAAAAAGAAAAAGAAAAAAACCATTTAGGGTTCTGGAAATAGACAAAAAACAAAGGACAAATTGAGGGGCATTTGTCCATGAAAAACCACTGAACTCTAGGTGAGAACAGAGTCTGTGGTATTCTTGCCCGGGGCTGCTTGAATTCCCCCAGCCTGGGCAGCAGAAAGGCAGCCGACCATGACTGGGCGGACTGCACCATCCAACAGCTTTGCTGCCAGAAGGGGCTCACTGCATTTGGAACAAACCACAGCGAGATGCACCTACATACCCACTAGAAGGGCTACAACAACAAACACAGACAATAGCAAGTGTTGGCGATGCTGCAGAGAACCAAAACCTTCCGGCATGGGACTGTGAAATAGCACAACTACTTTGGAAAACAATTGGGGAATCTTCTAAAGCTAAACACAAATCTACCGCAGAGATAGGCAGTTCTACTCCTACAGAGTACCCAAGAGAAATAGAGATGTTTGTATAAAAACTTACATACAGGGGCGCCTGGGTGGTTCAGTCTTTAAGTGTCTGCCTTTGACTCTGGTCGTGATCCCAGGGTCCAGGGTCATGATTTCAGGGTCCAGGGATTGAAACCCATGTCGGGCTCCCTGCTCAGCGGGAAGCCTGCTTCTCCCTCTCCCACTCCCCCTGCTGGTGTTCCCTCTCTTCCAGGCTCTCTCTCTCTGTCAAATAGATAAATAAAATCTTAAAAAAAAAAAAAAAAAGCTCATATACAGATGTTCATGACAACATCACCTACGATAGCCCCAAACTGAAAAGAATCTAAAGGCCAATCAGCTCTTCAATGGATAGACAAATTGTGACATAGCCTTGCAATGGAATATTTTATTTTATTTTTTAACATATAATGTATTATAAGTCCCAGGGGTACAGGTATGTGAATCATCAGGCTTACACATTTCACAGCACTCACCATAGCACATACCCTCCCCAATGTCCATAACCCAACCACCCTCTCCCTCTCCCCGCAACAACCCTCAGTTTGTTTTGAGTTAAGAGTCTCCTATGGTTTGTTTCCCTTTTGATCCCATCTTGTTTCGTTTTTTCCCTCCTTACCCCCCACGACCCCCCGCCCTGCCTCCCAAATTCCTTATATCAGAGAGATCATATGATAATTGTCTTTCTCTGATTGACTTGTTTCACTTAGCAGAACACCCTCTAGTTCCATCCATGTTGTCTTGCAATGGAATACTATGCAGCAACGAACAGGAATGCATTCCTATACGTGCTGCTAACATGTATGGAAAGACGACTACATATTGTACGGTCCCATTTATTTTTAAAATTTCTATTACTTTATTTTTAAAAATTTAAATCCTATTAGCCAACATCTAGTACATCGTTAGTCTCAGATGTAGTATTCAATAATTTATCAGTTGCATAAAATACCCAGTGCTCATCACATCACATCACACACCCTCCTTAATGCCCATCACGCAGTTACCCCATTCCCCTCAGTATGATTTCATTTATGTGACCTCTCTAGAAAATGGAGATCAATAGAGGGAGAAAACCATTTAGCAGTTGCCTGGGGTTGACTGGGAGTTGACTACAAATATGGACAAAGGCTCACATATCCTGAACCTGGATTGTGGTAATGGCTGTAGAATCCTCTACATTTACTAAAAATTATTGAATCATTTACTGACAATAGGCAAACTTTATGGTATGTAAATTATATAACAATAAAGTTTAAAAAACCTATGTGAGGGTAGAATAAATAGATTTCTTTAAAATATTTATTTACTTGAGAGAAAGCTAGCAAGCATGAGTGGAGGAAGCAGCAGAGGGAAAGGGAGAAGCAGGCTTCCCACTGAGCAGGGAGCCTGATGTGAGGCTTAATCCCAGGACTCTGAGATCATGACCCAAGCAGAAGGCAGATGCCCAACAGAACAGACTGAGCCACCCAGGTGTCCCAGAAGATTTTTCTGGTGTGTAAGATTTCAACAAAACCTTACTCCATAGTCTTGGGAAGCACCAGGAAGATGAAACTACCAATCATGGTAGTAAACCACCAAGAAAAATGGAAGATGTCAGGTTATTCAGAGAACATTAAAAGAGATGTCTGTACAAAGAGTCCATAGCTATTTTATACCATAGAGCCCCAAATTCAAAACTGCCCAGATAACTGTTACTTGGTGAATGGGTAAACAGACAGGCATCCTCATATGATAGAATACTACTTAGCAAGCAAAAGGAAAAATTTGTGATAAATGTTACCGTATAAATGAGGATCCTGGAAGACTTTGTTGAGTGAAAGAAGCCAGACACAAAACACTATATTCTCTATGGTTCTATTTATATGAAGCTCTAGAAAAGAGAACTCTGTAGTAACAAATCAAGTCAGCATTTGTCTGAGGCCAGCAGTAGGGATGGGTTGGGAATCGCTATGAGGGAATGGTAGTGTAATAAAAATTGGTCTTTGTTCTGGGTTCCTGGTGCACAGCTCCTAAAATCCTTGGAATTTCCTGAACGACAGGAGCATCTTTTTTATTTTTATTTTTTAAGATTTTATTTATTTATTTGACATGGAGACAGAGATCACAAGTAGGCAGAGAAGCAGCCAGAGAGGGGTTGGGGAAGCAGGCTCCCTGGTGAGCGGAGAGCCGATGTGGGACTCGATCCCAGGACCTGGAGACTATGACCTGAGCCAAAGACAGAGGCTTAACCCTGAGCCACCCAGATGCCCCTTATTTTTATTTTTTAAAAGATTTTATTTATTTTGAGAGAGCGAGAGAGCAAGAGCGAGGAGGTACAGAGGCAGAGGGAGAGAGAGACACTTTCAAGCACACGCCACACTGAATGTAGAGCCTGACGCCAGGCATGATCTCAGGACCCTGAGATCACGACCTGAGCCAAAATCAAGAATCGGACATTTAACCTACTGTGCCACCCAAGTGCCCCAGGAGTGTCTTTTGTTATCCATAAGGACCCCCTTTCGGCCACACCTGAGTTTATGCTATTCAGGTGATTATTGGTGGACCCCTAGAGAACTTCCTGTTGGAGGCTGGTTACTAGCCTCACCAGTAGGAAAGAACTAAAGAGGAATGTACAGTGCTCCCTCTGGCTGTGTGCCCCCTTTTTCTTTCAAGCAAGGGAAGGAGGGGATAAGCAAGAGTGAGGGCTGCTTTGCAGATAGGTAGAGGGCAAGTTAAGTTATAAGAAGCAACTGGATAGGAAGGGGGGATTGTAAACAATTTTGTTTACAATGAGTTTTAAACATTTTATTAAATTTTTTTAGAATTTATTTGCCAGAGAGAGAGAGAGAGCGAGCACATAGCATAGGGAGCAGCAGGCAGAGGAAAAGGGAGAAGAAGTCTCCCCACTGAGCAGGGATCCCACTGTGGGGCTCCATCCTGGGTCCCTGGGATCCTGACCTGAGCCAAAGGCAGATGCTTAATGACTGAGCCACCCAGACATCCCTAAACATTTTATTTTTTAAAACTAAACACAAAAGCAGACATTTATGTGATTTTTAAGTAAGCTCTACACCTAGTGTTGGGGCTTAAACTCATAAGCCCGAGAATAAGAGTCACAAACTCTACCAACTGAGCCAGGCAGGTGCCCCCATTTATGTGATTCTTCACTGAAAAAATAACATACACACATTATGAAAAAGCCTCCTTTTCACTTTTCACTCACGGAACCCATATATTGCACAGGAAGTACCTGAACCTAAAGTCAGAAAATGAGCAAATCCACAAGTGTGGTTATGGCAAAATCAACAAGGGCCAATTGCCCTGACAGATAACCCTTGGATTTCTCCATCTCTTGGTAAGTATGGCATTATCTGCATGGGGGATCTGATTGATGAGATCTTCACTGTTGGAAAACATTTTGGAGAAGCAAACAACTTCCTAGGGCCCGTCAGATGATCATTTCCACAAGCGGAATCAAGAAAAAGACCACCCATTTTGTAACAGGTGGAGATACTGGCAACATGGAAGACCAGACTTGCAGGCTTAGTAGAGGGATGAACTGAGCAATTATTTTTGTAATCTGGTCAGTTAATCAACAGTGACTGCTTTTAAATTGGGGGGGAATATATTCTACGAGGTTTGTCCTTGGCCGCCGCCTCCTTCTTCTTTTTAAGATTTTACTTATTTCTTTAGAGAAAGAGATAGCACAATTTTGGAGGGGGGGGCGGCAGAGGGAGAGGCGGAAGCAGGCACCCAGCTGAGCAGGGAGCTCTACTTGGGTCTCCATCCCAGGGTCCTGGGATCATGATCTTAACTGACTGAGCCACCCACATGCCCCTTACTTCTTCCTCTGAAGAACATTATGCTTTAGCCAAAAAAAACCCAAGCAGGATTCCTAGCAAGATCTCCAGTCTTGCTCTGTGTTTGGCCCAGAGAGAATCCCCAAGATCAGCCAAGCTTGAATTCCCTCTTTTGGGGGGGGGCTACCCAGTTCACCTCCAGTCACCCAGGCTCACACTCCCAGTGTTGGCTTTGATTCCTCTCTTTCCCTATCCTCCTGAGTCCAACGGACCATTCTTCAAGCATCAACATTTAATGCTTTTGTTTCTATACATGCTGCCTTTCCCTAACCCTGCCTTTAAGTCAGCTCCAAGAAGAGGCTTCCTAACTGTCTTCATAGTCTCTCTGTCTTTCAGAACTCCCTGGAATAATACTGAAATAATCTAAAATCCAAACCATCTCCCTGCAGACTCCTTGGCTAGGCCTTCAAGGGTCAGCCCCTAACCCAATCCTAGAGCTGACATCCCATTGCTTTCTTAAACACCTTTCTCCAGCCAAAGAAATAAAATCTTTTAAAACACTCCAGCCTAGGGGTGCCTGGGTGGCTCAGCCAGTTAAAGCCTCTGCCTTCAGCTCAGGTCATGATCCCAGAGTCCTGGGATCGAGCCCCACATCAGGCTCTCTGCTCAGCGGGGAGACTGCTCCCCCCCCCCCCCCCCGCCTACTTGTGATCTCTGTCAAATAAATATAAAATAAATATAATCTAAAAAACAAAGCAAAAAAAAAATCACTTCCAGCCTAAACACACACTACCCATTTTCCTGTGTTCGCATATGCCGTTGCCTCATCTGAGGAAGACTTCAACTCTCTCCCAACTCTCCATCTACAGAAATCCTGCACACCTTACCAGAACCAGCTCAAGTCTTCTTCTTTCCCTGTCCATTCTAGATGAAAGCGGTTCCAACTCAAAGCTACATTACTTTCTCTTTCTTTTTAAAAAAAATTTTTTTAAAGATTTTTATTTATTTGAGAGATAGAGCAAGAGAGATGACAGAGAGAGAGAGGGAGAAGCAGACTCACTGCTGAGCAGGGAGTGGGATCATGACCTGAGCGGAAGGCAAACTCTTTAACAACTGAGCCACCCAGGCACCCCTTCCCTTCTCCTTACTTTTTGGCCCCTTTACTGCAGTAGCTCTTTTGCTCGCATACAGTTTCTATAACTACATTTTAAGCTCATTGTTTGGAACACTTGGCATAAGGAATATCATAAGTAAAATTCTCTTACGTAGATCTGGGGGTTGAACTGGAGAATACTAAACTCAGGCAGACATCAAACTCTGTCTCCTCTTTTGTCCTCACAAGCGCCAGGAGGGAATAATGCTGGTTCTTAGGATAGGATATTCCGTTTCTTAAATCAGAGGGAAAGAGACTTAACCGTGGCTGATTCTAGTTTTTTCCATCTTAAGATTCAGCCTTTGGGTCTCCAAACAAACGGAAGACCGAGACCAGGACCTATAAAGGCCGAGAGAAATCATTTTCTGAGGATCTCAGCTTATTAAAACTTAAGATGTGTCTGAAGTGGGTTACAAAAACTGTGATGTGTCTGACATCTTCCCATGCTATTCCCCGAACGCCGTCAGTCTGTCTCCGGGCCCTTACGTGTAATCTTATTCAAGGAGACATCCAAACTGAAAAAGGAAATAACCTTGGGTTATAGCATGCTGGACTCTGTGCTGGGTAAGGCGGCGGCAGGCTGCTGCGCCCAGAGAGATGACTCTGCAGGAACGGTGGCGCCGGGTTACATGCACAGCGCTGCGCAGTCAACTCCAGGCCAGGCCAGAGGAGCCCGCGCCAGGTTCCGTCCCGGGTCCGCACATGCCGCCTCCGGGAACCGGCCCCTCCCGATGGCCCAGCGGAGCTCCCACCCGGTCTGCCGGCTGCCATTCGCCCCTAAGCCAAGGGAACGGGATGCCCATGCCGGGGGCCAGGTCCAAGCCCCGGCGGCGTAGGAACCGAACAGCTGGGGTTGAAGGGCCGGGCAGCTGGCCCACTAAGGCACCAGGGCAACCGGGCGCCGGAATGCCGGCCGGGCCAGCCCCGCCCCAGGGCGCGCGCGCTCGAGGTTCCCGATTCCGGGGCGGCCCACCTCCTTCTCTCCCGTCCAATCAACAGCCACTTCCTGCCTCATTCCCAGCCAATCCTCACACTCCACGAAGAATAGCCCTAGGGGGCGTATGGGAAGGTGCATAGAGCGATGGCCGCATCGGCCAACCAAAGACCGGAGCTTGTGCGGGGGGGCGGGACTTGGCGCCGGCCCTAGCTACTCAGGAGCGAGGGGCGGACGCAGGGCCGGGCTTCGTGCGGTGGGGCTAGCTCGCGCGGCAGCGGCGGTAGCCGAGGCCTCTTGGTTCTGCGGCACGTGACGGTCGGGCCGCCTCTGCCGCTGTCTCCACTGCAGCGCGGGGCCAGGTGTGCGGGCGGGTGGAGGCGCTGGCACCGCCGGCGGTCCCCGTAAAACTCGAGGTGAGGCAGGAGGCCCACGCGTGTCCTCGGGCCTGTGAGGACCACGGGGGGCCTGGGTGCGGGGCGCGGCGGCGAAGGGCCGGGCGTGGCCGGGGCCGAGGGGGTCGGGCTAGGTTTGAGGGCCCAGGCCCCAGCAGACGCGCCGGCGGTGAGGGACGAGGCCCGAATCTGGGCTGCTCCTTGTGGGGAGCCAGGCCCTGGCCGCGCCGCCGGGGGCGGGAGGCGTGGCAGGTGCCCTAGAGGCTCCCTTGACCTCTGGGTGGCTAACTTCTTCCTATGGCTTTGCTTCTAGGGCTTTCTGAGGCCTTTTACTGGCTACCTGGGAAGCCGCGAGGTGGGTCGGAGTCAGCGGGGAAAGGTCTGGAGTGGGATCGGGCCTAGTCGGCACTCCTAGCAGTGGGAGAAGGGGGTCTCAGACCGGGAGGGAACGTCTGGGATTAGCCTTACAGGTTCGGTAGGGGAAGATAAACCCGCGAAGCGAAGCCTAACCCTAGCACCCCCGAAGAGTGGAGAATGTGCTAGAACACGCCTTGGTTGAAAAACTTCAGTCCTAAAATTTACACCTGTTTGGGGGTGGGGAGGGATCCAGTCGGAAATTCAGGGGACGTTATTAAAAAGCAGGAAAGCACCCAAAAGCTCACCGAGGGCAGGGCGCTTTATGGTGGAGGAAACGGGAGACCCAGAGCTATGAAATGACTGGCCCAAGGTCATGCCCATTAATTTTATGATCACGTTTGGGATTATAGCTGAGGGCAGGGCAGTTTTGGTGGAGGGGTTGAGGGTATAACAGTCCTGTTTCAAGCCCTTTGGACCATTTGTTGTTGTGTGAACTTAGGCAGTTCACTTACCGTTTGCGTCCTAGTTCTCCACAAATAACGGATGTGATAATACCTGATGAAGTTGTTGTTAGA
This sequence comes from Mustela erminea, assembly GCF_009829155.1. Classification (NCBI taxonomy): domain Eukaryota; kingdom Metazoa; phylum Chordata; class Mammalia; order Carnivora; family Mustelidae; genus Mustela; species Mustela erminea. The sequence goes on along the minus strand of NC_045616.1, from coordinate 14,483,000 downwards.
ATTAAATTGGGTGTACAGTAAGGTCGGGAAGTCTGACACATAGTGTTAGACAAATAATGATTGCAGTGTTGCTATAATCCCAATTCATTTGGTCCACTGCACTCCCATGCTGCGTTTCAAGTTAGGTCCTGTTTCCCAGTATCTGAAGTCACATTTATGTCTTTATTTTCAATTCAAACTTTAATTAACGTACAGTGCAGTGTTGGTTTCTGGCTGAAACTACGTTTACAGTAAGGGAGGGAGAACTGGATCTAGTGGGTCGGCTGCTGGGAATGGCACACCTGAATGCCCGGTTGAGGGAAGTTAAACTGAGCTGAATATTAAAAGCTTGTGAGAGGACAAAGGTGAGCCACGGTTAAGTCTCTTTACCTCTGATTTAGGAAACGGAATATTTTGCATAATTTTGTAAAGAGTAGAGGAGTTGTGTTGAGTTTTGAGGTCCTACTGTATCTTAGCTTTTCCCGCATTGTTCGCGGGTCATGAATAGAATCACTGCCATGTTGTACTCAGAGCAGACTTGGAACAGAGGTAAAGCACTGTGTGGGAGTTCTTTGCACCAGCCAGGGTGCACAAGCCAGCAGGCCTGGTAACTGAATCACGAGAAGGCTGGAGTGAACGGTGTATTGGAGTGAATGAGTCCCACAACGGCAGATTTTCTGACCTATCTGAAAATGGGCGTTAGCATCCTCCTCCACCTATCTTAATTGGTCAGGCAGTTCAGCTGACATTATCTTCCAAGAACCATGAGAGGTAAACGGTTGGGCAGAAGCTGTTGCTGCCCTTTTAGCAATCATGCTGTTGCATCCTTTCATGAGAGTTCACTTTGCCCTGCAAGATAGCTTCAGGCGTGAAGTGACAGTTGGTAAGCAGAAGGCAGAGTCTTGAATTCCAGGCCCAGCATGGTAACTAACTAACTTAGGAGCCACCTTGGTTTCCCCATCTTCAAGGTAGAAATGGGAAGTCTCCTGACTGCCTCACCATTGGGTCGGGGGCGGGGGTTACTGGGAGGGACAAATAAGATAGTGAACAGGGAACTGCTTTGAATAATGTGCTACACTCCTGGCAGAAGAACTGGCAGTCCATAACAACTCCTAGGAAAAATAAAAGGGCCCGCACATAGTTGTAACCTATATAGCTTACAGTAGGACTTCATTGGGAAAGTGCTGCTGGTTGGTCAATTTTTTAACTGCAACAGATGTAAACTAAGCTTAACTTTGAGCTGTGAAACCGATTTGGAGAATTTTGTTTTTGTTTTGTTTTTGTTTTTTGTAAAAAATTTAGAGGATCGGGCGCCTGGGTGGTTCAGTTGTTAGGCAGTGGTCTTCGATTTGGGTCCTGACAGCAGGGTCCTGGGATCAAGGCCCCCGTTGGGCTCCCCGCTCAGTGGGAAGCCTGCTTCTCCCTCTGCCTGCTGCTCCCCCTGCTTGTGCTCCCTCTCTGTGTCTCTCTCTGTCAAATAAATAAATAAAATCTTGGAAAAAAAAATGTAGAGGATCTTCAGCAATGTATTTTGAGTATTCACATGTTAAACCTACTTAGGTTATAGGAAAAAAGAAAGTGGTGGTATGGAAAAACCAATTATGTTCCCATCAATGAAAAACAAAATTCAAAACTCGAAACAAGGTACATACATACATATATACGTATATATGTGTGTGTGTTTATGTATGTATATATATGGGTGTGTGTGTGTGTGTATATATATATATATTTTTTTAAGATTTTATGTGAGAGTGATCACGAGTAGGGGGAAGGGTAGAGGGAGAAGCAGACTCCCCGGGGAGCCAGATGTGGGACTCCATTCCAGGACCCTGGGATTACGACCTGAGCCAAAGGCTGACATTTAACTGACTGAACCACCCAGGCACCCATATAGATATATTTTTAAATGGATAAGCATTCACAATAAAGATCATGTTTTATGTAGGCCCCCCACAATGCTTTTACTTTTTGACTAGATGCATGTGTAATACAGTCAGAAGATATAGAGTAGTAAATTGGTTCATCAGTGACTGGAATCAAATCCCTTTTAACTGGTTCCTTTCCAATCAAAGACTTACAATTTCTTGCTTGCCTTAAAACGTCGAGTTTTAGAACCTTTAAAACTTACGTGGTATCACTAGGCCATATGTAGTAATAGTAGAAATCCCTGCTAGGGTTATGCATATATCCTGCAAGCCAGGCACGTGCATTTTGTTTATACAACGACCCTAAGAAGTATATAGTGTTCTTACTCTCATTTAAGAGATGAAGAAACCGAGGCCCCAAAGTTAGCAGTTCACTCGCTGTACCAAGTTATTGGATAGTCCAGGAGGGATTGTGATTTCATAGTACCTGCTCACAAACACTGCTGTGTGTCTAACTGTGACCTCGGACAGTTTCTGTAATTTCTCTTAGCTTTAGTTTTCTCCTGTGTCAGCTGAGGGTGGTCAAACCTCCTGGGGTTCTTGTAGGGATTAAATTAGACAACCTGAGATATTTAAACCCCATAAGACCAACTTTTTTTTTTTTTTTTAAAGATTTTATTTATTTATTTGACAGAGAAATTACAAGTACACTGAGAGGCAGGCAGAGAGAGAGAGAGAAGGAAGCAGGCTCCCTGCTGAGAAGAGAGCCTGATGCGGGACTCGATCCCAGGACCCTGAGATCATGACCTGAGCCGAAGGCAGCGGCTTAACCCACTGAGCCACCCAGGCGCCCAAGACCAACATTTTGAAAGGGTGTATTAATAGATGAGTAGATAACCTGCATGAAAGAAAGACTGCCTCATTTCTTATATGCTTTCTTAAAAAATAAATTGTTTTTTTTGTTTGTTTGTTTTTGAACAACCAAGAACATTAGGTAGGTCATTTCTTCTGTTCCTCTTTCTAATTTCTCATGGATTAAAGGAATTATTTGAAATAGCTTATCTTCTTTTAAGAGACAAGTCCCACAAAGAAAAGCCCAGAACCAAATGGCTTTACTGGTTAAATCTACCAAATACTTCAACAAGAATTAACATTAGTCATTGACAGACTCTTCCAAAAATAGAAGAGAGCACACTTCGCACTCATTCTGTGAGGCCAGTATTATACTGATACCAAAACCAGAGACTTCACAAGAAAACTGTAGACCTGGATCTTTATGAAAATAGATACAAAAACCCTCAAAATGCTAGCAAATAGAATCCAGCAACATATAAAAAGGACTATACGCCGTGACCAACTGGGATTTATCTCAGGAATGCAAGGTTGGTTCAGCATACAATAATGAATGTAACACTCTACATTAATAAAGGACAAAAACCACATCTCATAGACACAGAAAAAAGCTTTTGACAAAATGCTCCCTTTCATGATAAAAATAAACAAACTGGGGAACGTGGGTGGCTCAGTTAAGCGACTGCCTTCAGCTCAGGTCATGATCCTGGAGTCCCTGGATCGAGTCCAGCATTGGGCTCCCTGCTTGGTTGGCGTCTGCTTCTCCCTCTGGCCCTCCCCTGTCTCATGCTCTCTCTCTCTCATTCTCTCAAGTAAATAAAATCTTTATTAAAAAAAATAATAAACTGGGAAAAGAAAGAACTTCTTCAGCTTGATGAAGTGACAAATAATCCCTTCCTGGGGATTTCTTCTGTTCTTCTTTTTAATTTCACATGGATTACAGGAATTAGGGTTGAAATTTCCTAACTTCTTTTAAGAAACAAAGTCCCACAAATAAAAGCCCACAACCAAATGCCTTTATTGGTAAAGTCATTCAGAAACCTAGGGAGGAATTAATACCAATCCTTCCACAAACTCTGAAAAATAGGAGAGGGGCGCCTGGGTGGCTCAGTGGGTTAAGCCTCTGCCTTCAGCTCAGATCATGATCTCAGGGTCCTGGGATTGAGCCCCACATCGGGCTCTCTGCTCAGTGGGGAGCCTGCTTCCCCTTCTCTCTCTGCCTGCCTGTTTACTTGTGATCTCTCTCTCTCTTTAAAATAAATAAAATCTTGGGGCGCCTGGGTGGCTCAGTGGGTTAAGCCGCTACCTTCGGCTCAGGTCATGATCTCAGGGATCGAGTCCCGCATCGGGCTCTCTGCTCGGCAGGGAGCCTGCTTCCCTCTCTCTCTCTCTCTACCTGCCTCTCCATCTACTTGTGATTTCTCTCTGTCAAATAAATAAATAAAATCTTTAAAAAAAATAAATAAAATAAATAAAATCTTTTATTAAAAAAAAAAAAAGAAAAGAAAAATAGGAGAGAGAGAATACTTCTCAACCCATTTAGTAAGGTCAATATTCCCTAAATCCAAAACCAGACAAGGCCTTCACAAGAAAAGAAAAAACCATACACCTATATATATATATATTTTTTTAAATAATAATTTTTTTATTAACGTATAATGTATTATGAGTCCTAGGGGTACAGTTCTGTGAATTAGGCTTACACACTTCACAGCACTCAACCATAGCATATACCCTCCCCAATGTCCATAACCCAGCCATCCTATCCTTATTTCTCTTCCCCTATACACACACACACACACACACACACACATTTTTTTAAAAACGTAAGCTCTGCGCCCAGCATGGAGCTTGAACTCATGACCCATGATCAAGAGTCGCATGCTCTACTGACTTAGCAGCCAGGTGCCCCAGACCAATATTTCCTATGAAAAAAATAGACTTAAAAAGATAAAATATAGAAATTTTAAATTTAATAAACTCAAAAAATAAGGCTCCATTTGTTTTTGTTTTTGTTTTTTTTAAAGATTTTATTTATTTATTTGACAGAGATCACCAGTAGATGGAGAGGCAGAGGGGGTGGGGGGGAAGCAGGCTTCCCGCCGAGCAGAGAGCCCGATGTGGGACTCGATCCCAGGACCCCAAGACCACGACCTGAGCTGAAGGCAGCGGCCCTAACCCACTGAGCCACCCAGGCGCCCTCCATTTGTTTTAAATACCTTTTTTTCTACACAGACTCTTATTGAGAATACAGTTTTGTGCCTTACAGGGTACAAATTTACTATTTCTTTAGTGGGCCCATTCCTAAAGTTGATCTAAGTGGTTATCTGAATTTGCTGAAATTCAATGCAGAATTGTCTGTTTCTGTTAAATCAGCTATTACGTGTTCAGGTGAAGTCTCCTGTGTTATTAAATGTATATAGCAAAATAGTTGGGATTGTCTTTTTTTAGAATGTGCTGAGAGCAGAGTTACAATTAACCAAGAAATAAATGGAATTTTGGAGAATTTTTGAACAAAAATAATCAGTGACAAAGCAGGAAAAAATATCACAGATAAACATGGACATTTCTGTCTACGAATGCTGAAATTGTAGAGACACCACTGCAAGGAAGAGTTAAGAAATCATACAGTGTGGTTAGAGGAAAGCAAGTTTTTCTGGCCATGCAAAATTATTCAGCTTTGCTGAAAAACGTTGTAGGAGGAGGCAGGTGTATTAGACCTGTGGGTCTTGTATGATAATTGTATGATAATTGAACTAATTCAATTGGTTGTACTAATTGTGCATCAGAGAACGAACTGTTTGCTTATACCTACCTATAAAGTCCTGGACTCTGATAGACTTTGTATTATCTTCTTCTATTTTCACAGCAGGCCTTCCCACCAGTAGTACTATTACCCGCAGCTGTAAAACAGGAAAAGAAGACCCCTGGGAGTTCAGTAAGCTAAGCAGGGCCACAGAGAAAAGCAGGGGAGTCTGGGGCCCAGGCTTCTCTGGGTTATACCAACCACATGTGCCGTACTGCCTTGGGTTATCAGGAATTACTTTTCTGAATCGTCCATTTTAAGATAGGAAATTTCTAACTCTAGAAGTCAAAATGAATTCACTCTTCTAAAAGTTAAAAAGTGTGGACTGCAGTATTAAAAGTGAGTAGATTAGGTGCTCTTGAAGATTGCTGTCCCTGAGATCTTGAGAGCTGGACTTACTGCTCTGTCCTTGGGAAATTGGGAAGCAAGCCAGAAGTCATGTATATTTTAAGTGTATAGTATAAATGTGTGTGTTTGTCTATGTGAACCCAGACGGTGGAGATACTCTGGCATGGATATAGGTAGATAATTACATTTAATTACCAAAAACAAAACCGTTATTAATTGGAAGGAAAAGAGAAAGACTTGACCTCTTCAAGCAGATTTCTAATCCAGCTCATTTTTCTGAGTCTTCCTTTATAATTTTATGCTTTACAGAAGGACGTCAGTTTAAAGCTGGTTTCTGGACAACTTTGCTCAAGTCTGAAGTGCCATCTTTGTTGATCCAGTATATGTCATTTAAAAACATTTAATTTCAGGGGCACCTGGGTGGCTCAGTCAGTTAAGTGTCTGCCTTCAGCTCGGGTCATGATCCCAGGGCCCTGGAATCAAACTCCACATTGGGCTCCCTGCTCAGTGGGGAGCCTGCTTCTCTCTTTCCCTCTGCTTGCTGCTCTGCCTTCTTCTGCTCTCTATCACTCTGTCAAATAAATAAATAAAAATGTTTTTTAAAAGACCATTTAATTTTGAACTAATTATAGACCTGTAAAAAGTTGCAAAAATAGTACAGAGCAGTCTCTGGCAACCATCATGCAACTTCCCCCAATTGTAGCATCTTTTTTTTTTTTTTTTTTTTGGAAGTAGGTTCCATGACCAGGGCTTGAACTCACAACCCTGAGATCAAAGCCTGAACCAGGATCCAGGGTCAGACACCTAACATCCCATGAGTGGTAGTTTCTTACATAACTATAGTTCAGTCTTGAATCCAGGAAATTGACATTGGTACAATCTACAGACCTTACTTAGAGTTTACCAGGATTTACATGCACTTGTGTGTGTATACAGTTCTATGCAGTTTTATCATGTTGGAAATTCATTTTTGAAATTGTTGCTTTTTTGGCATTGTTTCTGTGGAAAGAGAATACTAGCATGAGTCTTAAGTGGTACTAACCTGTGCATTTTTTGCAAGTTAGATGAAGAAAAGATAAGGTTATAGTATTATGAGTTTATTTTGATACTGACCCCAAAGCCCCACCAAACTGATTTGTGGAACTACTACTACAGTATATTCATTAGTCTGAAAACACAGGCAAGTATACATAATGTCATCAAGGTCACTTTTAATCAGTAAAATATTTTTATGCTTCCAGATTTTTAAAAATCCCCTTGCCCCTTATGTTTTCAGACTTTATGGACACCATATTACAGATTGAGTTCCTGATTGACTTTTTCTTTTTTTTCATATTTGATACCTCCTTGGCACTCGTGGAATTGGATACCATCAACAAACATTGGTTTAGTGTCTTATTCTAGCCAAGTTTTCTGATGGGCATCAGATGCATTTTTTCCTTTAATCCGTTTTTAATATATAATTCCCAGTCTGAGCCTGTGACTGCCAGAAAACACTCTTGAACTCTGCCACCCAGCTTTTATCAGAAGTCCCAGTTGATTGACTGATGAGGATTTGAAGGATATGCAGTCTGTCGATTTCTCTAGAATCTAGCTATTGTAGGTTTTATTTTTATTATTTTATTTTTACTATTTTATTTTTTAAAGATATATTTATTTGAGGGGCGCCTGGGTGGCTCATTGGGTTAAAGCCTCTGCCTTCGGCTCAGGTCATGATCTCAGAGTCCTGCGATCAAGCCCCACATAGCAGCAGGGAGCCTGCTTCCTCCTCTCTCTCTTTGCCTGCTTCTCTGCCTGCTTGTGATCTCTGTCTGTCAAATAAATAAATAAAATCTTTAAAAAAAAAGATTTATTGGAAAGAGAGCATGTTCTCTTGTGAGCATGGGGAGGGGCAGAAGGAGAGGGAGAAAGTCTCAAGCAGAATCCTGCTGAATGGGGAGCCTGGTCCCGCCCTCGATTTCACCACCCTGAGATCAGAACCCCAGCTGAAATCAAGAATCAGATGCTTAACCCTGAGCCACCCAGCTGTCCCGTAGGTTTTGTTTTAGATCAAGTTCTGGATCAGTAGAAATCAGAACTTGGACCATATGGAGTTGGCCCCCACAGTTACTGGTTTTACTGACTGATATCCTTTGCTTAAAGGATATCAAAAGACAGAACCACACAGAACTCTTATTTGTATATAACTGAATGGTATTTTTGAGACAAGGTGTCTACTTCAGTAGATTCATAGATGTTGAAAGATTTTCATATTTGTGCTTTTGTTTTCTGATTGCAGGCTGTCCTGGGGGTCCATGCCTGTAGTGATTTTAATTTGGCTAAGATAGGAATTTAAACGGCCCACTGTGAGACTCATAGCACCGACTAGCCTAGCTACAGGTGGTTCATCCACCCAGCATTTGCGTCCTGGCTCAGAGGGGCTTTGCTGTAGAGTTAAGGTAAGAGTCTTGCAGTGATAAAAATTATGAGAGACAGGGAGAGAAGATGGCCCCTGAAAGAAGACCAAAAATGAAGTGTTCTAAGAATATAATGGCTTAAAGTCAAAGGTGGGGGGCTGTCATGGCATGCAGGAATGTGGGAGGCCTTGCCATCAAAGAGCTGATAGATGTTGGCATGAACTGTGAAATAGAAGAGAATTTTAGCAAATGTGGTCAATGTTTCTTTATTACAGGAGAATGTTTCTCGGTTTAAAGGTAATTGCTTTATGCACTTTTACTCCTCAACCTTCTAAATCTACGAACCACTTGCTCTGTGGCTCTGGGGAAGTTGGGGTATGTGTGTGCTGTTTGTTTCCTAAATTAAGCATTCTTGCTTTGTTGTTGAACTCCTTGTTATAGATTTCCTATCGATAATCTTAGAAACAGGAAAGCAAAGTGACAGTAGAAGTGTGCTCTCTGCTTAGGATTCTGTCAGCGTAAAGACAAATGAAGACTTTAAAAGGGAGAAAAAAAAACCCTCTGAAATCTTCCTAGATGTTAAAATATGTGAAAAATCACTTTGTGTCTTTCAGACAAAAGCATTTGTGCAATTACCAAGTAGGGTGCACTGCACCGGGCTGCAGGAGCCTTGGCTTCTGATCCTGATTCTGCCAATAACTGATTTTTGGCAAGTCGGTCTCTGGACCTCATTCTTGTGCAAAAAGGAGAGCTAGACTAGATTCCTGTGGTATATTTCAGCTCCAGGATTTTTTTTGAAGGGGTGGGAGATGAACCATTTGAGGCATAATTGTGGAACATCCTTTTTTTTTTTTTTAATTAATTTTTAGAAAAGGTTTAGGTTTACAGAGAAATTATGAAGACTGCACAGAGGATTCCTATATGATGCACATCCAGTTTCCCCTACTGTTAGTAACTTAAAATTAGTATGGAACATTTGATTATAATTAATGAACCGATCTTGATACATAAATATTAACTAAACTTTTCTTTAATTCATGTTTCCCTTGTTTTTACTCACTGTCCCTTTCTCTTCCAGGATACATTGCATTTAGTCAGATTTCCTTAGGCTCTCCTTGGCTGCATCCGTTCTTTAGACTTTCCTTAGTTTTGACGGCCATGACATTTTTGAGGACTAGTAGTTAGGATGTTTTGTAGAATGTCCTCCTGTTGTTGGGATTTTGTTTGGTGCTTTTCTCATGATTGGTGCTTTTCTCATGATTATGCTAGGGATATGGATTTTGGGGAGGAAGACTGCAGAGGTTGAAGTCCTTTTTTCATCACATCGTGTCAAGGGTACATAACTATCAACATGACCTCTCACTGTTGATGTTGACCTTGGTCACCTGGGTGAGATAGCTTTTGCCAGGTTTCTACAGTGAAACGTTTCTCTCTCTCCCGGTTTTCCCATACTGTGCTCTTGGGAGGACATCACTGTGTAGCCGCCTACATGTAAGGAGTGGGGGATTAGGCTCTCCTTCCTTGAAGGAGGAGTAGCTGCATAGATCAGTTGGAATATTTCTGCATGGGAAATTTGTCTCTTCTGCCCCATTTCTTTCTTTACCCGTATATTTGTATCAGATAGACATTTACTTTATACTTGGGGTATTATCTAGTACCACTTATTTTGTTGACTCACACTGTTCCCACTTTGGCCACTGCGCACTCTTGTGTTCCTTTAACACCACCCCACCAATCATGATGCGTGTTTTATTTTTGTTTTCTTTTTTGAACACTTCTCTGGCACTGTGAGATGCTCCAGGCTCATCTTATTTATTTCCTACCCCAATCCTAGAGTTGGCCACTTCTCTAAAGTGCCCTGTTTCCTTTAATTGGAACTGGTATTAAAAATCAAGATCTTAGGGCACCTGGGTGGCTCAGTGGGTTAAAGCTTCTACCTTCAGCTCGGGTCATGATCTTGGCGTCCTGGGATTGAACCCTGTGTTGGGTTCTCTGCTCAGCGGGGGAGCCTGATTCCCTTCCTCTCTCTCTGCCTGCCTCTCTGCCTACTTGTGATCTCTGTCTGTCAAATAAATAAATAAAATCTTAAAAAAAAAAAAAATCAAGATCTTGGGGTTCCTGGGTGGCTCAGGGGGTTAAGCCTCTGCCTTTGGCTCAGGTCATGATCTCAGGGTCCTGGGATCAAGCCCCACATGGGCTCTCTGCTCAGCAGGGAGCCTGCTTCTCCCCCCCCCCCCACCTGCCTCTATTCCTACTTGTGATCTCTCTCTCTCATGTAAATAAATAAACTCTTAAAAAAAAATCAAGATCTTGGTACTAGGTATATTTATTGCTACTGAGGTGTAGTTTCTTCTAGGCCTTCACAGGTGACACAGCAGGGAAACGTGTGCGTACTAACAGGCATATGTGCGCATATCTAGAAATACTACTACATGTAACCCTCTGTGAATTAGCTGCAGCATGAGTTTACACCGATGTCTCCAGCCCTCTCCCATTACTATAGGACTGTTCCAGCCTCTTGCCCTTGCTTATTGGTTAGTGCGCACACCTAACAGTGTAAAGGTGGCTCCCACCTTCCACCACCCGTATACTCACTTGCTCAGTTCCTGTGTCTGTATACAGCATTGTCAGGATTGTCAACCTGTACACCCCTGGGAACGAACTTACCAGCTGGTAAAGTGCTTTTGCACAGTCTAGTTTACAGACTCCGAAGTGACGTAGGTCAGCATCCTCCCTCTACCCCTTCCAGTGAGGTGGTTTAATGTATGTGTAACATTGTCACATACTACGTGCTGTCCTTGGGTCACTCGACCTCCTAAATGATTTTCTAAGATTTTCATCCAGTGAGATTCACTCTCTGTGCTTTGACATTTCATGGGTTTTGACAAGTGCAATTACATATCCATAATTCTAGCAACCTACAGAGTAGTCTCACTGCCTGAATTATCCCCCTCTGCTGATGCATTCATCCTGACCACCTCCCCCAAACCTCTGGTGACCACTGAGTTTTTTACTGTATTGGAGTTTTGCTTTTTGCAGAATGTCATATTGCAAATATACAACATTTCTCCCTTTTGGACTGGCTTCTTTCACTTAGCAATATGCATTTAAAATTCATCCAAGTCTTTTTGTGGCTTGATAACTCATTTCTTTGAGTTGCTGAATAATATTGCATTGCAGTTTGTTTATTCATACAGCTATTGAAAGGTATTTTCGGTCCTTCCAAGTTTGGGGTGGTTATAGATAAAGCTGCTAGAAACACTGGTGTGGAGGGTTTTGTACATATGTAATCCTTCAGATCAGTTGGGCAAGTATGTAGGAACATGATTGCCGAATAGATGGTAAGACTTCGTTTAGTTTTGTAAGAAATCCCACACTGTCTTCCAGAGGGGGTATGCTGTTTTGTATTTTCACCAGCAATAAATGAGAGCTCCTGTTGCTTCACACCTTTGCCAGTGTTTGGATCTTGGCCATTTTAATATGTGCGTGGTGGTATCTTGTTTTAATTTGCAAGTAGCCAGTGGCAGATGATACTGAGCATCTTTTCATGTTTATTTTTCATCTCAGTATCTTTGGTGAGCTATCTTCAGAATTTTTGTCCATTCTGTAACTGGATGGTTGGTTTTCTCATCGGTGAGTGTGAGTTCTTTGTACAGTTTGGAAACCAGTCTGTTATCGGATGTGTGTTTTCCAAGCATTTTCTCCTTGTCTGATTTGTCTTTTAATTCTCTTAAGTCTTTCACAGAGTTGAATTTTTTAATTTAATAAATATGGCTTACTGATTTTTCTTTCCATGTATCTTGCTTTTGATGTTGTATGTAAAACCTTATTGTGAGACCTAAGATCACCGAAATTTTCTCCTATGTTTTATTCTAGAAAGCAACATCCTGTGTAAATACCCACCCAGTCAGTGCTACCTTTTGGACTCCATTCCATGTAGGGGGGCTGAAAGAAGATGGGGGGGATTCTCTGTCTTAGTAATGTTGGATTTTCATTAACAAAGCAGAGAATTAAGGTCACCTTAAAATTTATTGTTGAATTCTTTGTGAATATGGACAAATCTCTAACAAAACTTGGAACATTTAAGTTGACTTACTAGTGGTTCTTGGAACTAGAATGGGCCTATTGGTTGTAGCATTTGGGGGGGATATTGGCAAATACTGTAACAATACTGGTGTAACAGTACTGGTGTTAACACAGCATATGTGGAGCTGGCAGAGGGTAAGGCTCATTAAGATAAGAGCTCTGAGAGGCGTGGTTTGGCAGAACTTCACAGGTTCCACGGCCTTCTGGATAATGTGAAGGGAATAGGTGAATTCCTGTACACTTCTCTCACCTAAAAAACCAGGTTCTGCACCCCAGAGTGTAGAGGAAATGGCAGTGGGTGAGAAGTGCATTTTCTGAAGCTTTCTAGAGACTTCCTGTGTTGTTCCTGACATGACAGGTAGCTAGCCTTCTGCTCTGTGAAAAGGGTTTTCCTTGTAGTGGGACCACTCTGCCTTCCCGACACAGATGCCTCCCCCTAACACCCTCACCGTAGGCCCACAGCCTGGCTTGCTAGTCCGCAGTCGCTCTGCCCTCACTAACCTTATCTGAACCTCCCCATTTCAGATCACTCCTAAAGGCTCCTCCTGCCTGGTCCTCTTCCTGTCTTCTCTTCCATTATGCCTTCTCAGTATGCAACTACATAGTAGCATTCTGTCTAGTGTAATAGAAATACAGGATTTGAATTCTTTGAGTCTCAGTTATTAGTTGTGATAATAAGTAGGTTATTGTGATTTCACTAAGTCTTGCTTCCTAACTCATAAAATAAAACAAGAGTAATACCTCACGGGAGATTTATATGAACAGTGTGTATGAAAGTGCTTTATAAACTGGAAAACCAAGCCCGGATGGATTATTCTTTTTTAAAGATTTTATTTATTTATTTGACAGATCACAAGTAGGCAGAGAGGCAGGCAGAGAGAGAGAAGGAAGCAGGCTCCCTGCTGAGCAGAGAGCCCAATGCGGGGCTTGATCCCAGGATCCAGAGATCATGACCTGAGCCGAAGGCAGGGGCTTTAACCCACTGAGCCACCCAGGTGCCCCCCGGATGGATTATTCTTAAACCCAAAGCAGTGGTTCTCAAAGTGTGGTTCCTGGAACTTGTTGGAAAAGTAAAAATCCAGGCCTGGACTGCATTAGAAACTCGGACAGAGTCCAGCAGTCTTCTTCAGCAAGCCCCTGTGTGATGCTGACAGCTGTTTAAGTTTGAGAAACACAGCTCTGCATTATACTTAAAAACTGAAGGAAAGCTGTTTTGGTCGGCCTGGGCTGCTGAATAGAATACCACGGCAGGGGCTTAAATCATAGGAAATGATTTTCTCTCAATTCTGGAGGCTGGAAGTCCCAGATAAAGGTGTTGTCGGGATTGGTTTCTGGTGAGGACGTTTCTCCAGCTTGCAGAGAACTGCCCTCTGACTGTGTCCTCATGGACTCCTCGGGGCATGAACGCTCCTAGTGTCCTACGTGGGTACCAGTTTCACTGGATTAGGGCCCTACGCACCCTGTGACCTCTTAACCTTAAGTCCTCTCTTAAATGTCTTGTGTCTAGATACAGTCACCTTGGGAATTAGGGCTTCAACATGCACATTTGGGCGGGAGAATCTAATTCAGTCTATAGCAGCAATATATCAACACATTAAAACTTATTGAGAAAAAAACAATCAGTCCTGTCTTTTTTTTAAAGGCAAGTATTTAGCCCACCAGACCATCTTCCTGATTAGCTTTTTTCCTTGGACAATGTGTGTTCCAGCACCAGTACTAAGTTCTAAGTAATCCATTGCTTTTGTACTTTTAATTACTACTAGTCTCAGCACATTTTATTTACTTTCAAAAAGTCTTAGCTATATATTGTTTTAGCTGTGTTTGGGACTAGTTTGGTTTTGTAGCTTATACCTGGGACTCTAATCCCCATTTATAGCTTTGTCTCTTTTCCTTTTTTCTTTTTTTTCAGATTTTTATTTATTTAGAGGCATCTGAGCGGGTTGGTCTGATTCTGACTCTTGATCTCGGCTCAGGTCATGACCTTAGGGGTCTTGAGATAAAGCCCTGCCTGTGGCTCCATGCTCAGTGTGGAGTCTGCTTGAGATTCTCACTTTCTCTTTCAAAATACACAATCTTTAAAAAGAAAAAAACCTGCACACAAGTAGGGGGAGGGGCAGAGGGAGAGGGACATGTAGACTACACACTGAGCTTGGAGCCTGAGGCTGGCCTCCATTCCAGGACCCTGAGATCCTGACCTGAGCCAAAGTCAGACACTTAACTGACTGAGCCACCCAGGTGTCCCTATAACATTGTTTCCGTGGGCATTGTTTCTGCTTGGGAATTAGATAAAATTGATTTAGGTAGAAGGGTTGAATCAGCCTGTTTAGTTTCAGAGAGCAAGTTGTAAATCAAATAGCAATATTGCTATGCCATTCCAGAAAACCGGTCTTTCCAGTGAATAAATGAGAGATTACTTGTGTTTTTAAAGTATATAAGAAACTGAAGCAGATTGTTGACATTAAGAATTTTTTCTAAAGGGGCGCCTGGGTGGCTCAGTTGTAAGTGTCTGCCTTTGGCTCGGGCCGTGATCCCAGGGTACTGGGATCGAGCCCCACGTCAGTCTCCCTGCTTGGCGGGAAGCCTGCTTCTCTCTCTCCCGCTTCCCTTCCTTGTATTCCCTCTTTCATTGTCTCTCTCTCTCTGTCAAATAAATAAATAAAATCTTAAAAAAAAAACAACAACAGATTTTTTTCTAAAAATCAGTCCTAGAGAAGGTTGTGAATGATTTTATTTAGCACTTTTTTTTTTTAAGATTTTTTTATTTATTTGTCAGAGAGAGAGAAAGGGAGAGAGAGCGAACACAGGCAGACAGAATGGCAGGCAGAGGCAGAGGGAGAAGCAGACTCCCTGCCGAGCAAGGAGCAGGATGTGGGTGGGACTCGATACCAGGACGCTGGGATCCTGACCTGAGCCGAAGGCAGCTGCTTAACCAACTGAGCCACCCAGGTGTCCCTATTTAGCACTTTTATTTTCCACACTAAATGCTAAGCATTTAGGAATCCAGTCTCTACCTTCTTTCATTCTGTGAACACAGTCCTAAGATGCATAAATAAAGAAATACCACTAAATGATGCATGAAAATACAGTTATTTGTGTTGAGTTACTATAAAGGGTTAGAGAGTTTATAAGGAATTTGGCATTAAACTGAGCATGAGAATAAATTGATTTACATTTTTCTAGAAACTCAGTTGGTCAAAATGGCAGTGTTGGTTGTGAATTGGGGCCATTTGAAGTTTCTGAAGGAGCTCCTTCAGTTTTTTTTCTTCTTTATTCTTTTTGGATTTTGCCTGAGAAATAAAAGTCTTCATTGTAAACAAAAGACCAAAAATGTTAAGCTCAGGTTTTTTTCCTTATGTCTTTTTTTGTTGTTGTTGCTTTAAAAACACATAAGATTTACTGTCTTTTTTTAAAAATTAGTTTTTGTTGTTTGTGGTTATTTACTATGATGGTTAACATCATTAAATGTACAGTTTTGTGGCATAAATTACATTCACATTCTTGTGCAATCATCCCCTCCATCCGTCTCTAGAACCCTTATTCATCTTGCAGAACTGGAACTGTACTACGTACTATTGAATCATGTTGTCCATCCATGTGACTCAGCTTTTATATCTTTAGATTTGTGGTCCCTTGGAAAGGGGACCCACTACCACCCATGACAGCCTAACACAATACACAAGGCACTTAAGTGTTTAAAAGAATGAGATAAGAGTAGCTAGTCCTTGGTTTAATATTTTTGTTCAGTCTTAAAACACCAACTTAAAACCATATCTAAACTTGGTGATCTTTGAACAATAACCATATCTATATTAAATCATCAATGTGAGGCTATTTAGCCCTTCTGTTACCATGTCATTGTAAATTGTAGATTAATATGTTAAAAAAGCTTTTGTCTATCATTGAACTTTATTTATTTATTTATTTATTTATTTATTTATTTATTTGACAGAGAGAAATTACAAGTACACTGAGAGGCAGGCAGAGAGAGAGAGAGAAGGAAGCAGGCTCCCCGCTGAGCAGAGAGCCCGATGCGGGACTCGATCCCAGGACCCTGAGATCATGACCTGAGCCGAAGGCAGCGGCTTAACCCACTGAGCCACCCAGGCGCCCCCTATCATTGAACTTTTTAAAAAAAAATTTTTTTAAAAAGATTTACTTATTTATTCATTTGACGGAGATTACAAGTTGGCAGAGAGGCAGTTGGGGATGGGGGAAGCAGGCTCCCCACTGAGCAGAGTTGGATGTGGGGCTCGATCCCAGGACCCTGGGATCATGACCTGAGCCGAAGGCAGAGGCTTTAACCCACTGAGCCACCCAGGCACCCCCATCGAACTGTTTTTAAATGCAAGAAGTGAGTTGGAAATTGCATTCTGACAACCTGGGTGTGGGTAGCCAATGTGATAATTCTATATGTGGACAATCATTTTTGAGTTTCATTTGGAAATTTTTGTGAAATTCAGTCTTGAAAACCCCCTTCATCTCTCTGGGCTCGGTTTCTTTATCTGTAAAATGAAATAGTAAAGTTTTTTTTCTGATTTGAAGGCCTTAATTTTAAATAAGAGAGGGGTCAGTGATCTTTAAAAAATATTTAAAAGGAAGCAATAACATTTCACTGATTTTACTTTTTTTTAATATGTAGAACATGGAAGCAAAGTGGTTCCTGTGTATGTTACTGGTCCTTGGAACTGGCATTGTTCAGGCTCATGAAGGACACGATGATGATATGATTGATATTGAGGACGACCTTGATGATGTTATTGAAGAGGTAGAAGACTCCAAATCGAAACCAGATACCAGTGCTCCTCCATCTCCAAAGGTTTGAAGTGGTCTTTGAATCTATTTGTTTGACCTCTTGAGGTAGTCAAAGGATGAAGGTAAATTTGGCTCCTTTTCCAAGGGCAAGCAAAGTTGGCTAAAATAGCAGCTTTTCTTATATGTTGCCAATGATAAATTATATATTGAATCATGAGGCACCTATAAAAGTTTGGGATAACTGAAAGCAAATCTTACTAAGAAGGGAATCCTGCTGAAAATTGCAATTTTTGATACATTTTTAAATTTAACACAGGTTACCTATAAAGCTCCGGTTCCAACAGGGGAAGTATATTTTGCTGATTCTTTTGACAGAGGAACCCTGTCAGGGTAAGTGTTTCTTGGGGAAAAATGTCTTGTAGGCAAGCATCATGTAAGTAAGATGTGATAGTGGATTCCTTTTCAGATAGCATTTTATATAGTAAAATGTCTTAACTATAACTATTTTATGTCCCCAGTGTTTGTCATCATTTAGATGGAATTTAGAATGTGTCCATTTAGAAAAGTTTTTTAGAATATGTGGGTCTAATTTCCATTTCTCTTTTCCCCTTGATCTTATATATTATTGTTCTTTTGAACTGAGAAGTTTTTTTCTCTTGAGTCTTAAAAGTGGAGGAATGCCTTGGTGACTTTAGTTAAGCATCTGACTCTTGGTTTCAGCTCAGGTTCTGATCTCGCATTCATGGGGTCAAGCCCCACGTCAGATTCTATGCTCAGTGAATAGTCTGCTTCACATTCTCTCTCGCCCTCCCTCCCACGCATCCGCACTCACTCAGTAACTAAAAATCTTAAAAAAAAAAAAAAAAGGTGGAATTATTTCATGGGTTTGGTACTTTTTCTTACAGGTTTGTGAGTTGAATAGTATGTATTTCTGTGTGGCAGATTTAAAAGTTGAAAGTACTAGAGTGGGAGCACCTGGCTGGCTCAGTGGGTTAAACCTCTGCCTTTGGCTCAGGTCATGATCTCAGGGTCCTGGGATGGAGCCCCACATCAGGATCTTTGCTCAGCAGGGAGCCTGCTTCCCCCTCTCTGCCTGCTTCTCTGCCTGTTTGTGATCTCTGTCTGTCAAATAAATAAATAAAATCTTAAAAAAAAAACGGAAAATACTAGAGTGATTAAGTAGACTAGGAAGACTTGGTAGATGCTGCTTGTGTTAGTATTTACATTGTTTCTTTTCATAGGCCAGCTGGCATTTAAATCTTAATTTGGGGGTTTGTCCTAATTACAGGTGGATTTTATCCAAAGCCAAGAAGGATGACACTGATGATGAAATTGCCAAATACGATGGTGAGAGTTCCATTTGATTTACGTAGAGTAGCAGACTGAGGCTTCACGTGTGGTTTCTATAGTGTATCTTAAGGCATGTCTGAAAATAGTATGTATACATTTTAAGATTTTTCCCTTAGAAGCTTTGCTGTCTGTGTGTTCATAGGGTTAGACCTGTAGACAGCTTTACACCATAAAATGGAGAAGTAATGTGTCACCTGTGCTGCTGTCTGTGTTAAATGGAAGGTCTTTCTAGGTGTAGATGAAGTGAATAAGCTACAAGTTTAAAAACCATATCCTAATACTTATCACATGTGTGTGGTTACTGGGCTAGCTCTCATAGGTAAATGGAGTAGGTTAAAAATTTGCCAGTATGATAGATGTGCATGACTTGGAGTTTTGCTTGTTACCATTTAAGAGATCTTCAAAGGCATGATTAGTGAGTGGATTTTTTTTTTTTCCTGATGTCTTGCAGGAAAGTGGGAGGTAGATGAAATGAAGGAAACGAAGCTCCCAGGTGATAAAGGGCTTGTGTTGATGTCTCGGGCCAAGCATCATGCCATCTCTGCGAAACTGAACAAGCCCTTTTTGTTTGATACCAAGCCTCTCATTGTTCAGTAAGTCAAACGTTTGCTTGATAGAAACTTCCCAGATCTTAGGAAATTATAAGAATAATTACATATCACAGTGGCAGGTTTGCAGTATATTTAAGCATCCTGTAATCCAGTACTTTTTTCCTGCCCAGTAAATTCGTTTGAAACAGATTGACTTACTTTTCTCCTGATGGCCAATGATCAGGATTTTGTCAAAAGTGTATACTGGGAATCTGCATTAAGGTTTTATTTTATTTTACTAATGTTTTGGGGGTGATTGAACAGCCATTCAAAAGCAAAAGAAAATGAGGAGCACTCAGTAGAGCATGAGACTGTTGATCTTGGGGTATGAATTGGTGCCCCTATGGGGTATAAAAATTACTTTAAAAAAAGTTCTTCAATAGGATGAAATTTTTCTTAAGCATAAACATATGACCTGTGATGAAACATGTGACCAAGACTAGTCAAAGAAATTTGATCTTTCAAAATGCCTTATGGTTTTCTGGTTTTCTCTTTGAAATCAGGTATGAGGTTAATTTCCAAAATGGAATAGAATGTGGTGGTGCCTACGTGAAACTGCTTTCCAAAACCCCAGAACTCAACCTGGTACGTCCTTCCTGTTTCCTTATATGGCCACCCACAGTTGTCTTTTAAGAATCTTAGAGAAAAGGAAAGAGAATCTTGGAAGACCTGGGAAAATGAAGGCCTCCTCTCCTACTGTTGAAATATTTAGAGGATTGGGAATATTGACTTCGATGCTTCTTTTTTATTTGAGATGTGAATTTCAAAGCCATTGTGCCTTATCCCTGACTTCTGCTCTGTGTAATTTTTAGTTTTGGCAAACTTTGTTTTGTGTAAGAAGCAGTAACTATCTAGATACATGCATTACTCTGTTTTGTTTTTGTTTTTAAGTACTTTCATATATCCTCATGTAAGTTTCCCCAGGTAATTTCTGGTTATTCCTTTTCAGTGGTATCTATATAAGCCTCACAAATGAATCAGCTTTTTCTTTAAGGTGCCAGAAATTTATCTGGGATTTTATTAGAGGAAATAGCACATTTTGAAAGTTTGCTTTTGAACACTTTGATTGAGTCACTTAAAAATAATTCATTTTTGTTTCTGTAGGATCAGTTCCACGACAAGACCCCTTATACGATTATGTTTGGTCCAGATAAATGTGGAGAAGACTATAAATTGCATTTCATCTTCCGCCACAAAAACCCCAAAACGGGTATATATGAAGAAAAGCATGCTAAGAGGCCAGATGCAGATCTGAAGACCTATTTTACTGATAAGAAGACACATCTTTATACATTAAGTAAGAAAACATATTAATTTGGGGGTATTATGGCACCGTACACTTATCATCTGTTTAAAGATTACATATCTGGAGAAGATGGTAGTCTGCAAGTAAGAGTCTCTGTTGACTTAATATCGTAGTGGTGAAAATAACTTAATTTTTCAGCAGCAAAAAAAAAGCTGCTTTTCCCATAGGTTGAATTGAAAAGTGGGGTTTGAGACCATCTTAAAGTAAGCTTGTATGTTCCGTAAAGAGCTTTGCTGATTCCCCTCATGTTCTCCCATTGTGTATTTTCTTGTTGAGAACATGTTGAATATGGGTTACAATAGAAATACATGTTGTTGTTGTTTTCAAATTATCTTTCAGTTAAAGTTTGGATGCTCCAATACCTGGATGGTTGAGGTTTTTGTGTATGTGTGTTTTTAAGATTTTATTTGTCAGAGAGAGAGCACAGGCAGGGGAATGGTAGGGCAGAACGAGAAGCAGACTCCCTGCTGAGCAAAAAGCTCAGTACGGGCTCAATCCCAGGATCCTGGGATCAAGATGCTTAACCAACTGAGCCACCCGGGCATCCCTAGACAGTTGGACATTGGAATGCATTTTTTATTTTACTATTAAAGATGTATTTGTTTATTTTTGAGAGACCATGCAAGGGAGGGGAAGGGCAGAGGGGGAGAGAGAGAGAGAGAAATCCTCTGCACTGAGCTCAGAGCCTGGAATGGACTCGAGACCAGGTCCAGAGCTGAAACCAAGAGCCAGCTGCTTAACCTGAGCCACCCAGGGGCCCCTGGAATGCGTTTCTTATTTTAATGAAGCTTTTCCTGCTGGTTTAAGACTATATACACAGGCCTCTTTTCCTAAAGAGTATAGTCACCTTTTTTCTTTTCTTTTCTTTTTTTTTTTTTAAGATTTTTATTTATTTGACAGAGAGAGACACAGTGAGAGAGGGAGAAGCAGGCTTCCCACTGAGCAGGGAGCCCAATGCGTGGCTCGATCCCAAGACCCTGGGATCATGACCTGAGCCAAAAGCAGATGCTTAACAACTGAGCCATTCAGTGCTTTTTTTTTTTCTTTATAACAGAAGTAATACATACTCCATAAAAATTCAAAAGCTAGAAATAAGCAAAATAAAATTACATTTAAAATTATTTGAAATATCAATATTGTAATATGTATTTGACCGTGTCTGTATAAACACTTGCAGTGTTTTATTAAAAGTTGAATGCTAGGGGTGCCTGGGTGGCTCAGTGGGTTAAGCCGCTGCCTTCGGCTCAGGTCATGATCTCAGGGTCCTGGGATCGAGTCCCGCATCAGGGTCTCTGCTCAGCAGGGAGCCTGCTTCCTCCTCTCTCTCTCTGCTTGCCTCTCTGCCTACTTGTGATCTCTCTCTGTCAAATAAATAAATAAAATCTTAAAAAAAATAAAAAAAAATTAAATGCTAGGGTGCCTAGATGGCTCATTTGGTTGAGCAGCTGGCTCTTGATGTCAGCTCAGGTCATGATCTGGGGTCATGGGATTAAACCCCAAGTCTGACTCCATGCTCAGTGGGGAGTCTGCTTCAGAATTCTCTTTCCCTTTCCCTCTGCCCCTCTCCTTGCACACATGCATGTGCTTTCTCTCTTAAAAAAAAAAAAAAAAGTTGAACGTGCTGTATTCCACTTACTCTCTTCTCAAAGGTGTAAGAATATCTCTATGAGAGCACATATGACTGACAACGTTGCTGGCCTTCATTATCACTGAGGCCAGTGGCATAGGTGCTCCCTGCTTTCCATAGTATTCTGGATGTGCTGGGACCTAGTCAGTTGCCAATAAGACATTTAGGTATGGGATCCAGGCTTTAGAGGAAGTCTCACTTCAGATATGTTTATGGATTTAAAGTTCCACTGGACTCAAAAGTACAACCATAAGTAGACATGTGATTTAATATATAAAATCAAACGCTTGTTTGATTGGAAATTTTGGTAACATAGTTGGTAGTAGTACCAGTTCAAAAAATGAGGAAATGGGCTTTTCTTGTTGGGGGGTGGTGGTTATAATAAGTAAACTTACTTGCCTGTTGATTGGTGTGTAACCATTTGTGTCAGACTATTATTGCATGAGTTTTGATGTTTTTAATGTCCATAAGTGAAGTCTTCTGCAACTTTAAATTTTATGTGTCATTTGCTTTAGTTTTAAAATCCCGAGGAACTAGCATTTATGATTTACAGATAAGGAAGAGAGGGTTAACTACATAAGGCTCCAAGACCGTCTTCTGACTCTGACACCTTGAGGTCATTACTCTGTGCTTCCATTTCCTATTAGAAATAGGATCTTCTGGGGCGCTTGGGTGGCTCAGTGGGTTGAGGCCTCTGCCGTCGGCTCAGGTCATGATCCCAGGGTCCTGGAATTGGGCCCTGCAACGGGCTCTCTGCTCACCGGGGAGCCTGCTTCCCCCTCTCTCTGCCTGCCTCTCTGCCTGCGTATGATCTCTCTCTGTCAAATAAATGAATAAAATCTTAAAAAAAAAAAAAAAAAGAAAGAAAGAAATAGGATCTTCTGCTGTGGAAAAGAGAACTTGGGAAATGAGTGGTTGATTTATTTTTTTTTAATTGCATTTAATTTTTTTTTAGTCTTGAATCCAGATAATAGTTTTGAAATATTAGTGGACCAGTCTGTTGTGAATAGTGGAAATTTGCTAAATGACATGACTCCTCCTGTAAATCCTTCACGTGAGATTGAGGACCCAGAAGACCAGAAGCCTGAGGATTGGGATGAAAGACCAAAAATACCAGATCCTGATGCTGTCAAACCGGATGACTGGTGAGTCTTCACAGTGCAGCATTTCATATGTTCCGCGTGGCTTAAGCAACTGATGTTGGCTAAGATCTCATAATTTCAATAATCTATGGTGCTCTCTAAATGGTAGGAAAAATGGAGACCACTCTAGCTGAAAAGGGGCCATAGTGATCATCTCGATTGCCTAATACCATTTTACAAGCCACAGAATGCTGAAATTGATGATTGAGTTTGCCTGTGGGAACATGGTGGGTTTGTAGCAGAACCTTTCTTCACTTGGCCTTTCCAGGGCTTTTATGAATTCACATTTAAAAGTCTTGAAATTTTATGGGGTGCCTGGGTGGCTTAGTGGGTTAAGCCTTTGCCTCAGCTCAGGTCATGATCTCAGGGTCTTGGGATCGAGCCCCACATTGGGCGCTCGGCTCAGCAGGGGGCCTACTTTCCCCTTCTTTCTCTCTCTGCCAAATGAATAAATAAATTAAAAAAAAAAACCTTTAAAAGTCTTGAAATTTTATTTAATTTATTTTTTACAAGATTTTGGGGGCACCTGGGTGGCTTAGTTAGTTAAGCATCTGCCTTTGGCTCAGGTCATGATCTGAGGGTCCCAGGATCAAACCCTGCATCGGGCTCTGCTTGATTTTATTTCTTTTATTTAATTTATTTAATTTATTTGAGAGAGAGAGAACGCATGTATGCACATGCACAAGTGGGGAGGAGGGGTCGGGGGAGAGGGAGAGGCAGACTCTGCTGAGCAGGGAGTGTGAAGTGGGACTCCATCCTAGGATCCTGAGGTCATGACCTGAGCCAAAGGCAGAAGCTTAACCAACTGAGCCATGCTGGTGCCCTAAATTTTAAACTTTAATTTGTATAATAACCTTTTTCCCATTTAAACAACACTCAAGGCTCCTCTGCTCTGTATTGGGCAGTGGAAGACAAAGCCACAGGGATACCAGCTGCCCACACAGCTCCCAGTAGAGTTGTGAGGCAGGCAGATATGGTCGGTGTGCGTGTGGTGAGTGATCTGGTAGTAGGTGTTAGTGAGTGATGAGAGCACTAGCTATGCCTAGTCCAGGGCCAGTTTCTTGAGCAAGGAGGTCAGACTGAGACTTGGAAGTGGGGTAAGGAGTCAGGCAAATGGTGAAGATGGGGAATGGTACTCCCAGCTGAGGAAAAACAACATGTGCAGTAAGTAGAGGGGTGGGAGTGAGCTTGGCATGTGTGAGTGAACTTGAGTATATGCTGTATAGCCTTTCTTGTTGGGTACGAATTGGAGAGTGATGAAAAGTGAAAACAGGCAAGGTTATACTCTTATGTGTGGCCATGTTGGGACTATGATCCAGTGACTTTTAGAAATGTCAGAAAGTGACAAAGAGCAGTTAAATTCTAGCTGATGTTTTTCCTTCCTTAAAGTATGTGTACCTGAATTTTTATGCTACACTAGAATAAACACTGAATAAACGCGTAGACCTGGACTCTGCCTATTTCAGTATCGTACTCCTTAACTAGCTGTTTTATTTTGGGGGTGGGAGTGTGAATGTTCAGCTTCATTAAAAGGGCCAGCTGAATGTTGTACAGTGTTCTGCAGTGTTCTCATGCAATTAATTTAAAACAAGCATGGGTCAAAAGCATAATCTTGGCAGAGGATAGAAGATGTCTTTGCTTACCAGTTAATATGGGCTCTGTTTCATAATGCTTGCATAAAACTTTGAAATTAGCTACTTCTTGATGAACTTTTCTTTTAAGAGTAAATGTTTGAGGGGCGCCTGGGTGGCTCAGTGGGTTAAAGCCTCTGCCTTCGGTTCAGGTCATGATCCCAGGGTCCTGGGATGGAGCCCCACATCAGGCTCTTTGCTCAGCAGGGAGCCTGCTTCCCTCTCTCTCTCTCTGCCTGTCTCTCTGCCTACTTGTGATCTCTGTCTGTCTGTCAAATAAATAAATAAAATCTTAAAAAAAAAAGTAAATGAGTTATTGTTCACATACTAAAATCCACCCTCTTTCTGTCTCCCTGGGTTAACCTGTTCTGGACATAGCTACTTACCTATTAGATTAACCTATTCTGGACATCCATGTACTATAATATATGACCTTTTGTATCTAGCTTCTGTGCTTGGCATAATGACTTCAGGGTTCATCCATGTTGAAGTGTGTGTCGATACTTCATTCCTTTTTCTGAGCTAGTAACACTCCGTCATGTAGATACCACCGCACTTTATCCAGGCCCCAGTTGACTGACGTTTAGGTGGTTTTTTTAGCAATGGTTATGAATCATGCTGCTATGAACAGTCATTACAGGTGTTTGGGTGGTTCCACGTTTTCATTGTCTTAGAGTGGAATTGCTGCCATTTTCCTTTCCCGCCAGTGACATTACAAGATCTCCACATCCTCACCAACACTTGTTTTTAGCAGTCATTCTTATAGCCATCTTATAGTCATTCTTATAGCCATCCTAGTGGGTGTGAAGTGATATTTTATTGTGGGTTTTTTTTTTTTTTAAAGATTTTATTTATTTATTTGACAGACAGACAGAGATCACAAGTAGGCAGAGAGGCAGTCAGAGAGAGGAGGAAGCAGGCTCCCTGCCGAGCAGAGAGCCCGATGTGGGGCTCGATCCCAGGACCTTGGGATCATGACCTGAGCTGAAAACAGAGGCTTTAACCCACTGAGCCACCCAGGCGCCCCTTTATTGTGGCTTTGATTTGCATTTTCCCAATGGCTAACGATGTTAAACGTCGTCTCATGTGCTTATTGGCCCTTTGTGTATCTTTGGAGAAATGTCTTTTCACATCCTTTGCCAGTGTTTAAGTTGGGTTGTCTTTTTTATGGAATTGTAAGAGCTCTCTATCTATTCTGAATACTAGACCACTGTCAGATGAATGAATTACTCCCTTCTGTTTTCCAGAAGGAGTTATTTTAAATCTTGAGAGTAAGCACGACCAAAATATTTCCAGATTGCCCCTGTTTCAGAGTTATAATGTGGGATCACACTGTGACTCTTTGGCCAGTGTTGTGTCCTGACTGGCTTTTTCTGTTGTGTGTAAGGGATGAAGATGCACCTGCTAAAATTCCAGATGAGGACGCTTCAAAGCCTGAAGGCTGGTTAGACGATGAGCCCGAATATGTACCTGATCCAGACGCAGAGAAGCCAGAGGACTGGTAAGACCTTCGGTGAACTTCTTAAATTGCCTGCTCTTTTATTGACATAAAAGTTACTGATTAAAGATAGCCAGGTGTCCAATTTAAGTGTAGGGCTCAACAGATTTAATTATGTGGTGGTTTTGAAGGCATCTATCCCGAAAAACCCTTGTTACTGGAAATGCAGGTACAAAATGATACTCTGGTGACACAGTGTGACCCTAGAAGCATTACTGCAGGACTTTAGGGGAGTCTTGGCGCGGCCGTCCTAGTCCTGCATCACAGAATCTGTTTGTAATTGGTTTCTACCTCCACAGGGATGAAGACATGGATGGAGAATGGGAGGCTCCTCAGATTGCCAACCCCAAGTGTGAGTCGGCCCCTGGGTGTGGTGTCTGGCAGCGACCTATGATTGACAACCCTAATTATAAGGGCAAATGGAAGCCTCCCATGATTGACAATCCTAACTACCAGGTGTGTGCCTCCTCATGGTTGAGTTGCCTCATTAATCTGTTTGTTTGGAGAGAAGTTTTGTCTATAGGGAGGCGGCGTGGTTGATCACTGTATTCAAACAATTGAATTAAAGACAAACTTCAGGGGCGCCTGGGTGGCTCAGTCAGTTGAGAGTCTGACTCTTGATTTGGGCTTAGGTCTCAAGAGTCAGGGTGGTGCATGAGGCTCCCCGCCCAGCTTAAAAAAAAAAAAAAAAGGCAAAAAACCCCAAACTTCGGAATTGAGAGAGAGCTTATATGTTAAGCGTTGGAAAAAATAAACCTAGGGACTGGAAAGAGGTTTCATGATTGCTTTGTAGCTTGTGTTTAAAATCAGAAAAGAAAAACAGAAACTTGTGATTTAGGCAGCCTGCTGTCGTGTGGTAGGGGCGTCGCAGCCACTGGATCCAAACTGGCGATTGGTGGGATGGCGATCAGTGGCATAGACCGTGGAGACGGGAGGGGGCTCTCTGACTGCGAATCCGCTCAGTGCTTCGCTTCGGTATCTCAGCTGTGAAAAGGCTGAGAGGTGCAAACAAAATGCTAGGCATACAGATGGTGACCACTGAGACCCTGGTCTCCTCAGTTTCTGTCTTAGATGACTTGTCATCGTTAATTTTGACTTTTTCCCCCTTTGTTATATCTTATTTTTCACAAAATATTTATTTATTTCGGAGAGGGAGGAGCAGGCGAGCAAGCATGCAGTGGGAGGGGTAGGAGAGGGAGAGAGATGTTAAGCCAACTGCACTCTGAGCATGAAGCCTGACATCAGGCTCAATCTCAAGACCCCGAGATCACAACCTGAGTCCGAATCAAGAGTCAGGTGTTCAGCCGACTGAACCACCCAGGCATCCCTGTCCTCCATTATAATGTAAGGTATGAGTGTATGTCTCTGTGCCTATACTGTGTGTATAAATTTCTGTTTGTAAGTGTATTTTTAGTTGTGCAGTCAAGCAATAAAATAAATTAAAATAGCCCTTTAAGTAAAATGTCCCTTTAGAAATACAAATCAAAACAGATGCTGGTGAGGATGTGAAGAAAGGGGAACCTTCCTATACTGTTGGTGGGAATGCAGGCTGGTACAGCCACTCTCTAAAACAGTATGGAGGTTCCTCAAAAAGTTGAAAATAGAGCTACCCTATGACCTAGCAATCGCACTACTGGGTATTTACCCTAAAGATACAAATGTGGGGATCCAAAGGGGCACGTGCACCCGAACGTTTATAGCAGCAATGTCCACAATAGCCAAACTATGGAAAGAACCTAGATGTCCATCAACAGATGAATGGATAAAGATGTGGCACACACACACACACTATAAAGCCATTAAAAGAAATGAAATCTTGCCATTTGCAATTGTGTAGATGGAACTAGAGGGTATTATGCTAAGGTGAAATAGGTCAATCAGAGAAAGACAATTATATGATCTCTCATACGAAGAATTTGAGAGGCAGGGCAGGGGGTTGTTGGGGGTAGGGAGGAAAAAAATGAAACAAGATGGGGTCAGGAGAGAGACTAACCATAAGAGACTCTTAATCTCAGGAAACAGACTGAGGGTTGCTGGAGGGGAAGGGGGTGGTAGGGATAGACATTGGGGAGGGTATGTGCTCTATGGTGAGTGATGTGAAATATGTGAGCCTGATGATTCACAGACCTGTACCCCTGGGGCAAATAATACATAATATGTTAATTTAAAAAGGGGGAGGGAACCCAGCCCTTTAGCTCTTCTGTGGATGGTCATTTGGGTGGATTGCTTTCCACCCATGTTTGCTCTCAGAGTCTTTGCTGCAGTGTTCAACCCTGCACATGTCTGGGTATGTGTGGTAACTATTCTTCTAGCTAGTTATCAAGAAGTACACTTGCTGGTTGAAGGTCACATACATTGCAGATCACCACTGAGCAAGCCTGTGCTTGTTCAAGGCTGTTTGTTGATAAGAGTTTGTTGGAATATGCCAGGCAGAGCAGGTGTTGGTTTGGGTCAAGGTCAGGGCTGAGGTTAGAAATTGAAAGTAGTTGGGAGTCCAGACATCTTCATCGTTTATTCCCTGGTACTCAGTTCCATTTTGCAAAGTCAGCACTTACCTTCGTTGATCATGCAGAATTCATCTTAATTCTTATTTAGGTTCACCACACATTTGTGTTGTTCATTATCTGAAATGTTTTAAAAACTACTTTTTTCTCCAGGGAATCTGGAAGCCCCGGAAAATTCCAAATCCGGATTTCTTTGAAGATCTGGAACCTTTCAAAATGACTCCTTTTAGTGCTATTGGTTTGGAACTGTGGTCCATGACCTCAGACATTTTTTTTGACAACTTCATTGTTTGTGGGGATCGAAGAGTGGTTGATGATTGGGCCAACGATGGATGGGGTCTGAAGAAAGCTGCTGACGGTGCTGCCGAGGTTTGTTCTCACTTGCTTCTCATGCATTTATATCTGTTATTGCTGGTGACAAATCTTTTCTTTTATGGCAGCCTATCTTATAAGATTTGTCTTTTCCCCTATTTGAGAATATTGGCATAAAATATGTGACCGGATGCTTGCTAAAGACAAAATACTGGGTGTTTGGACATGATTTCATTAGTCTAATGTAATGGCTTTTTAGATTCCCTATTTGTGTTATGGGTAGGGTGTGTTTTGTTTTGTTTTTAATTAATGTGATAAAACATGATTTAAGAAATTAGCCATTTAGGGTATTTTAATGCATTCTTAAATGTTGAATCTTGATTTACCAGTACACATAATTTTCCCCCAGTTTGGCCACATGACCAAGCTGTGAGTGGGAGAGCCAGAGATTACTGAGATCAAGAAATTCTTCATTCACTGGCCCTGTGGTTAAGGGGGCCCCTAGCAGGTGATTAAGAAACCTGCATTCACATCTCTGAAAGGGAAATCACCTTGATGATAAGAGTAGGGGAGGAAATGGAGGCTTTTCTCTTACTTTCTTTTCAGGTTGTATGATTATCTTGGCTTGAACTCTTTGACAGAGGAGGAGCCTGAGTAGTGATGTGCAGATATTAAAAGTGAAACAGTGCAGCCTATATTTGGTGTCAAAACCAAGGACCTGAAATCTGTTCTGTCCTGTTTTTCAGCCAGGTGTAGTGGGGCAGATGATTGAGGCCGCAGAGGAACGCCCATGGCTCTGGGTGGTCTACATTTTGACTGTAGCTCTCCCCGTGTTTCTTGTTATCCTCTTCTGCTGCTCTGGAAAGGTATGAGCTTTTCTGTTAGTCACTTTTAAAAAAGAACTCTTTTTATATTAGTATAAGATCTATTGCCTGAGGTTTTCTCAGTAATGACTGGGCCACATCTGAAACCTTATTCACTGCTCTCACTGGGCATTTATGGTGCCCAGATGGGAGCAGGCTCTACAGGCCTTCAGTTTCTACTGGTGTTTTAGCCTGGTGTATTACTCTTCCCTACTATTTGGCAAAAGTTTTCTAGAAAACAAAAATAAAAAACCCAACAACTTAGATACAAAACCAGCCATCTGGGCCCAAACCTGCTTTTCCTCCTTGGTGTAGTTGTTTGTATCCATATGCTTCATAATTCAGTCTTTGATTTTTTTTTCATTATCCATTCTTCCCTCATTATCCCTACCCTTCCCCCCAAAAAACACGTGGGGATAATCCAGCCTTATTTTAAAGTTTTTCTTGTTTAGTCTTTGTTATATGCAATCCAGAAACCAGGAGAGAATATTCTGTTTAGGCACTCTACTTCTATTAAATGAGGATTGTGTTTCACCTTGCATTTGATATGTTTTGTAACCTGATCCCCAAAGTTCCTTTTTCAGCCTTCTCCCCCACCACGCTTCTGTCTGTGTGTCTGTGCCTCAGTCATCTTGAGTGTTTAGATCTGCATGATCCTGCCTCACCCCTTTATTCTTACTCTTCCTTCTGCCTTTGACCCACACACACACTCACTGAAGAGAAAGCTCACAGGGTGGGAATACTTTATACTTTTATTTATCTTAGTACTTTTATTTATCTATGCCAGTATAGGGCCTCATGCAGAACTTTGCTCATAGGCATTCAATATTACATGATAATGTAGTACATAAAAACCTGAACAAAACTGTTGCACTTTGGGGACTATTTCAGAAACAGTCCAGTCCTGTGGAGTATAAGAAGACCGATGCTCCTCAACCAGATGTGAAGGAGGAAGAAGAAGAAAAGGAAGAGGAAAAGGACAAGGGAGATGAGGAGGAGGAGGGCGAAGAAAAGCTTGGTAAGTAGACCCCAGAATATCTGCTTTAAGCAAGACCCTAAGGTGTTTCAAACTCAGAAACGAGTGACGAAAAAGATTGCCCTAGACTCCAGAAGTGTGTTCTAAGGCTGCTAGTCTAGTCAAAAGCAAGTACAAGGTTTTGCTCATTTTGCTGTTCTTTTGGTCTCTGTCTCAGAAGAGAAGCAGAAAAGTGATGCTGAAGAAGACGGAGGCACTGCCAGTCAGGAGGAGGATGACAGGAAACCTAAAGTAGAGGTAACAGCAGGGGGGAGTACGTTTTCTAGCCCAAGCAGCTCAGGGAAGGTGCATTTAAGTAGGAGCTTATTTTCAGAGGATAATTTTCATGGGCTGTGGCAGTAAGAAAAAAATTCATGAGGAATAATTTTTTAAAAGTAGAATTCTTAGCAACATAAGCATTTCCTTGGATCATTTTATTTTATTTTATTTTTTAAGATTTTATTTATTTATTTGACAGGCAGAGATTACAAGTAGGCAGAGAGGCAGGCAGAGAGAGAGAGGAGGAAGCAGGCTCCCCACTGAGCAGAGAGCCCGACATGGGGCTCGATCCCAGGACTCTGGGATCACGACCTGAGCTGAAGGCAAAGGCTCTAACCCACTGAGCCACCCAGGCGCCCCTCCTTGGATCATTTTAAACTACATCTGAATCTCAGAAGTATTTTTCTCTGCTGTAATGGATTTTCTGGAGTAAGCAGAAGGTTTCAGGGGAAAACCAATAACGTGTTTGCGAAGATGGTAACTTCAGATTCAGGTTATTATCCAACACTGTCTCCTTTCTCTCTCCTCTCTGTGCCCTGAAAAAGTATTTCCTTCCCTGGTGGTCTAGTGGTTAGGAGGGGGAAAAAAGTATTTCTTGAACAATGATTTTATTGTATTCTAAAATTTTTGTCCCTGTTGTTCATGGATTTGTTCATTCAGCAAGTATTTATGGAGTGCCTGTTATGGGCCTCACATTGTCCATGAACAAAGACAAAGATACCCTTCCTTTGGGGAGTCTAAATTCCAGTGGGAGGAAACTGACAATAAGCAGTAGGCATTATAATGAAGTAAATATGTTAGGAAGTGATAGGCTGTGAAAAATAAAAGTAGAACAGGAAAAGGTATTGGAAGTACTGGAGGTGGGGTGGGGTGCAGTGTTAGAAATGGTAGGCCTTGTTGAAGAGGTGACCCTGGGGCCGACTTAAAAGAGATAAAGGACTTTGCTGTAGAGATGTCCATGGGAAGAAATATTTCTACAGAGACAACAGCCAGCCCAGAGGCCTGAAGTAGTAGTCTAGAAGACCATGTGGGTCAGTAGAGTCAGGGGTGGGGAAGGCTCCAGATTAGGTGGGGCATCCCAGGTGGTGGTGTGTGCTTGGCTTCTGCTTGTGAAATGGGCAGCCATTGCAGGCTTTGGGGCACAGGAGTGACAGGATCTGATTACATGGGCTGCTGTGTTTTCTACAGACCGGGGAGAATCAATGAGACCAGTTGGGAGGCTGCTGTGATAATGCAGGCAAGATAATGGTGGCTATGAGCAGGGGTAGAGGAGAGTGTGAGAACTCACTGGGCTTCTGGGTACAGATTTTGGGTGGACTGAATAGTAGGATGTATGAGGGAAAGAATAATCTACATCTTTCTTGGGGCCCTTTTGCAAGCACTGCTCTGTTTCAGTCTGCTCCTTCCTCGAAAATCCTACCCAGTTTCCATACCAGCTTCTCCAACTGCCCCTCCAATGATAAAGGTCAATGCTGTTGATACCTTCTGTGGCTATATTCTTCTCAATTACAAGGTAGACTTTGAACTAGATGTACTTCTTTCAGGTAGGGACCAGTCTCACACATGTATTTTATATTCCCCAATCTTCCTCACAAAATAGAAGTTGCTCTGTAGAGTACAAGGAGCCCTGGGCTTACAGTCTTGAGTGCTGTGTGGGGGCTGCGGGGACAGTCCTCCATCCCCTGAGATCCTAGCTTTCTCAGCCTCAGAATGGGGCTAATGTGCCCACAGGCCAGTAGGTTATTCAGGATTGAGCAAGATCACGTGGGAAAGCAGGGCATCTGGTCCCTTTTAAAGAAAATTTTGATGGGTTAGATTGAGGAAAGTGGATGTTTACAGAAAACAGTACAGACAAAATGAGAGCATGCAGAACCCTGCTGCCTTTGAGAACACCATTGTTTCTGGTACATTTTCTTCTAATCGTTTTTCTTCTCTTGTTTTTGCTGCAGATGGGTTACCCTCAGCCTGGCTGATCTTGAAAGCTTGGTGAAGTTTTCACTTATTTAAAGCATTGCTAATTATAGTGAATTTCTTATTTTTTCAACCAACAGGAGGATGAAATTTTGAACAGATCACCAAGAAACAGAAAGCCACGAAGAGAATGAAACAGTCTTAAGAACTTGATCTGTGATTTCCTCTCCCTCCCCTTTCCCTGCAAGCGTGGTCCTAGGCGAGGGCCTGGCACACCTTAGGTTGAAACTCAGAAAACCTCCAGACGTCACCATCGACAGGCTCCAGTCGAACACTAGCCCGTGTAATTGTAAACATCTAAGCAGTCAGTAATTGCAGTTGTGACATAAAGGACCCTGTGTCTGTAGAAAGAAAGCCTATAACATTAATGGTTGTGAAATGTAACATGAAGCAACTAACTTGTATTTTGTTTTCGTTTTTGTTTTTAAACATCTTTGTTTTTTAAAATAGAGTGATAGAACTTTGCCAGTCTTTAAAATCTTGGCTTAATTTAATATATTAATCTGTCCGGGCAGAAATAACACCAACCTTTAGAAATGCTAGGGGGATGAATTGCAGTTTTTAGAACGAAATTTGTTTTTTAAGTTTGGTATTACAAAACATTCAAGTGTTCTCTGTCCCTTAAAATTGATAATCATGTTGAAAGTGCAGTCGTTTGTGGTTATAATCTTGTTTTGCTTGCTTCCATCGCCCAGTTCCTCCTAAGGAAACTGAGGAGATGGACTGGATGGAAGCCCAAATTTATGTAAAGGTTCTGTTTCAGTTGTATTAAAAATAGACATACAGAAAGAAGAAATTTTTCCTCTTGATGTTGGTTAGACCATACAGTGCGTGTGTTCTGTTGCCCTTGGAACAGCTCCTTTCCCAGACAGCTTTGCAGTCAGTGGAGGAAGTGGCATAAGGTGGCACGCGGGCAGTCATGCTTCCCAAACTGGGGGAGTCTGGGCGCCAGCCATCTGGAGCAGGGGGCTGTTTAAGGAATGCTCCCAGGGCATGGGGGCTCCCAAGTAGATGCAGATGTTTTCATCACTTCCACTGTGTTGACACTGTTTCCTTCCCTGTTGCCCCAGATCCCCAGCTTTTTCCTCTGCTATGCATTTTCTTCACAGCGCAGCTTGCAGTCCGTCGCTGAAAATGATTATACGCTCCGCATAGTGTTAAGCTTTATTGTGATTAAGTGTTTCTTCTTCCTTTTTTAAGCAGACCCACACCTTTCCAGGGTCAAAGTACAGGATAGAATACTGTCTTTCATCTTTATCCATTTCTTTTTACTCTGTGTAAAGACTTGAGAAGTCTAAGCCAGAGGTGAGCCAATTCAGAATTGACTGTAATTGAACACAGGCTAAAAGTATTTATGGGAGGAGTGACATACAGCATGAATTATCTGATTTTTTTTTTTTTAAGCTGCTAACTTTTTAAGTCTTCATTTGCAGTTCATGTAACATTTGTGTCTTAAATTACATGATAAAGCAGTCCTGTTGAAAAAAAAATTTTTTTGTTTGGGTATGTGGCTTGTAGAATTCTTTAAAAAGTGATCTTAGATTTGTTTATTTCATGTGGAATGCAGATGGGTGCTATCAGAGCCTCTCCCCCATCACTCTAGTGTAATATCATTATTACACCACACTGAAATGTATTCAGAATTGTTTTAGCTTTATTCTTTCTTCAGAGGTGTTTCAAATGTACCGATGACACTGTTTCTTGCACTGAATATATAAACACTCCAAAGTGTTTATATTGGGGAGATTTGGGGAGGAAGTATATTCGTAAAAGATGAAGGCTGTATCTGTTTATTTTGTTTATCTTCAATTTTTTACTGGTTCACTGAAATTCTTAGGAGGGTGGGATGAATTTTTCTTGCTGTTCCGTGCTTTATCCTTTTCATCTGTTGTTATGTGGTCACAGTGACCTTAGCTATGTAGCAGACTTTCCCAAATGTATTGAGTGCAAATAAACAGTTACTTAGCAAGACCTGAAAATATGTCTGCAGGTTTCTCCTTGAAGCAAATGTGTGGGATTA
The DNA here is from genome assembly GCF_009829155.1 of Mustela erminea. NCBI lineage: Eukaryota > Metazoa > Chordata > Mammalia > Carnivora > Mustelidae > Mustela > Mustela erminea. The sequence continues at coordinate 14,447,805 of NC_045616.1, read as the reverse complement.
TTGCATTTCCAGAAACCTGCCTTCCTATCTCACCTAACAGTTTCTTCCAGCTGATCTGTGGAATGACAAGTACAAGCTAGAAGATTCATTTGCTTTTCTGGGATTATTTAGTAGCAAAGTTTGTTTTAAAAAAAAAAAAAAAGGAAGAAAAAAAAATATTTTCTTGGTTTTCTCTTTGTTGAAGATGCACCCTTCCGATTAAATGTCTGACACATTAATGAATGACCAGCAGTATTTAGCTCTTAAAATGCACTTAAGTTAATAGTTTTCTGTGCTGGCTGTCTTGTCACAGTGTTGTAAAATCCCACTCCATCAGATGTGTTCCTCAATTTCTCTTATCCACAAATACTCTCCATTTTTCTCAAATTGTCACGTCACTAAATGGTATTACATTAAAGCCCTGTGTTAAGTGTCTGCTTTTGACTGAACTTCTTCATGGTAACTTCCAAGTCAAGTGTTACGCTGCAGAAAATGTGGATAGTTGAGTAATTACTTCATGTCACCGTGTGGATTTGATCCAGTCAATTCAGTGTAGATTGGGCATTCTTTCTCTGCTGGATTGCGGGTCAGCATTTCCTGTTGTAGAGTAAGGATAGCAGCTCAGAAATGGGGGAGGGGGCAGTAACTTGTAGATAATTTTTTTTTTTTAAGATTTTACTTATTTATTTGACAGACCACAAGCAGCAGGTGGGGTGGGAGAGGGAGAAGCAGGGTCTCTGCTGAGCAAGGAGGCAGACACTGGGCTTGATACCAGGACCCTGGGATCATGACCTGAGCTGAAGGCGGAGCTATAACTAACTGAGCGAGGCAAGCACCCCCCTTTTTTTTCTTAAGATTTTTATGATAACATTCTTTGATGTATGGGAGCCATTGAACTTTTAATTTTTATTAGAGAATGTCTGTTCAGAATCAGACTTACCTTTCATGTACTATTTCAAGGATGTTTTTGAAGTTATGTCAAAACTTCTTAAATATGTGCTAAGGCTTTTGGATTCCTCGCTGGAAGGGAAGTATACATAGTGTAGTACTCTTAGTGACTATTCTCTCCCCTATTAGAAAGTAGTTTAATTCTAATGTAAAGTGTATGTTTGAAGACTGGAGGGAAAGAACCCAGAACCATTTATGTGGGCTTCATGAGCTCTGGACACTTTTGACTTGAGCCTCTTGTATTTATTTTTTACAGCATTGGTATAAAAACATACTACGTGAGTAAGAACTTTTTTTTCCCTTCTGATTTTAAAATAAAATATTTTTGTGGGCCCTAGCAAAAAGTTACTGTAACAAATGTTTGAACTGGTGGTGGTCCTGGCACCTCCTGTTTAACTTTTTAGCAGTTAGGTTGCCCATGACTATTCCCTACCTCTTGGGCCTACGTAGGCTTAGTTACCTAGTTTTAGTACTGAGTCACTGCTCCTGTTCCCCACCCCCACCCACCCCCGGTCTCCCACCCCTTATGCCTACTGGTTATAATACTAAACGTAATTGTCTCTGGTTGGATTTTGTTGAGTGACTCAATCTTACCTAAGCCACCATCCTTTAATGGCCCACCAGGCTCCTTGTTTTTTGGCTGAAGCTTCAGCCTTTACAGTTCTAGTCCCCAGTAATGGAGCCAGAATCCTCTTAACATCTGCTGCGGCTTTTTTTTTTTTTTTTAAGTTTTTTTGAGTAGTACTTTTGAAACTTGCTCAAACTTTTATATCAAGTGGAAACTGACAGTGATTCAGAATGGTGCAAGAGGAAGCTGCTTCCAGCTCACTCGTGGACAATTCCGACCAATGATGAGGCTGGACGTAAGGAATGCGGTGGAAAAACAGCTGACATTGAAAAAGCGTGGCTACTTTTGAGTTGATGGAAACAACTCAAAAAAGCTGCAGGGGAAGAAACTGGTGAAGCGCTCTAGTGCCAGGCGGGCGTCTGGGTCAGGCAGTTAACGATACGCTGCACCGGATGGCCCCTTTCCTCCGCGGACCCGGAAAGGCCTGCCGGAGAAGGGTGGCTTTTAGGACCGGCTCCCGTCGGTCACACTTGGCCGTATGCCCAGCACTCAAGCTAGCCCAGGGGCTTCCCTCCGCCCCTCACTTGAGAGTTCCTTTTAAACTCGGCTTGGGAGCCCCAACGCGCTTCTTGCGTGCTCGCTCCCACCCCTCGGGCGGCCCGCTCTGCCTGCTCTGATTGGCCGCCGTGCCTGCTCATCAGCCGTGACGCCGGGGTCGCCCGCCGGGGCCCCGCCCTCTTCCGAGAGCCCTGAAAACAATTTTAAGATGGCGGCGACGGCGGCGCGGAAAACAATGGGGTCGGGGCGGTGGGGACAGGCCGAAGCCTGAGGTTAGCAGCGAGCGCCGGCCCGGGTTGGGCCGAGCGGGGCCTGAGGAAGACCCGCCGCCGCGCGCGAGGCCGCTCCGCAGCCCGCGGGGCCATGGCGCGGCCGTGAGGCGGCCGGGCCGCCGGCGGGAAGCGGAGCCCGCAGTGCCAGTCGGCCCCGAGAGGCCCGCCCCGGGCCCGGCCCGTGCAGCCCGCGGCCCATGGTGCTGCCCACCTGCCCCATGGCGGAGTTCGCGCTGCCGCGGCACAGCGCGGTCATGGAGCGCCTCCGCCGGCGCATCGAGCTGTGCCGGCGCCACCACAGCACCTGCGAGGCCCGCTACGAGGCCGTGTCGCCCGAGCGCCTGGAGCTCGAGCGCCAGCACACCTTCGCCCTGCACCAGCGCTGCATCCAGGCCAAAGCCAAGCGCGCCGGCAAGCACCGGCAGCCGCCCGCCTCGGCCGCTGCCCCAGCCCCGGCGCCCGCCGCCGCCCCGGCGTCTGCCGCGCCGGCCTCGGCTCCGCGACTCGACGCCGCCGACGGCCCAGAGCACGGCCGACCCGTCGCGGTGAGTAGGGCGTGGGGAGCACCCTCTGTCCCCTGTCCTAGGGGAGACGCTGCCCCTGACGCCGCCCGGCCGCCTTGTAGCTTCCCCGGTGCCGGCAGCTCCTCGGGTCTGTCTAGGGGGAGGCCGACACGGCAGGGACGGAGCGGTTGTCATCTGCGGGAAACAGCACTGTGGCATTTACTTTGGGAGAACATGACCGTAAGGACCTGACTTAATTAAGGCCCCGGCTTGGGAGGCTGGGAACGGTGGCTGAAAGGTTATTCTTCCGGGCTTGATTCCGAATGTTTGGTAACTTTTTGGGGGGAGTAGGCTGGCACAGAGTTGCTTCTGATAGTGGCCTCATTTATCCTGCGAATATTTATAAGGTCCCTGCTCTTTGAAGAGCCAGGGCTTGCATATGGAAATAAGCCGATCCGCGGTTGTCCAAATTAAACGGTTCTGAACGGAAAAATCCAAAAATCTTGGGAGATCACCGCAAAAGGCATAATAACGCTCAACGAGTTGCGAAGAAAGTATTGCTTGTTTGTTGAGGCAGCCCCGAAATGTGTGAACTTGTAATTCCAGTAATATTGTCGACAGCTCCCGTTTTAATGGATAAACCTCTTAAAAATCTCCGATGATGTCAGAGAATTTGTTGGTTAGAGGTTCACATCCGTGAAACTGATTTATAAAAGGAAGATTATTTATTTATTTATTTATTTGGTGGTGGTTTTTCCTGGTGATTTAAAGTTTAAAACAAGTGTTACCGGTCTAGTTTGTTCTGTGTGTTTTTTAAATTTGTGCCTTTATTACCTCTCACTAGGCTATTGCTGTGCTGGTCCCTTACTAGTCTTTGGTCCTTCTTCTCTCTAAATGCTCTGCCCCCACGGGTCCTATGTTCTGGTGAGTTCTTTTCCTCATTGTTTCCTACACTGGGCTGCTGGACATTTTCATTGCTTATCCTATCGACTAGTTCAGGCTTCTGAACCTCACTTTTTCCATCTGTAAACTGTGGATGTCGTTTAGCTTCTTATCCTCCAGGGTTCTTACAAGACTCCAATGAGTGCGGGTGTGAAAATATTTCCTATTTCTTAAACAGAGAGGCTGCTGCCTGCAGGGCCTTTCTTCCCTTTCAGAATCCTGCCCTCATCCTTTGGCTCATGTTCTTCTTCTTTAAAGCTAGTTTCTGACCACCCTAGCCTACCGTCGGAGTCTTCTTTGTGAAAACATTCGGAAAAGGTATGGCAGATAGTGGTACTGCTTTAGGTCCTGTCTTGCCAAGTCGACTGTAAGCCCTGGGAGGCAGGGAGGAGTTTGGCTCAGTCCTGTGCACATCTTAGGCCTTCCTCACATGCTGAGTGATTGATACTCAGCTTTGTAGTACTTTACTCAGTCATCTATCCTTCTACACGCTAACCCTGAAAAGTAAAATGGCTTAATTTCATGAGCCACCTTTACTTACAACTCTTGTTTTAAGGAAAGCCTGTAAGAGTAGTGGATGGTCATTCCAATTTAAGTAAACAACGAAAGCTCATAAAAATCCTAGTTTTATACTCAAACAGTTGCCTTGAACACTGTAGAAGGTGTATGAGTGCTGATTCAATTTGTTTAAAGAGAGTAAGAGCTTAGACTCTCTATGTTATTTTTAGTGCTGATTTACTGGAAAGAAATGAGGCACGCTGTTTGAAGAGGAATTAATTCTGAGTGTGTTAGAACTTGAATATGGCTTGTCATTCATTCCTTCGGGCATTAGAGCCTAAGCAGGTGGACCGTGTTAATGTTGATGTCTTATCACATTAAACTTTGACCCAAGGATTTCATGAGTTTAAACTTCAGAGTGGAACTGCTCTTCCCCCTCCCTCTTAGAGAGTGGGACCCTTTTCACTTCAGTCTACAACTGATTCTAGCTGAGCTCTTTGGCCTTGGAATGGGGTCGTAGTAACAGAGTAGGTCCATGTCACTAAGAAAACAGTGATGTTTTCCATTTTAATGGCTTACTGAGTTCTGAGAGGAGAGCGTCCTTCCCCAGATAGGACTTTGGTTTGGAGAGAGAGCACAGCTTTCCACAGAGAAGTGGAGTGGAGAAGGTGCCTCTTAGTCATTGTTATTTTGGACAGTTCTATATGTGTACTTGATCTGATTAATATCCCTTACATAGGGAATATTATTAGTTCTCCCCCACCCCCAGTTGTACTATACTGGTAGGCAGCTGTTTCATCAGCAACCATTTGTAAAACTGAAAAGGGATCAGATTTATAGAGTTCAACCTTCAGGTTTTTTCCTTTCTTAGGATGTCCCACCACCAGCAGTCTTAACCTTATTCTGCTTATTCTGTTAAAGATGGAACAGAAACGGTGCCTCAGACTTTTTTCTATTCTAGTTGTCAAGAAATGACCTTACTGGGTTTTCTTTATACTGTATGTGTATTAAAGACCAGATTAGTTTTTCTTTTTAAAATTTATTTATTAAGAGAGAGAGAGAGAGCAGAGGGAGGGGCAGAGGAAGAGAGAGAGTCCCAAGGAGACTCTGTGCCAACTGCATAGCCCAGTGCAGGGTTTGGTCCCAGGACCCTGAGATCATGACCTGAGCTGAAATCAAGAGTCAGATGCTCAACCGACTGAGCCACCCAGGTGCCCCCAGTATTGCTTTCTAACAACAGTTAAGACTGACTTCTTTTGGAATACCTGGGTGGCTCATTCGGTTAAGCATCTGCCTTCTGCTTAGGTCACAATCCCCAGGTCCTGGAATCAAGTGCGGTGTCGGGCTCCTGGCTTAGTGAGGACCCTGTTTCTCCCTCTGCCTGCCACTCTCCCTGCTTGTGCACTCTCTTACTGACAAATAAAATCTTTTTTTTTTAAATATTTTATTTATTTATTTGACAGAGATCACAAGTAGGCAGAGAGGCAGGTCCCCTTGCCAAGCAGAGAGCCCGATGGGGGGGCTCGATCCCAGGACCCTGGGACCACGACCTGAGCTGAGGGCAGAGGCCCTAACCCACTGAGCCACCAAGGTGCCCCCCCCCAAAATTGACTTTTTATTAGGAATGCTAGATTACAGAGAATTTTCTAACCACTTTGTACAAGTGTTCTGTAATGAAAATCGTCTTATGCAGTAGCTTGAGCATTTTCTTTTAGTAAAATGCCGTAAAGGTTTATGCTTCATCCCTTTATCCACTATTGTTACATTTTGCTGCTTATTCCTGAAGTAGTTGTGAAAGTCTCGAGAAATTTGGTAGTTGCCTGCCAACCATTCATGGAAGTTGCCTTCCCTGCTTAGTTTAGGTGTAAGAACTTTACCTTTCTCTCCCTCTTTTTTAATTTTTTATTTGTACATAATTTAAAACTTAGAGAAAAGTTACACAAATACTACAAAGACCATTTGTACATCCTTCACTTAGATTCTGCCCATACCATTGTGTCCCATTTGCTTTATCATATGCCCACACGCTCTTTCTCCTGTCTACATCCATCCCTCCATCTCTGTCTTTCTCTCTCTCTTAAAACACCTTTGTTCTCTGAACTACGTGAGCACTACCTGCAAATCTTAAAGCTTTCTACTTGCAGACACCCCAGTGTGTGTTTTTAAGAGTTAAGAAACATATACAGCATTTTAGTAATGATTTTGTAGACCAAACTGTGTTAGAATTATGCAAATAACCAATTACTTCCAGGGAATAGATGTTTCTGAACGTAAAATAGACATCTTACTGTAATCATGTGGGATAGTTTTAGAGAAGAGATGACTAATATGGCTTTAGGATCCCATTTCTTCCTATAACATCCGGGACCTTGTCCTGGCCCTCTTTCCTTTTTTATCTTTGGTCCCCTTTCCCGCTGACCCTTCCCTTCAGCTTGAAAGCATAAGCAGTTATTCTCCTTTCTTTTGTCTTTTCTCACCCTCAAAATAAGTATTCCATCTTTTTCCTTCCCTTTGCCCTTTCCCCTTGAACTTCCCATTTACTCATTAGCCCATTGTAATCTGCCTTTTCCCTCTTCTCTTCTGAAATTGCCCCTTTAAAGGGCACCAAAGATGGAATTGCCAAATTCAGTGGCTTCTTAGTCATCATTCTTTTTGACTTCCTCCTTCTCAAGGCTCTTCTCTTAGTTTCTGCTCTCTTCTTTTTTTTTTTTTTTTTTTTTAAAGATTCCATTTATCCATTTGACAGACAGAGATCACAAGCAGGCCTAGAGGCAGGCGGGCGGGGGGTAGGGAAGCAGGCTCCCCGCTAAGCAGAGACCCCTGTGCGGGACTCAGTTCCAGGACCCTGGGATCATAACCTCAGCCAAAGGCAGCAGCTTAACCCACTGAGCCACCCAGGCACCCCTCTGTTCTCTTCTGATTCTCTTACCAGCTTTCTGGTTTTTTTCTCAGTCTCCTGCTTTCCCTTAATAATTCATGCAACGAGTACTTGAGTGCCTACTGTGGACCAGAGGGGATCTTAGGCACTAGGAATACAGCAGTGAACAAGACAAATTAAAACTCCGGCTTCATGGAGAAAGAGATAGATAATTTAAAAAACTAATTTTTATAATATTATAATGCTAAGAAAAAATGAGAGAAGTATTGTGCTACTGGTTGACTTACAGTAGCAGCTTTAGATAAGATGCTCTGTCTTTATCTGGGCCTGATTGACAGGGGATCATCAGTCAGCTGGAAGTCTCAGAAAAGAACATTCCAGTTAGAGAAAACGACCAGCACCAGGTCTTTGAGGCAGGAACCTTCTGAGAAAGGAGGTCATTGTGGCTGGAGAGATGGCAGGTAGGTAGCTAGTGTGAGAGGTGGGTAAAAAGGGCCAGATCAAGTGCACTGGGAAGCAGTTAGCAGGGTTTTAAGCAGAAGCATGACTTATGTTTTAAAGGCCATTCTGGTGCTATGGAGAATGCTTCGGGTTGGTGTGCACAGGAGTAGATACAGTTAAGGCTTTTGTGGTGGTCTAGACTGAGGCTGGATGTGGCAGTGGTGATGGAGAGGAGGAGTTGGGTTTTGTATAGCTCCCAAAGGCAGAGGTGACAGGGCTCAGTGATGGGCCAGATGGAGTAGATTGGGGGGTCGGGGGGAGGAGAAAGGGAGAATTCTGAGTTTTTTGGCTTGAGAAGCTTTCTTGGTATGCCTTTTAGATACTAGTATTCCCTGGGTTACTCTGCTCTCTACTTTTTCCACATAGTCCTGTTTTCCTGGGTCATGTCATTGTTTGTTTCATGGCTCCATCTACCACCTATAATAGTAAGAGTCTGCAGATCTCCAGATCTTTCTTCCAAGTTTCAGATCCATATTTCCAGCTGTCTACCAGACCTTTCCACTTTTATTTCCCACATATCCAAAATGGACTCTCCCTTTTTCCGGCCAATCTTATATTCCTTCTGAGTATTTTCCCTAGGCTAGTCATCCGAAGTAGAAACCTGTGAATTGCCCACTCCTTTCCTGCAGTTGCCACTTTCCATTGGTCTGTTCAGCCATTTGAGCCCCTGCTTAGAGCCAGGAATCATGGTCATACTGGACCTAGGTCTTATAGCCTCAGGGGGAGTAGGTGGCAAGCTAGTTTTTGCACAGCTGTGTTGAGGGCTGCAAAGCCTGGGGGAATACTGGGAAGGGCTGCCTCTTGGATGAAGCTTGGAAGGCTTTAAAGACTTGACTTTTAGGGGCGCCTGAGTGGCTCAGTGGATTAAGCTTTTCTGCCTTTGGCTCAGGTCAGAGAACTCTGGGATCAAGCCCTACATCAGGCTCTCTGCTCAGCGGGGAGCCTGCCTCCTCCTCTCTCTCTCTGCCTACTTGTGATTTGTCTGTCAAATAAATAAATAAAATTGAAAAAAAAAAAGACTTTTAAATGTCTTAAGATTTTGCTAGATGCTTTGCCTAAAAGGTGTTCTGTGGAGCATTAATCTTACAGAATATTAAAAGAGTTCTAGAGTTGGAGAAACAAATTTAAACAGTTTCCTTTATTAGAAGTTTTCCAAGCCTTTAAATACAACTAATATACATGGGGACTTGAGCTCTTATCACAGGGCACCTAATAGGATTTTGATCCCTTTGGGAAACTAAGCAAAAGCACAAAATTATGACAGTAAGTAGTTCTTTGAATTTGGGACTTCAAGTGTTAGAAGCTAGAAGGTGAAGCTAGAAAGGTAGTCCTATCCTGAAAAGCTGTGTTTTTGATAATGGGTATTTGAACTAAATAATTCTTTACAACACTGCAAACCCCTTCAACACATTTTTTTTTTTAAAGATCTTATTTATTTATTTGACAGACAGATCACAAGTAGGCAGAGAGGCAGGCAGAGAGGGAGGGGGAAGCAGTCTCCATGCTGAGCAGAGCCCCATGCGGGGCTTGATCCCAGGACCCTGAGATCATGACCTGAGCCAAGGCAGAGGCTCTAACCCACTGAGCCACCCAGGCGCACCCCCCTTCAACACATTTTCATGTGGAACATCTAAAACTTCATCCCAGGTTTTTAAGCTTACCAAAAATCATAACGCAGGAGCGCCTGGGTGGCTCAGTGGGTTAATCCTCTGCCTCAGCACAGGTCAGGATCCCAGGGTCCTGGGATCGAACCCCACATCGGACTCTCTGCTCAGCAGGGAGCCTGCTTCCCCCCACTCTCCCTGCCTCTCTGCCTACTTGTGATCTCTCTGTCAAATAAATAAATAAAATCTTTAAAAATTTTTTTTAAAAAATCATAATGCGTTCATTGTGTTGATCAACTGTACGCTTAATTATTGTAACTCAGTTTAAGTGAAATATATGAAATAAGTATATGTAACAGTCTTATAAGCGTTTACATATAATTCAGTATGAATCAACTGTTTTAAAAAGAGAAAAGACAGAAAATGTTATTTATAGTTTCAGGGGCTGTAGCTTTCAGAGAATTATAAATATTAACATTTAAAAATAAGGTGGTTACATCACTTTTTAAAATGTAGTCTGTGGAATCTGAATACCTTAGCAGTACACTTTTATCAGCCATTTAACAAATGCTTTTTTTTTTCATAGAAATTTGAAATCCTTCCTTTTCCTCTTACAACTTGCATTTCTTTAATACTTGCCCCACATAGTTTTGGGGTTTTTTTTTAAAGATTTTATTTATTTATTTGAGACAGACAGAGAGAGAGAGAGCGAGCGCGCGCGAGCCCAGAAGCAGTGGGGGAGGGGCAGAGGGAGAAGGAGAAGCAGATGCTGGACTCAATACTCTGGTCCCAGGATTATGACCTGAGCCCAAGGCAGATGCTCAACCGACTGAGCCACCCAGGAGCCCCTGCCCTACCTAGTTTTATTCTTTTTTTTTTTTTTTTTAAAGATTTTATTTATTTATTTGACAGAGATCACAAGTAGGCAGAGAGGCAGGCAGAGAGAGAGGGGGGGAAGCAGGCTTCCCGCCGAGCAGAGAGCCCGATGCAGGGCTCAGTCCCAGGACCCCGAGATCATGATCTGAGCTGAAGGCAGAGGCTTTAACCCACTGAGCCACCCAGGCACCCCCATAGTTTTATTCTAACATAGTGTGTGTGTGTGTGTGTGTGTGTGTGTGTGTGTGTGTGTGTGTGTTTAGGTCTTTTTATTTTCATTCTAGCAAATTTCTCGGCAACAATAAAGGCATCAAAATTGAAACTGAAAACTTTTCAATTTACTTTGACCATAAAGCTCTATGGATATTTTTGCTCTCTTTAAGAAAGGTTGAGTGAGTGCTGTGAAGTGTGTAAACCTGGCGATTCACAGACCTATACTCCTGGAGATTAAAAATACATTATATGTTTATAAAAAAATAAAAAAAATAATTTAAAAAAGTTGATTTAAGGACGCATGGGTGGCTCAGTGGGTTAAAGCCTCTGCCTTGGGTTGTGGTCTCGGGTTCCTGGGATGGAGCCCCCGCATCAGGCTCTCTGCTCAGCAAGGAGCCTGCTTCCTCCTCTCTGTCTCTCTGCCTGTCTCTCTGCCTACCTGTGATCTCTATCAAATAAATAAAATCTTTTAAAAAAAGGTTTATTTATACAAAAGAAAAATATATGTAGTATTTATAAGTTTCTGTGTGTTACATATTTTCTTATTTCAGTAAGTTGAGTTAGACTTAGTGCACAACACACAACAAATACATTATAAATTTTTGTAAATAATCATTAAGCAAAAAGAGCACAAGTTTATTAGAAATGCCTCTCTTAAGGGTCCCTGGGTGGCTCAGTCGGTTGAGGGTCCTACTCCTGGATTTGGCTCAGGTCATGATCTCAGACTGAGCCCCAAGCACTCAGTGGTGAGTCCAGTTGGGATTCTTTCCCTCTTCCTCCCCCTCCCCCACTCTGCTTTCTCAACCCTTCTCTTGCATGAAGTATCTCTCTTTTTCAAATAAGTAAATAAAATTTAAAAAAAAAAAGAAAGAAAGAAAGAAAAAAGAAGTGCCTCCCTTTGTGAGATGGATGAGTCTTTCCCCTTCCGCATTTTGTTCATGCAACCAGGAGTGAATATTGTTGATAAAATAAGAGTTTTCAATTCTGTCCCTATTTTTTGTTTTTATAAATGTAAGCTCCAGAAATCCTTATTCACATTAATGCAAAAGCAAGGAAGAAATTTAGTTCTAGCATTGTTACACATTTTTTTTGAAGCCTGAGTTGTATACCAAAAATCACATGGTGATCAATCATCAAAAATTAGTTTACTAATTAACCTCAGGAATTGGTTATGTACTCTTTCAATGTTATTGAAAACAAATAATTAGAAGCCATCTTGGATCTAGAGAGTGTAATGAGAAATAAGTGAAATAAGGCAGAGAAAGACAAATACCATATGATTTCACTCTTATGTAGAATTTATTTATTTTTTAAAGATTTTCTTTATTTGAGAGAGAGAGCAGGGGAAGGGGCAGAGGGAGAAGAAGAAGCAAACTCCCTGCTGAGCCCGGAGCCCAACACAGGGCTCAGTCCCAGGACCCTGGGATCATGACCTGAGCTGAAGGCAGACACTTAACCAACTGAACCACCCAGGCCCCTCATATGGGGAATTTAAGAAAGAAAACAAGCAGAAGAGAAAGAAGACAAATCAAGAAACAGATTCCTAATTATAGAGAACAAACTGATGATTACCAGAGGGGTGAATCAGGTGTCAGGGATTAAAGAGAGTACTTGCCGTGGTGAGCACTGTGGGTGATGCATGGAAGTGTTGAATCACTACATTGTGCACCTGAAACTAGTATTACACTGTATGTTAACTAACTGGAATTTAAATAAAAACTTAAAATTAGAATCCATCTGCTTATGAAAGGATTAATCTCAGTCAGTCACTCATTTACTGAGAAATATACAAAAGGCTTTATCAAGTCTTATCAATTGATTACCGATTATACCTGTTTTTCTTTTCTTAGAGGTACCTTGTTTAACCCAATATTCTCAAAATAGATTGGGCCAATCAAAATACTGTTCATTTCTACACTTCTGTCAATACAGTGTTTTTGATAAAATACTTCTGTTGGCTTTGAATAGATTTTCATCAAACTGTGACTATAGTTTGTTTAATATCTGAAAAGTTTGGACATTCTCTGCCATGTAACCTAACTGGCAAAACCAGTCTTTATTGTTAGATTTATTAGCCACATCAGGCTCAGCTTTCTATCAGAAAAGATTTGACTTTATTTTTCAAATACTCATCCCCATGACTTCCGTCTCACTTCTGATTTCTAAGGGGGAGAGTTAAAGAGCATGGAGCCTTGTCGTGAATTTTGTTACCTGCATCAAATATCACTCATTGCCTTCACATTTCTTACCCTGTTCTGTCTGCTTTCTTGTGGAGCATTCCTGCAAAGAGCTGATTTGGTTACTTTAGGATGGAGGAGTAATGTCTTTAAATGGAAAATGCCACAACTCCAGCTACCCGGTCTATATGTGTCTGAATTTAAAGCATTCTAACTCAAAGACCAGATGTTCGCCATGTTAAGTGCTCAAGGCCCTGAGATCCATGGAGAACTATTGTGTCTGTCAGAGCAGAGCAGCGGCAGAGACTTGGCACATGGTAAACATTTGGAGCAGCATTGGAGCTACCAGGCCTAGTGGAGCAACTTGTCATCGGTGTGGCATCCAGTACCATGGGAATGAAGCCCAGGTGACGCCCTCCCAAGATCCCCCAGATACTTTGAATGCAGTTCTTTGAAATGGCCTAAATTCTCTTGGTATCATCACATGTATCTTTCCCCAGTCTTGTAACATCTGCAGCTCCTCATTCAGAATTCTGCTCATGCATCATCTTTTCTAGGACTCCTCTCACGTCCCTCCTCAAGCTGGGCCAGGTGCTCAAACTCTGTCAGAAAAATCATGTTCAGCTTTAGTTAGTGTGTTTGCTGCTCTCCAGTAGACTCTGAGCCACCTGCGAGCAAGACCAAGAGTCTAGAACCATACCTGCCACATATTCAGCAAGTGTTTATTCAGTGGATGACACTGCAGCTGGAACTCTGAATGGGAAGTCATAAGCTGTATGTTTTCAAGCTGGGATCATTTCAGAAGTGGAGTTGGCAGAAGTAAGACCTGTAGCCCCCAGTTTGCACTCCCATGTTCAATGCAGCATTGTTCACAGTAACCAAGAGGTAGAAGCAACCTAAGTGTCCCATCAGGACATGAATGGATGAAGAAAATGTGGTGTGTACGTACAGTGAAATGTTATTCACCCTTAAAAAGGAAAGGAAGTCCTGTCATACGCTACAACATGGATGAACCTTGAGGACATTATCCTAAGTGAAATAGACCAGTCGCCAAAAAAGGCAAATACTGCATGATTCCACTTACATGAGATATCTAAAATAGTCACTCTTAGGAATAGAAAATAGGATGGTAGTTGCCAGGGGCTGAAGGAATGGGGGTTGGGGGAGCTGTTCATTGGATACGGAGTTTCAGTTTTGCAAGATGAAAAAGTTCTAGAGATCAGTTGCACAGCATGTACCATATACTTAAAAAAGGTTAAGATGGTATATTTTATGGTACAGTTTTTTAAAAAATTAGCTACAAGATAAAAGCTGTGATTTTACACACTGTATACCTTGGAAACTTCTTAGAAATATTAATGGATTCTTAATTAAATTTATATCAGTGAAATTAGACCAGTTTCATTCAAAAATCAGAGAAGGGCACCTCAGTGGCTCAGTCTGTTAAGTGTCTGCCTTTGGCTCAGGTCGTGATCCCAGGGTCCTGGGATGAGCCCTGCATCAGGCCCCCTGCTCAGTGGGGAGTCTGCTTTTCCCTCTCCCTCTGTCCTTTCCCCCCGCTTCTTGTGTGTACTCTCTCTGTCTCTTATGCTCTCAAATAAATAAAATTTTAAAAAATCAGAGAAAGATGTAATAGATTCTGTGATTCTCTGCTTAAATATAAAACAGTGAAAATATAAAATCATGTTTTGTGTATCTATTTTGCATCTCTATTTCTGTATAGTTATGAATAAAAATTTGTTAATCTAAACAAAACTAAAACAAACAAACAAACACCCCCCCACACACACACACACACTCCAGTATGTCTTCCCTATGGCTCAGGGAAGGAAGGTGCTGTAAATGAGAAAGGAGGTAGTTAAACATTTGCATGCAAAAGGGATGAAGCTGGTTATGGGCCTGGATCCAAAAACCTGAATGCAGTGACACTTTTGGCCTAAAGTAATTACATGACTTTAGGTATGGTATTTTGTCTCTCTTCTCTCCAACCCCCCTTGTCTTTAAAAGATATTAAGGGGACAAAAAAACTTAACAGACCAGAGATTGTAAATTAAGTGGAAACATTTACTTCTAAGCAGAGAACACAATCTAGCATGGTTTGGGCTCTGGGGCGTGTGGTTCAGGGGAGGAAAAATAGGGTGGTTCTTTTAAAGCCAGAGGACCACAGACCATCTCTTCCCTTGCTAGAAAAGCAAAGACTGTGTTGCTGACTGGCTAATGATAATCAGCACCTTTCCATAAGGAAGCCCTGGGTTGCCCAGAGGTGGGCTGCTGTGTGAAGGGACTGTCAGCCTAGGATTCAGCCTTTGGCCAGTTCTGCTACTTAGATCATGATGTGCCTGTCTTTGGATCATGGCATCCAGTCACATTTGCTTTGATCTAAGTAGTCAAGGGGCTCAGGTCAAAAGAAAATTTTAAAAGGACCAGACTCTCTCTTTCTTTCTTTCTTTCTTTTTTTTTTAGATTTTATTTATTTATTTGACAGAAAGCAAGCAGGCAGAGGGAGAAGCAGGCTCCCCGCTGAGCAAGGAGCCAATGCGGGACTCGATCCTAGAACCCTGTGATCATGACCTGAGCCAAAGGCAGATGCTTAACTGACTGAGCCACCCAGGCGTCCCAAGAACCAGATTCTTTCAATATTTTGTCATTCTGTCCTCACAGCGGTCTCATAAGGTGGATATTATTGTCGCCAATTTTACTTGTAAGGAAACTAAGATTCATAGGTTAAGTTGTCAAGATTGCCAGCTCAGAGGTAAGACAAGGATTCAAATCGGAGTCCAGTACCAGAGCTCTTTGTCTTTCCACTGTGCCATTTAGGTTCTGCAGATGCCGTACATGCGAAAGAACTTTTCAAAGATTGGAAGCCTTTTTAGAAACATATTACTGGTTAATACATGATTTACGAGAGCACAGTTAATACATTATTTAGTATAGTAAAGACACTTTCTGTGGCCAGGGACATATGAGAATTGGGGCACTTTTAAAATATACATCTCCTTGCCTTCTGATGCCCTCCCTCCTCTGTCTGTCCCCTGACTTTTATCTTTAGTCATGGCTAAAATGAGTTGCTGTTATTGGGGTGCCTGGGTGGCTCAGTTGGTTGAGTGTCTGAGTCTTGGTTTCAGCTCAGGTCATGATCTCAGGGTTGTAGAATTGAGTCCAAAGTAGAGCTCTGTGATCTGCAGGGAGTCTGCTTGAGATTCTACCCTTTCTCCTTGCCACCACCACCGCCCTCCCCCACCCCCCCGCACTCTCTGTTTCTCTCTCAAATAAATAAATCTTTAATATGAGTTGCTATTATTGATGGGAGAATGTCCTATCCCTTAATTGTGTGTGTGTGGGGGGGGGTCAGTTAAATGTTTGGTCTCAGTTCTTCACTCTATAGGCCATTTTTTTTTAAGATTTTATTTATTTATTTGACAGAGTTCACAAGTAGGCAGAGACACAGGCAGAGAGAGAGGAGAAAGTAGGCTCCCTGCTGAGCAGAGAGCCCAACGCCGGCTCCTTCCCAGGACCCTGGGATCATGACCTGAGCCGAAGGCAGTGGCTTAACCCACTGAGCCACTCAGGCGCCCCCACTCATCCATCTTATTCATCCATTCACCCATGTGTGCAAGAGACAGGGGCAGCGATCATTTGGGGATAGATGACATGAGGGTGGTAGAGCTGTAAACAAAATCAGATAACACGAAATCAGGACATTCGTTCTCTCTTGTGGATTGAAGGAGGGTGCAGGAATTTATAAGGAGAGCTTCTGAGGCTTAATGTGTGTATGAATCACTTGGAGTTGCTTTTAAAATGCAGATTTATAGGGATGTCTGGGTGGCTCAGTCAGTTAAGCGTCTGCCTTCGGCTCGGGACACGATCCTAGAGTACTGGGATCGAGTCCTACATAGGGCTCCCTGCTCAGTGGAGATCCTGTTTCTCCCCTCCCTCTGCTTGCTGCTCTACCTACTTGTGCTCTCTGTCAAATGAATAAATTTTAAAAAATCTTTAATAAAAAAATGCAGATTTCTAAGAGGGGGCAATGATATAGATGCAGCATTTTGTAACCTTTCAGGTGATGCCAGTTCTGTTGGTCCTGGGACCACACGTTAAGTGCCAAGGTCTGAAGTGTTTCTTAACTTGAGCAGTTGGAAAATGGTATTTGTTTTATTACTGTTCTTTGCACTGTGATGTGTGCATATGTGCATGATACCCTTCATAAGAGCAAGAAAAAAGTTCATTGCTAAAGAAAACTATGAGAAGGATGTGTTGAGCAATACGCCTGGAGACATAAGCAAGTCAAATCATAAAAGCCTTACGTACTGAATTAAGGTTCTCCAGAGAAACAGAACCCGTGTGTGTGTGAGAGAGAGATACTGATCGGCTGGTTGATTATAGTAAGTTGGCTTGTGCAGTTATGGAGGCTAGCAGGTGCTAAGATCTGCAATTGGCAACCTGGAGACCCGAGAGAGCCAGTGGTCTAGTTCCAGTCCAGATGTTGACAGGCTTGAGACCCCACAAAGAGCCAGTGTTTCCTGTTTAGTCCAGAGGCAGGAAAATCCTCATGTCTCAGCTCCAGGCAAGCAGACAGGAAGAGTTCCCTCTTACCTCCATCTTGTTCTGGTAGGCTGAGTCGCGTCCATCCGAATCAGGGAGGGCAGTCTGCTTTACTCAAGCTACTGACGCAGACATTAATTTCATCTGGAAGCCCCTTCCAAGATGCACCCAGAATTATGTTTGGCCAGATAGACATTTGGACACTTTGTGGTTCAGTCACGTTGATGCCCGGAATCAACCATTGTGTATACCATGGCAGGGAGCTTGAATTTGATTCTTCTCTGTGTACTGTGGAGAGCCAGTTAAAGAATTTAAATAACGGTGAACCGTTGAGTAAATTTGTGTCTTAGATAATCTTTGCGTTGGTGTGGAGGATGGTGTGGAGGATGAATTGAGCGTAGGTAGTAGAGAAGGGCTGTTTCATTGGTCTAGACAAGATATGATTAGGAGAAACTAGAGAGTGGCAATGTGGGCCAAGGAGGTGATAAAATGAATAGGATAGGGTGATTGGTTGATGGAGGAATTGGAGGATTGGGGGATGTATCATGAGGTTCTGATTTCGGGCACCTGGGTGGCTCAGTGGGTTAAGCCTCTGTCTTCAGCTTGGGCCATGGTCTCAGGGTCCTGGGATCGAGCCCCTCATTGGGCTCTCTGTTCAGCAGGAAGCCTGCTTCCCCTTCTCTCTCTCTCTTCCTCTCTGCCTACTTGTGATCTCTCTGTCAAATAAATAAAATCTTAAAAAAAAAAAAAAAAGCTTCTGATTTCTAAGATTCCCTTTCCTGATCCTGGATCAGGAGAAACCCTTCCTGGGCCAGGAGTTGCTGGGAAGTTGCATTTAGCCACGGGCGCCTCATTAGTGACCTTGCCAGGGCATTTGTCGGGGCCGGGGTGGGGGCATCAGATGTGGAGCTAGTCCCTAGCTCCAGATATGCAGAGGTCTTGAGCTGCAGCCCCTTTGGAGCTTTGCCTAAGGTGCACTATTAATGTTGCACTGATCCATTTATAATTTCCATCTCAACTTGCCTCAGGTTGTCTCTTTCACCTCCGAGTTTCGTTTGAGAAAGTTGAGAATCTGTGTTGTAAGTTAGGTTGTGTGGTACGACGTGATCCCATGCGTGCAGCCTGTCTAAGGCGTTATGTGGAGAGTTAAGAATTTACATGTGTTCTGGGTACTGTGCCAGCCTTTCGTGTGGCAGGCCGCCAGCCACCCCCAGGACTGTGAAACGGCAGGGGGATGTTTATAGCTTATACCCCGCGGTGTTCTCTGCTGTGCCTTCAAGGCTTGTTAAGATGTGAGCAGCTGTCACTCCCAAGTTCAGTCCACACCCGCACACCCGCACACCCACACACACACTCTTCTCATTGCTTCTGAGCTATAGTTAACCATGATCCTCCTCCTCTTTGCTCTGCTTACTCTCTCCAAGCCTTGTTTCCCTCCTCTGGGAAATGGTGACGACAACACCTGCTTTGCAGAGTTGCTGTGCCTGGAGCAGAATAGGTGCTTCATAAATGGTTGTTTTGGGGGCGACCGGTGGGGCTCAGTGGGTTAAGCGTCTGCCTTCAGCTCAGGTCATGATCCCAGGGTCCTGGGATCAAGTCCTGCATCAAGCTCACTACTCAGCGGGGAGTCTCCCTCTCCCTCTCCCCCTCCCACTGCTTGTGTGCACACGCGCGCTCTCTCTCTCTCTCTTTCTCTCTCTGTCAAGTAAATAAATTCCTTTTTTAAAAAATGGTTGCTCTTGTTGGTTTAGGAGACTTTTTAAAATTAATTTTAAGTAAAACTTGGGTCTTGAACTCACAGCTCTGAGATCAAGATGTGATATTGAGGAAAAAAAAATAATTATATGCTTAACTGACTGAGCTACCCTGAGTATTTGCTTTTTTAAATAATATATCCAACTCAAACTCACGATCCTGAGATCAAGACTTCTCACTGAGCCAGGCAGATGCCCCCAGGAGATTTCTTTTTAAATGTTTGCTGATGTGTTGTTTTTCATCTCCTGATTACCTCTGTTAATCAGGTATGAGCCTTTGCCAGAGGACCTAGCCAACCATGGACTATTCTTTTGGTTGGCAAACTAGCCGGGTCCCAACCACAAGGCGAACACTGGTGGTGATGAGTCATGTGCCATCCAGTGCTGCAGAGACAGGTGAACAAGGGAGTGGCCATGCTCCAGGAGCTGACAGAGACAGATGCAGAGGCCAGTCATCACTGAGCTGTGTCATATGTGCCACACCAGAGGATGGTACGAAAAGCTAGGGCAGACTCTTCCATCACCCTTAGGAGTTGGGGAAGACTTTGAGATGTGCTGCCTGCTATCTAGTGCAGGGGGGTGCCCACAGAGCTCCCTGTGCTCCTGGAAAAGCCACTTCTCTGCCTCCCTCCATCCTTAACCCCACAGACCTGTGGCCTCTCCCCCTCACCAGCCTCAGAGTCCATTGGGACTGTGCCGGGGAGCCTTAGCTCTCTGCTGCCACCTGCCCTCACTCACTGCACGCTAGCCAGGAACACTCTTCTCCCAGAGACCCCTCAGGCCAAGTGCTCTCAGCAAACCTCTCCAGCTCTGCCTTCTGCACACATCCAGAACTGGCCACTTCTCACCACCTCTGCCACTACCACTTGGGTTTTCTTACCTAGAATATTGCTTCCTAATCAGTTTCCCTATCGGCCCGAACCTTCCTACAGTCTGTTGGCTGTGCAGCAGGTGGAATGAACTCGTTCCCCTGCTCAGTTTTCTGTCTCACCTGAGGGAAAATCCCACCCTTAGCCAGGGCCACAGGCCCTGTGCAGTCTGGCATGCCTGGCCTTCAGGCTCTCTCGCTTTCATTCTCTTCCCTCTTCCAGGTCCCCTCTCCCACCATCTTTTCATGCACCCCACCTGTGTCCCCTAGGCATACTCCCACTTGGCCTCTGTGCCCCCTCTTCCCTCAGCCTGGACCCTCTTCTGAAGATGTTGCCATGGCTCATTCTCTCATCTCCTGCTGACTTTGGCTCAAACTTCTCGTGCTGTTTAAGGCCTTACCTGAGTATCTTTTTAAAGTTGTAAGCCCCACAAACTCCCTTTCTATGCTTTATTTACTTGGGAACACAAGCCAACTAATAGGTTCCAGGAGAGCAAGGGGGTTGTCTGTTCTTTGCTGTAGTCCAGGACCCAGATAGTGGCTGACTGAGCTCTCAGTAACTTTTTGTAGAATACATCGAATAAGATCATGAGGGGCACTTGGGTGGTTTAGTCAGTTAGGCGTCTGCTTCCGGTTCAGGTCATGATCCCAGGGTCCTGGGATCGAGCCCCACATCGGGCTCCTTGCTCAGCAGGAAGCCTGCTTCTCCCACTCCCCCTACTCGTGTTTCTCTCTGTCAAATAAATAAATAAAATCTTAAAAAAGAAACCACTGCTCTAAACAAAACATTGATTTTGTTTGTTTACAAATGAAAAATTTTTTTAAGGTTTTACTTTAGAGAACGTTTATGTGAGTTGGGGGAGGGGAGGGCAAAAGGGGAAGGAGAGAGAATCTGAAGCAGACTCTGCGCTGAGCTCAGAGCTGAACATGGGGCTCCATCCCAGAACCCTGAGATCAGGACCTGAGCTGAAACCAAGAGTCGGATACTTAGCTGACTGAGCCACCCAGGCATCTCCATGTTGAAGTTATTTTTGAGCTGGGAAGGGCATTTTTTTTTCTTTTTAAGTAAGCTTATACCCATTGTGGGGCTTGAACTCATGACCTCCAGATCAAGAGGCACATGTTGCACTGACTGAGGCAACCAGGTGCCCTGGAGGGGGATAATTTTTTTTTTTTTTAATTTTTATTTATTTGACAGAGAGAGAGATGACAAGCAGGCAGAGAGGCAGGCAGAGAGAGAGAGGAGGAAGCAGGCTCCCTGCCTCGCAGAGAGCCCGATGCGGGGCTCAATCCTAGGACCCTGAGATCATGACCCGAGCGGAAGGCAGGGGCTTTAACCCACTGAGCCACCCAGGTGCCCCCTGGAGGGGGATAATTTGAAGAGAATTCTCAGATGAGGCAGGTCCAGAAGGAGTAAGAAGGTGCAGCTGAAAGCGGTTAATACTTGCAAGGAGGGATGTTTTCCTCTCAGAGAGGAGGGAGAGAAGAGAAAAGTGAAGACTTTAAGAAATTTTGTGATGAAAAAGAGGCGCATTTGATGGGGCCACATAAGTTGGACTTTGGGAAATTACTTTGAATTAAATAAATCTGTTCAGATCTTGGTTTCGTGCTCACTTTTGCAAATGCTTTGACTGCTTTAAACCTTGGTGCCTTGATCTTGAAATTGGGGTAATGGTACAGCATGGACCCCAGAGGCTGTCGTGAAGATTAAGTAAACTAGAACTGTCTCCATTATTGGGCACAGATAGCCCATGAAACTGAAAGACAGATGTGCTGGCAGCCAAAGAACAGTAGAGTGTCCATGAAGGGGATCAATGGGGCAGGAGGGAGGCTTCATCTGGAAATGGTTGTTGGGCACCTGTAACTTGCTGGCACTGGGGGTGGAGAGGGCAAGGTTCTTGTCCTCCACAGATGGGGCAAGATGCAGAGAAGTAGGTCGGTGTGTATTTTCAGTGTGGTTCCATGCTTTACCTTGAACGTGGAGTATACTTTTTATATAAAATCCTTTGTTAGAGCACTAAGGATGGAATAAGGAACTTGACCAGGTGTGGGGTAAGTGGCCAGGGAAAAAAATACTACAGAGGAGTTGATGTTTGTGCTAAATCCTTAAAGTTTAGTAGGAGATCACCAGGCTAGAGGTATATTCTCAGCCCTGAAAGAAGTTCACTGTAAGTTGGGGCCCAACAGGAATGGCAGGGGATTAAGTGGAAAGGCTCATTGGGATCAGATCAAACAGGCTGTTGGTGCCAGAATAAGGAATTTGAGCTGGATCTGTAAGTGAGGGGGGAATAAGGGATGTAAAGTGGTTCAAATACGTGTTTTATAGAGATGGCTTGGTAACAACATAAGGGGTGGGTTGGAACAGAGAGAGAATAGAAATAGATCAGATCAGCATGAAGTTATTTCAGTAATCTATTTTTTAAAAAACAAGGCATTCAACTAAGAGGGAGTGTGGTGGTGATGTGGAGAGATCTCACTGGAGATTGATTTAGGAAGTAGAGTCAGGAAAGGGCAAGGATTGAGGTGTGCACTGAGTGAGGGAGCTTGAGAGGAAGAGCCAGGTATGGAGGACATCCTGTTGGATATCCGTGTGGAGATTCCTGGTTACAGTCAAATACGTGAGTTTAGAGCACAGGAGAGAGAGCTGGGCACAAAGATGAAGACCCCAGGAGCACCTGGGTAGCTCAGTGGGTTAAGCATCTGCCTTCAGCTCGGGTCGTGATCTCAGGGTCCTGGGATCTCACGGGGCTCTGTGTTGAGCGGGGAGTCTGCTTGTCCCTCCCCCACCACTGCTTGTGTGCTCCCCCTCTCTCAAATAAATAAATAAGCAAATAAAATGTTAAAAAAAAAAAAGATGAAGATCCAGGAAATGTTCACTCAGTAAATATTTGAGAGACCACTCTGTGCCAGGTTGTCGGGCTGTGGCCAAGGCCCTGAGTGTGGATGGGGTACCTGGGAGAAGACAGCAGTGGAAAGGGGGAAGGGGAAGCATGAGAAGCAGCAGCCTGCAAAGAGCCTTGGAGGCAGGTCCAGAGAACTGTCTCTTGGGCCTTAAGGGAGGAACAAGTTTAGAGAAGAGAGGCATGGTCATCAGAGTTCAAGTGCCTCAGAAGGGTCAAGCAGATATAGTTTAAAAGTGTCCTTTGGATTTAAGATCCAGGAGGTCACCTTGGCACATATGGCAAAGTAGAGACCCATCTTTGAGGAAGCTCCAAAGTGAAGGAAGGGGATTGGCTGAAGGGTGAGAATGTTATCAGCTGCCTGGTTAAGCAGTAGGAATGTGCCTCACAGCTCCCCCAGGAAGTGACTGTCCTCCTCACACCACCCCCCGCCAGCCCCTCTTTAGATCAGGAACCAGAGCTTCTAGAGATGCTGTTAATTTGTATGTGAGCACACGGCTGTTAGGCAACCAGAGCAGGATCTGAACCCAGTTTAGCTATCCCCTTAACCCAGAGCTAAATGTAGAGTAGGATGGGGGCTAAAAGATGGGGGTACTGAGCATTGCAAATAAATGCTTGGTCGGGGGGAGACCTGGTAAACAGGGAGATGGATGGAATGAGAATGGGATAGAGAACCCAGGTGGAGGGCGCAGCTTGGGAAGGGAAGAGTATCATCCTTACGTGCACAGCCTCAAGCACAGCCCCTCAGTAAGTCAGGATCACCTTGTGCAGGAGAAGATATTGGTGTTTATGCTTTCAGTTGTTCATGGTGCATCTTTTTCATATTTATCTGTGAATGCCTGATTGCACAGTATCACAGAGTTCCAGAGGATTTTATAGATCTGGTCTAATAGATAATTATCTGCTATACTTTTTTTTTTTAAGATTTTATTTATTTGTCATCGAGAGAGAGAGAACACACACAAGTGAGGGGGGCGAGTGGCAGGCAGAGCAGGCAGAGGGAGAAGCAGGCTTCCCACTGAGCAAGGAGCCCAAGGTGGGGCTCAATCCCAGGACCCTGGGATCATGACCTGAGCCAAAGGCAGCTGCTGCTTAGCCAACTGAGCCACCCAGTCACCCCTTATCTGCTGTTCTTTAAGTGAGCTCAAGTATTATTCCAAAATAACCCTTCTTTGACCCTCTCTGGCTACCTGGTCTCTCTTAAAAAAATAATAATAATAATTAACTAATTTATTTATTTATTATTTCCTGAGAGAGAGAAAGAGTGCATGAGCTGGGTAGGGTGGGGCAGAGGGAGAGGGAGAGAGAATCTCAAGCGGACTCCCCACCGATCATGGAGCCCGATGTGGGACTTGGTCTCGTGATCCTGAGATCTGACCTGAACCGAAATCAAGAGTTGGATACAACCAGCTGAGCCACCCAGGTGCCGTTTCCTCACCTTTTTTGACCTTTTTTGAGATCCAATTTCCGTACTATACATTTTCACCCATTTAAATTCATTTCCCATATATAGGTTCCATAGTGTAGTGGTTAGCACATCTGCCTTACATTTCCCACATACATTTCAGTGGTTTTTCATTTATCCACAGAATTGTCTGACCATCAACACAGATTTTAGAACATTACCTCACCCCAGAAAGCCCCACAATCCTAGCTGTCATCCATCAATGCCTCCCCGCCAATTCCCATCCAAGCAATAGGTTAATCTACTGTGTCTGTCTATCTCCCTTTTAAAATTAAACTTGGGGGAGGAGTCCTGGGTGGCTCGGTCATCAAGCATCCGTCTTCCAACTCAGGTCATGATCCCAGGGTCCTAGGATCGAGCCCCACATCGGGCTCCCTGCTTGGTGGGAAGCCTGCTTCTCCCTCTCCTGCTCCCCCTGCTTGTGTTCCTCTCTGACTCTCTCTGTGTCAATAAATAAATAAAATATTTTAAAAATAAATTAAGCTTGGGAAAGAACAATTCATACTCTTTTTACTTGCTTCCCAGTTACTTTAGAACTCAAGCGTTTTTACTCCAGTCAGCCTTCTGGAACTGCTTTGGACAGTGGCATCAGTGAGTGACCTTTTGGACATGTTCTGACCAAGTGGACATGTTCAGCTTTTATCCTTCGGGACCTTTTGGATGTATTTAACCCAGCATTCTCCCTTGTGCTCCATCTTCATTATGTCACTCTTCTGAGTGATTGGATCTGTGCTCATAGTTTCAGCTGCACACGTTGCTGGTGACAGTCTTCCCCCTGGACTCATCATCAGTGTTATTCACTGCCTCTTGGACATTACCTGAATGGTCTAGTCTTCTCCTCATGGCTAAAACTAAATTGTCACCTTCCCCCACCAAAACCCTGCCTTGCCTTTGTTCTCTGTCTTACCTGTGTGCCCAAACTAGAGAAAAACTTCTTTCTTCCTCAACCCCAATATAAGATCAGTCTTCAGGCTGAATTCCGCCTCCCAACTCTGAATCCTCTCTTCTTCCTCATGCCCGCTCTCCGGCCCTCATCTCTTTCACGGACTACTTCTGTATTCTCCTCCTTGGTGATTGCTCTGGCTGTGTCCTCCCTCCCTAAAGTATATTTACCACAGAGGCATTAGAGATAACTTATAAAAATGCAGGTTCAAATAATAATAATAATAATAATAATGATGCAAGTCTGATTTCATCTGTTACATCACATTTAAATTTTTATGTGTAAAAAAAAAAAATCTGAATCCGATCAAGCTTCTATCAGTTTACTGGAAATACAGAGGATAGAAGAACTTGTAAATGACACCTTTGGGTGGGCGTACAATTAGCCAACTGTGGAAATGGAAAATGCTACAGGACAAGGGACTAAGTGTCTTTGACAAATAAATGGCAAAATTAAGAAAGGGAGAAAGAACTGTTATGTACTAGAAGTCCTAACAGCATGTCAACCAGATGCAGTGTTTTGGATCCTGACTTGAGTAAACCAAACTGTAGCCACAATTTGATTTTTTTTTTTTACATTCACTAATGATTTTGTGGTTATTTTTCGAAGAACTTTCATATTTTAGTGATGCATGCTGAACTATATAAAGAGAAATGATGTGATTGCTGTTAGCCCAGCGGTAGGGTGTGAATGAGACAAAATGGGCTGGGCGTTGTTTCACTTGGGCAGTGAGTGCATGGAAGGTCATTCTACTTTCTCCCTATTTTAGTGTGTGTTTGAAGTTTGCCATAATAAAGGAATTATTTTGTTAGTCTCAGACAGATCTTAAGACAGGGAAACTTGAACACCGCTGGCCTACAGAATGATAATAAGGAATTAAAAATTTTTTTAATTGTACTAAAATAAAAAAAGGGGTGCCTGGATGGCACAGCTGATTAAGTATCTGACTTGGTTTCAGCTCAGTTTGTGATCTCAGAGGGATGTAGCATCGAGCCCCGTGTTGGGCTCCACACTCAGGATGGAGCCTGCTTGGGATTATTTCTCTCCCTCTCCCTCTCCCTCTTAAAAAAAAACAACAACACGTGTGTGTGTGTGTGTGTGTGTGTGTGTGTGTGTGTGTGTGTGTAAATTTACCAGCTTAATCATTTTTAAGTATACACACTAGTATCAAGTACATTCATGTTGTTTGTGCAACCACTACCACCATCCATCTCCATAGCTCTTTTCATCTTGCAGAACAGAAACATTAGCTGCCTGCTTCCCTCTCCCCACAGCCCCCAAACACCACCATTGTCTTTCTGTCTCTGAATTTGATGACTCTAGGTACCATGCATAAGTGGAATTCTACAGTATTTGTCTTTTTGTGACGGGTTTTTATCACCTGACATAATGTCCTCAGGGTTATGCTGTATGGTAGCACATGTCTGAATGTCTCTCTCTTTTTTTTTTTTTTTAAAGATTTTATTTATTTATTTGATAGAGAGAGATCACAAGTAGGCAGAGAGGCAGCAGAGAGAGAGAGGAGGAAGCAGGCTCCCTTCTGAGCAGAGAGCCCGATGCGGGCCTCGATCCCAGGACCCTGAGATCATGACCTGAGCCGGAGGCAGCGGCTTAACCCACTGAGCCACCCAGGCGCCCCTGAATGTCTCTCTTTTTTAAGGCATTTAAATAATATTCCATTGTATGGAGTTTATTCATTCATCCACTGGTGAACTCTTGGGTTGCTTCTACCTTTCGGCTACGGTGATTTCGCAGCTATGAACATGGTCTACAAATTATCTGTTCAAGTCCTTGCTTTCAGTGCTTTTTGAAGTGGAATTCTTTTAGAAATGATATTGCTGACTAATATGGTATATCTGGGTTTTTATTTTTTGAGGAACCACCAAACTGTTTTCCATAGCAGACGCACTATTTTCATTCCCACCAACAGTGCACAAGGGTTCCAGTTTCTCCATGTCCTTGCCAACACTTGTTATTTCGGGTTTTTTGTTTGTTTGTTTGTTTTGGATCGTAGCCATCCTAATGTGTTTGAGGGTGGTGATAATAATTATTAAAGTTGGGGAGCTTGGGTGGCTCAGTTGTTAAGCATCTGCCTTCACTTCGGGTCATGATCCCAGGGTCTGGGATCAAGCCCTGCATCAAACTCCTTGCTTCTCCCTCTCCCACTCCCCTTGCTTGTGTTCCCTTTCTCGCTGTCTCTCTCTGTGTCAAATAAGTAAATAAAATCTTTAAAAAAATAATTATTAATCTTTTAGGTGTGATAATGGTATTGGGATATCATACACCCATGTATATTTTTAAGAGTTTTTACTTTTCAGAGATACATACTGAAGTGTTTGTGAGTTGAATGGTATTATGCCCAGGATTTGTTTCTTAAATAATCCAATTTGGGGGGTGGCAATAGGGAGGTGGAAATGCAACAAAATGGCCAAATACTAAGAGTCGTTTAAGTTGGGTGAGGGGCGCATGAGGGTTCAGTGTACTGTACTCTCTCATTTTGTGTATTTTTTGAAACTTCACATTATTAAATAACATTTCAGAGCCATTGGTGTCCGTTCCCAGCCTGACTTTCAGCACTTCCTGTTGTGCCATTTACACTTGAGCAACATTCAACTACGACTCATTTTTTCTGCTTGCCTCCCTTCTGTCCACTCCTACTCTCAGTGTTTGTTTGCATATCCTTGCGTATGCCTCTCAGCCTGGAATGCCTGCCCCCTACTTCTGGATGACTTCTTTGTTCTTTTAGTACCTAACTCGGGCGCCCCCCTCTCCTTCCACCCGTAATACTCTGT
Organism: Mustela erminea; assembly: GCF_009829155.1. Classification (NCBI taxonomy): domain Eukaryota; kingdom Metazoa; phylum Chordata; class Mammalia; order Carnivora; family Mustelidae; genus Mustela; species Mustela erminea. Next base: position 14,420,024 of record NC_045616.1, on the reverse strand, counting down.
CCTGCCTCCATCGCTCCACCATCTCATCCCAGCTAGTGGGAGCAGGAACCATGCCTTATTTGTCTTTTTTATCCCAGGACCCAGTGCCCTGCCTAGAATACAGTAAAAACCAAGTGCTTATCAGAATTTACAGTTATTTTGTGCTCAACTTGTGTAGGGCAGTGTCTGGCAAATAGTAGGATCTTGTGAATGAGCAGTGCATGGGGATACCTCTGGGAAAAATGGTGGAAGGATACATAGGACCTCTCTGTACTCTCTTCCCAATGTCCTGTGAACCTCGATACTTTTTTAAATTTTTTAAATTTGAGTATAGTTGATACAGGAACCTATAATTCGTTAAAAATAAAACATTAAAGAAATTATGGTAAAAATGTCTGGACCCCAGAGTATAAAGTTTTCTGGAAAATGCATTTCTCGGAACTTTCCATTTTCAGCATGTTCTTCTAGGTGGATTCAGTGGGAAAGAGTAACTGATCTCTGTAGTATTTACCATCCTTCAAAATTGCTGGTGATTTCAAACTATGAAGACAAATAATATCTTAAAAGTGGGAATCTTCGGGGTACCTGGGTGGCTCAGTGGGTTAAGCCTCTGCCTTCGGCTTAGGTCATGATCTCAGTGTCTTGGGATCGAGCCCCCGCATCGGGCTCTCTGCTCAGCAGGAAGCCTGCTTCCCGCTCCCCCCTCTGCCTACTTGTGATCTCTCTCTCTCTCTCAAATAAATAAAAAGAAACCTTTAAGAAAAAATGGAAATCTTGGGGTGCCTGGTGGCTCAGTCACTGAGTGTCTGCCTTCAGCTCAGGTCGTGATCCTGGCATCCTGGATCAAGCCCTGCATCTGGCTTCCTGCTCAGCGGGAAGCCTGCTTCTTCCTCTCCCACTCCCCCTGCTTGTATTCCCTCTTTTGCTGTGTTTCTGTCTCTGTCAAATAAATAAATAAAATCTTAAAAAAAAAAAAATGGGAATCTTTAGAAGCAGGTTATATTTAGTTCTGTGATATTTTTCCTTTTCTTTAGTGTGTATGTGTGATTTCCTCACTGCATGGCCCGTTTTTCTGGTCACAGCACCTTGATGGGCTTCTTCATGCTTGGCAGAGGGGAGGTGCTCCTCTCACAGCTTGCAGCTCTGACTCACTCCCTGCTGCCTGGGTTTCATACCAGACGCCTCGCTCAGCCTCACAGGTGGCAGCAGAGTTGACCTGGACCCTGTCAGACCAGGAGGGAGGTGGGGCTGCCAGGAGGGAGGCTCGGCAGCAGACCCTTCCCTTCCTTTCAGCCCCAGTGCATCCCGCCTTGGGAAGCATCATGCAATCTGACTTTTCATCTGCTGGAAGGCAGGACCAGTGATCCTTCTTCACAGCATGCCTTTGAAGGTTGCGTGAGATTCTGACACCATGAGGAATAGCTAGGGGCAGGTACTGAGCAGTCAGCAAGGCCACTGAGGAAGTAATGATTGGCTCTGTGGCATTTGGCTCAGACTCAAGCCTTCCCGAGGTTGCTACTCAACATGGATTTCCCGCACTGTCCCTCAAATCAATGAAATCTTGAATGGTGCCTGAAAGTAGGTCGACTTTACCTGGAGATGGTGGTCTTTTCCACCAACAGTCAGGGTTCCTGAGTATCCATACAGAGTACAAAAAGAACATAGGGGAGAAGGAAAAGTGAGCATGGGATTAGGTTGAATTGCTGCCTTTAAAAGTCAAGGATTTGTATGTTTCAGCCTACACTTTGGCAGCACTCCAGGGAGCTGTAGCACTGGTGTACAGCATGGGTGTGGTGGGAAAGTTGGTGGAGAGTTAAAACTAGTGTCGAAAGCCAGGAGGACTGTGGAGCTGAGCTCAGGGTGACCAAGACCTAAGGGCAACGAGGTGCCATTGAAGAGCTTTCAGGAGGAGAGGGACAGGATCAGATTTGCCCTTCAATGCAGTCACTCTGACCGTAGTGTGGAATGTAGTTGAGGGCAGAGATTGCAAGGAGCCTGGCTGTAGACGTGGTTGAAATGATTCAAGCAAGAGAAGTTAGTGTGTAGATAGATCCAAGAATGCTGAGGAGGTGGGCTCAGCAGGACAAGGGTGTTGATTGGATGCAGGGAGTGGAAAAGAAGGGGCTAGAGCTGGTCTCTGGTTCTGGCTTATATGACTAGGTGGATAGTAGTGACAGTGTTGGGGACAGGAACAGAGAAAGGAAAATGGGACATGGGGAGAGGCTGCTTCAGGTTGGGACAGATTAAGTCTGGATTATCTGTGGCACACCCTGCACATCAGGTGGGTGGTTGGACAGGCAGGGGTCTGGAGCTCTGTCGACATGGTGGGTAGGAGCACATTCATTCACAAATACTTATTGAGTGCCAGGCACTGTTCTAGGTAGTGGGTCTCTGCTTTTCATTCTAATGGGGGAAGCTCGGCTTATTCACATGAGTGCCTCCATGGGGGACTTAACAAGGAGATAGGTTGGAGAGATGGAAAATAGTCATTCTATGACTTTTAGGAGATGAGGGGCCCAAATTATATGCTCCTAGGGAGATGGGGAAGAAGTGTTTTGGGAAAAGAGAACAAGTGCAAAGGCCCTGAGGCAGACAGCACATTTGAGGAACTGTAAGAAGGCTGGTGTGACTCAGTGTGCTGTACTGTGGGGAGCATGGAAAAGGAGGTTGGATAGAGGGTGAGGGCTGATAGATCAGCACTTGATCCCTGGCAGTTGGGTCTGTTCTGAGTGTGATGTTCAGTCATAGGAATTTGAAGCCATGGGAGTAGATAAGATCAGAGTGTGTATAGAATAAAAGAGGGGACAGTTGGGTGGCTCATTTGGGTGTCCGATTCTTGGCTTTGGCTCAGGTCATGATCTCATGAGTCGTGGAAGTGAGCCCCTTGTTGGGCTCTGTGCTCAGTGAAGAGTCTGCTTGGGCTTTCTCTCTCCACTTGCCCCTCCCCCCTGCTCATACACTCTCATGCATACTCTCTCAAATGAATCAATAAATCTTTTTTAAAAATTAAAAAAAAAGAGGACTCCTATACTCATTTGAAGGGGAGACCTATCTCAAAGGAGACTAGAAGAAACAACCAGAAAAGTAGAAGAGAAAGCAAGATAGTGTGGTAAAGAAATAGGATAGAGAACTTGAAAATGCAGGGAGGGGCGCCTGGGTGGCTCAGTGGGTTAAAGCGTCTGCCTTCGGCTCAGGTCATGGTCCCAGGGTCCTGGGATCGAGCCCCGCATCGGGCTCTCTGCTCGGCAGGGAGCCTGCTTTCCCCCTCTCTCTCTGTCTGCCTCTCTGCCTACGTGTGATCTCTGTCTGTCAAATAAATAAATAAAATCTTTTAAAAAAAAATGCAGGGAATTATTAAGAGGCAGATGATGGAGGGAAAGACTGAAATTGTGGGCTGCATTTAACAGCACCAAGGTCTTTGCTGGCCTCAGGGAACACAGCCCTAAAGTCTCCCTTCGACTCATCCCCACCCAGCATCCCCAGAGGATGGAACCCATACTGCAGTGGGTCAGGGTACTGACTCTCCAGGTGGGGGTGGGGGGGTGGTGTTTGGCTGATAGGAGGATGACTGAGGAAAAGAGGACCTGAGAAGGAGCAGAAAGCACTGGTGCTACCCCAGGTGACTGCCCACGTAAGGAATATGGAGGAGAGAGCCACCCCTGTCTTAAGCAGCCACACGTGTTTGTTAGCTCAGTGCAAGAGTACAGGTGTTAGCCTGTGGTTAGTCTGACCAGAAAGTGCACTGGAACTTCAGTGGTGGGTGGCAGAGGCCTGCAGGGTCCTTTGGTGGAAGACTTGGTGAGCATGCAGGGCCTCCAGCTTAGCATCAGGCACTTGGTACCCTTTAACAAAACCCCCTTGCAAAGGAAATGAACACCAGATCATGTTGTCCAGGACCAGATCCTCCTGGAACCCTGATGGTTAGGACGGGAGCCTCTGCACTGAGCACCCACAAGTACCAGATCTGCTGAGAGCAAGCCTGTGTGTTTATCCATGGCAGCCAGTTTTGGATGCCTTATGTCTCTTACACTGTTTATTCTTATATAATTTATAATCCGTTCAGGGTGTCTGCCCACTCTTGTAAAATCCTGGAGGTTAGTCTCCATGGTTTACCCATCTTCGTCTTCCTCTGCCGGGGCCTGCACATATCAGGCATTCCTGCAAATGCTCCAGATTGAAAAATCTGCCAGGGCCAACACATTCCACACTCCTCACCCCTGCCTACATCATCCCAGGTACACTTTGTGAGCAGTTGAGAAAATGACTGTTTCCTTTGGCCAAAAGTAATGGGATTGCAAAATTGAGTCGTTCCTTTGGAACTTGTCTGCAGCTGTTTGCATGCAGATATTGAAAGAGGGAGTGGTGGCTTTTATAATTGTTCAGGCAAAGAAAGATTCTGTTTCTAATCTGGGACAACCAGCTGACTCATCAAGTGTCCTGACCTTCTAGATTTCCATCTTCCCCCTTAGGAGAGTGGAAAACTGAGCTCCCAGGTTCACAGATGGCCCCAAGCTGACAGTGAGGAACAAATGATTTTCCAAAAAGAAATAATAGAAAGATTAAAAATCCAAGGAAAATGAACTCTTTTTAATTTCCTTGTGACGGATTAAATGGCTATGAATTGACTTCCCCAAAGGTAACTTCCCAACAGTAGATCTTAGAAAAGAGCATGGGTCCCTTCCCCGCTCCCGCCCCTAGGTGGCAGCAGGAGGCAGAAGAACCCACATGAAAGGAAGGCCTCTGTCTTCTTGTAGGGTCCTAGGATCAGCTTACACCTCTGCCCTACTGTTCCGCCTATTGAGTATCTCTAAGTGTTTAGGAGCTAACTTAGGTACCCAGACACGGATTTAGAGAAATACAGACTCAGCCAGGATTTATAGAGCCCTGTGCAGTGGGCTTTAACAGGAAAGAAAGTGGAAAGTCTTGAAGTGGGGATAAACAAAGGCAAGGGAGCAATGGAATTGGAACTCCAGATTGAGAAAATTGCCCTCCTTGTTTCCTTACTCGTTGCACATTTGTATCTAGGCAGGAGTCCGGGTCAGAGTGCTCACGCACGCAGGCTCCTCAGGCTGCTGCGCTGGGTCTGTGTAGCCCTTCTCTATAGCCGGAGGACAGCGGTCTGGAGTTCTAGGTACTACCACTCCTCTGGTGGCTATTTAAAGATACAATGAAAGCTACCATTCGGAACTATGTAAATAGCGTGGTGTGGATGCTTAGGGTCAGTGGGAGGAAGGGTGAAGGACAAAAATGTAACCAAAGTAAGCCTGGAAAGGAGCAGCACCCTGTTAAGAGCTAAGTGTAGGCACCTCCACTTGGAGGAGTCCTGTCCCGGGAGCTGAAAACGAGGCTGAGGAAGGAGTGGAACGATACCACCTTCTCTCCTCCCCACTCTCGTTGTAGCGTTCTCTTCACGAAACCCCTGCATCTGGAGCCCCGTCTCAGGGCACAATTGCTCAGCTGTTTTCTGGGGGTCCTCTGTCTTCTTCTGTAGCCGTGTCTGCTTGGGTCCTGTGGTACATGAATTCCACTGCAACCACCACTTTTGTCTTGATCTGCACATAGCCCTTGCCCCCCCCGCACAAGGTGGACAGTTAGGAAGGTTAGCTGAACAAACCCTCTGAGGAGAAGAGGGGGAAGCAAGGACAGCGGTGTAAGGCAGACTGGCTGTGCTCAGAGGAATGCTTCTGATAAGAAGTGGGGTTTGTTGGGGCTCATGACTAGGCACAGGGGATTGGAAGCTGCTTGGCCTGCCGCAGGGAGGAGGGTGGGCACATGGGAGCAGCCCTGCCTAGGGAGAAGGGATGGGGCCAGGCAATGGCTCCTCCAGAGGCTGCGCAGGGCAGGAAGCGTGGCCTGGTGCTCGTGAACTGCCCCCACTGAGGTCTGAGAAGGAGCCCCTAGCAACCAGGGCTCCTTCCTGTGGAAAGCGATAGAAATCCGCATTAAATCAGCTTAAACACAGGAGGAATTCTTTGGTTCCCCAAAGTGAAAAGTCCAGGGGCAATGGTCTCCTGTACAACCCGGACTTAGGTAGCACCCTGGAGAATGGATCTGTATCTTCTGGTTCTTTCTCATCGGCTCCATTCTTGGGCACACTCTCCGACTAGACGACTATGGGCAGCATCAGGCTTGCTTCCTGTGGGAAGAGAGGGCCCCAGAAGCCAGGAACCCATGTGCTGACGCGGGCTCGCTTTCCCGGAGCGCAGGTAGTGGTTGGGAGTCAGGCCCAGCCGAGGGACCTGGGAGAAGGGAAGTGGGAGTGGAAGGAGCATGAGCTGGACAAGCACAGTTATTAGAGTGCTATGGGATGTGGGCCCAGACTGACGTCACCAGCAGGCGTGGAGGGGCCTCCTACATGATGCTGTGTCTTAAGTCCCTCTTGTCTGTGTTTTGTAGCATCTCCACGATACGGTGAAGAGGAACCTTGATAGCACCACCTCTCCTCAGAATGGCGAGCAGCAGAATGGCTATGGAGACCTCTTTCCTGGACACAAGAAGACCCGGCGTGAGGCTCCTCTGGGTGTAGCCGTTGCTTCCAATGGCCTGCCCCCGGCCTCCCCTCTGGGGCAGCCTGACAAGCCCGGCACTGAGGCACTGCAGGCCGGCAGCAAGCACTCCCTGGGGCTGGACTCCCTCAGCAAGAAGTGTCTGGCAGATGCGAGCCTCCACTTGAACGGGGGCAGCAACCCTGGGGAGCCCTTTCCTCTGAGCCTGAATAAAGAGCTAAAGCAAGAGCCTGTCGATGACTTGCCTTGCATGATCGCAGGGGCCGGGGGCTCCATATCTCAGAGCAACCTCATGCCTGACCTCAACCTTAACGAGCAGGAGTGGAAGGAGCTTATCGAGGAGCTGAACAGGTCAGTGCCCGATGAAGACATGAAGGATCTGTTTAATGAGGACTTTGAAGAAAAGAAAGACCCAGAGTCATCTGGGTCGGCCACACAGACCCCATTGGCACAGGACATTAATATTAAGACAGAATTCTCTCCGGCAGCCTTCGAACAAGAACAGTTAGGCTCTCCACAAGTGAGGGCTGGGTCTGCAGGACAGACCTTTATGGGGCCTTCAGCTGGCCCTGGCAGCACAGAGTCACCCAGCCTGGGGGGTGCTCAACCTCTGTTCCACGCCTCTAGTCAGCCCGGGGCCGACAACCCCAGTCCCACCCTGATGCCGGCATCAGTGCAGGCCCAGAATGCCCCAAGAGCCCTCTCTGGTGTGGTGTTGCCCAGCCAGGGCCCGGGAGGGGCCTCGGAGCTGTCCTCTGCCCACCAGCTGCAGCAGATCGCTGCCAAGCAGAAGCGCGAGCAGATGCTCCAAAACCCACAGCCGGCCACCTCCGCACCAACCCCAGGCCAGATGTCCCCATGGCAGCAGACAGGCCCCTCCCACAGCCCCCTGAACGTCCCTTATCCCTTGGAGAAGCCTGCCAGCCCTCCTGGCTACAAGCAAGACTTTACCAGCCCCAAACTCCTCATGATGCCTGGAGTGAACAAGAGCTCCCCACGGCCCGGAGGCCCCTACCTCCAGGCTGGCCACGTAAACCTGCTGAGTCACCCACCATCAAGTAACCTGAATCAGAGTACTGTGCCTAGCCAGGGCTCGGTGCTGGACTACGGCAACACCAAACCCCTGTCTCATTACAAAGCCGACTGCGGGCAAGGCGGCCCTGCGTCCGGCCAGAGCAAGACCGCCGTCATGGCTTACCTTCCCCAGCAGCTGCCTCATCTGAGCAATGAGCAGAACTCCTTGTTTCTGATGAAACCAAAGCCAGGAAACATGCCTTTCCGGTCACTGGTTCCACCTAACCAGGTGAGCTCGCGGCTTCCCTTTCTGTCACTGTGTACCCCTGCGGTCAGCGAGAGGGAGACAGGGAGCAGCTGCCCTTGGCCTTTGAGTCCCTGGAGGGAGAAAATCGGCTGAGCAAAATGGGCTCAATTTTGAATAAGCAAAAATAAGGTAGAATTCCCTGGTGTAACTTGGTTTAAAGTATCCATATGTTTGAGACATCACCGGGCACCTGGGCGGAGGCATTGAGTTCTCCTGCCTGCCATGCAGCGTAAATTCAGTCAGGTGTGGTCTGTGCTCTGCAGGTAGTGGTCACACTTGATGTGCTTCTTAGAGGCTTTGCCTTTTTTTATTTTAAACTACCTTTCAGATCTTCACAAAGTATCTTAAGATTTAAACCCCGTGCAGCCTGGCAGAGTCACGTAGCTCTGAAGGGTGGAGAATGGTCAAGCACCAGTCTTACCATGATCACTGTTTGCATTTCTCCTCATGGTCAAATGTGTTCGAAGATGTCTCTTCCCTGGCAACCTTCTCATGGTGATAGCGTGTTCCCCCAACTTCCTCCAGGACAGAGGGGAGCGCACTTGTTTTCTCCCTCCACAGCGTGTCCCAGACTGTCCTTCGTGTCCGGACATGTAGCTCTCTTGATACTTGTTACCAGTCATGTGGCCACAGTTTTGAGGCATGCCCTGATGTTGGTGTACCCTGTTGTCTCTGGGTCTTCATGACTATAAGGAAGCCTGCGGCCAGTACCCTTGTGGCTTCCGGTGTGGATTTATGAAATTTTAAAAATTAAAATCCCAGTGTTGGTAATGATAAAAATTGGGAAGTCAATGTCCCTCTGGTGAGGAGGGTGTGTACATAGGCCTGGTGCTGGTGGGAAGTAATTTGGCATTAGATATTCTTCTTAAGCCATAAAATTGTTTGTAAGCATCAACACATTATACCCCTGCAAGAAACAATCCCTAAAAAAATAGGAAAGTTAGATACAGGATATTCATTGCATGGTTATTTCTAGTTGCCCCAAACTGGAAGCAGGTTGGGCATCTCCCAGCAGGAGTGCATGCATGTAAATGTTGATGCTGCTGCTGCCGCTGCCAGCCAGGAAGCTCTGCACAGCCCCTGGGAGCATCCTTAAGAGCGTGACAACTGCCAGTGCTTAGCGCCTCACAAAGCACTGGGAGCCTGAGACTGGAGACTTGGGGTTGGGGGGCTGGTGAGCAAATTACCTCGGTGCATCTGCTTGAAGATTAGACTCTTGTAAGAATGAAATGTCCAGGCTCATCAGGACTGGAAAGTTGAGATCCTTTAAATGATCATTGCTTTTTCCCTTTTTCTCTTTTCAAGTTAAATTTTCCCCTTTTTTTCTTTATTTTTTTTCCCAAGATTTTATTTATTTATTTGACAGAGATCACAAGTAGGAGGAGAGGCAGGCTGGAGAGGGGGGTGGAGCAGGCTTCCCGCTGAGCAGGGGGCCTAATGCGGGGCTCAATCCCAGGACCCTGAGATCATGACCTGAACCAAAGGCAGAGGGTTAACCCACTGAGTCACCCAGGCGCCCGTATTTCCCCCCTTTTAAATGTAAGTCATGATGGGATAATACTGTGGAGCCTCTGACAGGACTCTCACTTCTACCCTTTGTGTTAATTGAGAATATTTATTCAAGTTCTCGCTGATATTCAGTATTTTGTGAGCGTATCTGACAAAAGCCCAGCAGTCTGGTCCCAGGAAAATGCTCTACACAGACAAACACGTGGTACGGCTTCAGACAGGTCAGGGACAGTCCCATGGCTGGGGATGTGAGGTTGGCCCGCTTGAAACACCTTGTCTCCATCCGGCAGAGCGTTCCTCCTTTGGGGGCCCATCTATACTCACGCATTCCAGAAAGTGAGGATTTAGAAGCTCCGGCTGCCGACCGGGAGTCATGCGTGTGAATAGATGGGCTTAGGTGTCAAGTCTTGTCTTTGCCACTGGTTACGCTGCTTCTTGCTGTGCGGGATACGCGAGTGTTTGCCTCTCCACCTGGCCCTGGAGGACATGTGCCCTTGGCTCTGCAGTGACTGGGTAGAGGGCGGTGGGCAGAAGCTTATAGACTCCACTGTGTGCCCCCGACCTGAGACCCCCCTTCTCTGCGCTCACAGGAGCAGAACCCGCCGAGCATCCCTGTCGCTGCCCCAGCTGGTGGCGTGGGGAGCCAGCCGCCTGCTGCATCCTCGGCCAGCACGCGCAGCAGTGCCCCCTATCTCAGCAGCCAGCAGCAGGCGGCAGTCATGAAGCAGCATCACTTGCTTTTGGACCAGCAGAAACAGAGGGAGCAGCAGCAAAAACATCTGCAGCAACAGCAGTTCTTACAAAGGCAGCAGCACCTTCTGGCGGAACAGGTAAAGCGAGAGGGGAGGACGACCCTTGCCAACTGCATCTTCACCTGCCTTCAGCGTCGCTGCTCGGCCATCAGCCCCGCTGTGTGTGCGTGCATGTGTGTATGGGCCTGCTGTGTGTCCTTTGCCCTTTCTAAATCTTTTATTATTATTATTATTATTATTTTAAGATTATTTATTTATTCATTTGGCAGAGAGCACAAGTAGACAGAGCAACAGGCAGAGAGAGAGGAGGAAGCAGGCTCCCCGCTGAGCAGAGAGCCCGATGTGGGGCTCGATCTCAGGACCCCGGGATCATGACCCAAGCCGAAGGCAGAGGCTTTAACCCACTGAACCATCCAGGCGCCCCTAAATTTTTTTTTAAAGATTGATTTATGTATTTTAGAGCGAGAGACTCAAGCAGACTCCCTTTGAGCGACTGAGCCACCCAGGTGCCCCCCCCCCTTGCCCTTTTCAACCCCTTCTCAGGAGTGTGGCGTTTCTCAGGCAGTGGTAGCTTGTGTCAGAAGCAGCTTTCATATCACTTGGTGGGGATTCATGAAGGCAACTCTGTGGCTTAAACTATATTTGTTAGGGATGTTTATCCATGTCCTGTGTCTGCAGCTGCCAGAGCAGTGAGCTCCTTGGTCTCCTCGTTCAATGTGGGATCCAGCTTTGTTGTAAGCATAGTTTGTGATGAGCCAGAATATGACACAGGGAAATGGAAATGTCCCTGCGGCCCTCGAGTTCTAGAATCAGGCCCACCAAGCCCCACCCACCCACCCCACATCCTGCAGTTCACCTGCTCAGTCCCCAAGTCTGGTGCGCAGACACCAAGGTGACAGCAGTGCTCAGGATTTCAGATTCCATCTTTAAAGTCATAAGAGAAGAAGCAGCTACCCAGAAGACAAAGGTGATTGAGAATGACTTTAAAGCCCACATCTCTGCCTCAGTTCTGCCATTTTTTAAAAATAACAGCTTTATTGGGACTCGAGTCATGTGACCTTGAATCCACCCATTTAAAATGTACAATTCAGTGGTTTTCACTATATTCACACAGGAGTGCAACCATCACCGCAGTCGATTTCATCCGTTTTTAGCCCCTAAAAAGAAGCCATATGCCCATTAAAAGCTACTGCCTACTGGGGCGCCTGGGTGGCTCAGTGGTTAAGCCGCTGCCTTCGGCTCAGGTCATGATCTCGGAGTCCTGGGATCGAGCCCCGCATCGGGCTCTCTGCTCAGCAGGGAGCCTGCTTCCTCCTCTCTCTCTGCCTGCCTCTCTGCCTACTTGTGATCTTTGTCTGTCAAATAAATAAATAAATAAATAAATAAATAAATAAATAAAAAGCCTCTGCCTTCAGTTCAGGTCATGATCTCAGAGTCCTGGGATCAAGCCCCACATGAGGCTCTCTGCTCAGCAGGGAGCCTGCTTACCCCTCTGTCTCTGCCTGCCTCTCTGCCTACTAGTGATCTCTCTCTCTGTCAAATAAATAAATAAAATCTTAAAATCTTAAAAAAAAAAAAAGCTACCACCTGTGTTGTGGTTCACACCAGTTTTTCCCTTCTTCCCGTGGCTGAGCAGTACTCTTGTGTGGATAAGCTCTGTTTGATTTATCCATTCACCGATTGGTGACATTTGGGTTGTTCCCCCTTCTTATGGTTGGAGGTTTTCAGCTTTGTTGAGTGTATTCCAAGAATCACTGGGTCCTGTGGTAGCTCTTACTTGGTGCCCTGTAAGGAGCTGCCAGACTGTTCTCCCAAGCGGCCATGTCATTTTACATGCCCACAGTGGCATGAGAGCACCAGTCTCTCTTCAACTTTCCCGTACTTGTCTTTTTGGTTTTCGCCATCCTGGTGGGCGTGAAGTGGTATGGCATTGTGATTCGCATTTGCCTGATCTGCCCTCCCAACTTTGGGAGAGGGACAGCGGGAGAGAGATAATCTTAAGCAGGCCCCATGCCCAGCTCCGAGCCTGATAAAGGGCTCCATCTCACGGTCTTGAGACCATGACCTGAGCCGAAACCAAGAGTGGGATACCCAACCGACTGAGCGACCCAGGCGCTCCCCGCCCAACTTTTTTTAAACCAATACACCACCGTTGTTTTTGTTTTCTTTTTTAAATCATTGCTCCTTAGATCTGTGCCATTGTTCTGTTTCACACAGTTTATTAAAAATCCCCCAAATGAAACCACAAGCATTGTGTCCACAGGAACACATCCATGAGTAACAAACATAGGGGTGTGCTTTTTTCTGCTCTGACTCTATTGTTTTTGTTTTATGTGGGTCTTGTTGTTTTGTCTTCCATCCTTGGCATTTTCTAGGAGAAGCAGCAGTTTCAGCGGCACCTGACACGCCCGCCTCCCCAGTACCAGGACCCATCCCAGAGCACCTTCCCCCAGCAGGTTGGACAGTTCCCAGGTGAGGGGACCGCGGAGGCAGCTCAGACAGCACAGGACGCAGTGGGTGGCTCTTGCTGTCTGCATGGCTTCCTACTAGGGGCTAACTAGATCAACTGGCTTGTGTAAACATCAGTGTGCCAGTGGAGCCTGCAGGCCCAGGGTCAGGGGGAAAGGGTCGCAGGGGGAGACCACTTTGGCGGGCACTCTGGCCATGCCGTCTTTTGAAGTAAAATTATTTCTGGCTGGAGGATAGCTAATCAACAGGAAATGGGTTCTGTAATTCTTAAGAAAGTTCTTTGTTTCTGCTGTGATGTGCCTTCAAAAAGGGACCCTCTTATTTTCCAGTTAAGGAGAGACTTGGGGTAGTTTGTGTGGCCTTTTTGCTGCTTCTCTTTCTTCCTGTCAGCTCACTTTGGTGTCACAGGCAGATAGCACTCTGAGGTCTCAGCTGTCATATCTTAGATATGCTCGGGAACCTGACAGCCTTTGCTTGGCCATCCCTCCAGGAATATGAGAGGACCTCACACCCTCCCTCTTTCACCCCGACGGTGCCAGCAGCTCATACACTCCTCACCTGAGTGATCTGAGTAACCGCTGCCTGGGCCTGGAACCACTGTTGCCATCTACTTGCCCTGTTGTCCTGCATTCCTGCCCTTGACATGGCCCCCTCAGCTTCCCTGAGTCTGGCCACAGCTCTCTGTCCAGTTGTATCCCCAGCCTGTGGGGACACCCTCCCCATACCCCCAGCCACAGAGCTCCCCATACAGACCACCTCTTGTAACTCTGGCATTTTCACACTCTCTTCTCTGTCTAGAATACTCCGTTTCTCCAAACTGTTGAAATCAGTTTTTCAGTTCAACCCTTTGAAAACCCGATGTCTTTGTCACCATTTTTCTGAAGCCGTCCCCAGATCTTCCAAGGCACTGAGCCTCTGGTCCCCTGCCCTGCCAGCTGTTGTTACCACCCTGTCATACCACAGAGCCTTTGCCTCCCCGAGGCAGACCCTGGGCCGTATCTGTCTTGGAGTCTGCCGTGCTGGCGTGGAGCTCCCACGGAGCAGAAACAGAGTGGGCCTTTGACGGGTGAATCATTGAGTCTCCTGGCTTCCCCCGCCCTGGGCTTTGGCCCCCTCCTCTGAGCTGGTCTTAAATTCATTACTGCTCCAGACTGGCCTCCATTCCACCCTGCAGGAAACCTGCTCCCCTGTGGCCCACAGGGCCGTCTTCTTTGAGGGTCCACTGACCTTAAGATACCTGGTGTTCTGATTTGGCCTTTCACACCAGAGAAGAGTGCCTGCAGCTGGGGTCCTAGAGCCTCTCGGTGGCAGTGGGCCCAGAAATGCCAGCTCGATTGACTGGCTCTTCTCTGCCTTCTAGGGTCCTCTGGTGCTGTGCCTGGCATGAACAACTTGGGGCCATCTAACTCCAGCTGTCCTCGAGGGTTCCCTCAGGCTGGGAATCTGATGCCAATGGGCCCTGGACACACTTCAGTTTCTTCTCTCCCTTCAAACTCAGGCCCGCAGGACCGGGGTGTGGCTCAGTTCACTGGTTCCCAAAGCCTGCCGCAGGGCGGTCTCTACGGCATGGCCTCCGGCATCACCCAGATTGTTGCCCAGCCGCCGCCACAGGCCACCAATGGACATGCCCACATCGCACGGCAGACCGGCATGGGCCAGAACACCTCGGTCTCCGCTGCCTACGGGCAGAACTCTCTGGGGAACTCCAGCCTCTCCCAGCAGCACAATAAGGGGACTATGAACTCTGGCTTAACCAAGCCACAGGTGCCAAGGGTGTCAGCCACTGTGGGAGGCCAGAACGCCTCGTGGCCACATCAGGGCCTGCCCAACTTGAGTGGCCAGACCCCGGGGAGCAGCACCGTGAGCCCCTTCACGGCAGCCTCCAGTTTCCACATGCAGCAGGCCCACATGAAAATGTCCAGCCCCCAGTTCTCCCAGGCAATGCCCAGCAGGCCCATGGCCCCCATGAGCTCGGCAGCCGCGGCGGGGTCCATGCTGCCCCCAGTGAGTGCGCAGCAGAGGACCAGTGCCCCCACCCCAGCACCTCCCCAGGGAGCCCCACAGCCAGGCTTGCCGGGCCTGAGCCCCGGTGGGCCTGAGCTGGGGGCCTTCAGCCAGAGCCCGGCACCACCCATGGGAGGCCGGGCGGGACTGCACTGCACTCAGGCATACCCTGTGCGGACCGCGGGCCAGGAGCTGCCCTTTGCCTACAGCGGGCAGCCAGGGGCCAGTGGGCTGGCCAGCATGGCTGGAGATGCCGACCTGATTGACTCCCTGCTGAAGAACAGGACTTCGGAAGAATGGATGAATGATTTGGATGACCTTTTAGGGCCTCAGTAACTGGAGGGTTTGCGGTGTTCTCAGTGTTCGTACAGCCTGTATTTTTGTTCTCAGATTCAAGAAATATCAACTACTTTGGACCAAAAGCTCATGGCCCAGAGAACAGGGGTGAGGGGTGGGATTGGAGCCCCAGGGCCAAGGTGGGCCCTGGCCAGGGTCTGCGGGGACCCCCCCCCCTCCAGCTCCCAGCCAGCAGTTGCGGTCTGTCGGGCTGGCCCCAGCCCCTCTGCTGGCATCCACTGCCTGGTGTCGGGACAGCAGGACAGGGTTCTGCAGGTGGTTTTCTATCTGAATGACCAAAAAAACCCCAAGAATAATGACGGTGAAACCCCACGATGTGTGCCATCGTGTTGACTTAATCCAAGATTTCGCCACTTGCCCCAAGGCTGGGGACAGGTTTCTTTGCAACTTTGTATAGCAGAACCATTCGCAATTTGTAGCATAGAAAAGATTTTAAAAACTGTTTTTAAAGATTTGAGGACCGATTAGGATAGGTGGTGGTTTAAAATGATTGGCATTGGGAACTGAGGGTTTCCTTGTGGTCAAGAGCCTTTCTTATTCCTGCTCTTTGTCTTCTTTTCAGGGGATAGGGAGGGTCCCTGGGAGGTCATTTCCGTCAGCGCAGCCTGTGACTGTATGTGCCAAAAAGGAACAGGATGCCACGAGGTGGCAGCGCTGGGAACACAGATGTGGCCTCTCCAGCCACTTGCCTTCTTCCTCCTCCCACAGTGCTGCACCCTCTGGGTCAACACTCATGACTTGCCAGCCCCCAGGCTATGTGCTGAAATGGAATGTATGGGGTGCCTGTGTCTGTGTCTTTGCCCTCCTTCTGCAGTTTCTCTGAAAACTAGCATTTGCTGTATCAGGAAGGTGATCCTAGCTGAGCTGCGCACAGAGGTCCTCACCTAGTCTCCAGTTCCCGTGACCTATCTGCCACCCCTCTTTGTCTCTCCAGCCCAAATGGAAAACCTCTTGAAGGCAGTGTACCAGATTGGTGGGGAGTCACTAAAATCCCTTAGGGAGCCCCAGCATTGTAGGTGGGAGGGCATCCCCTCCCCAGAAGGCAAGGGTGCGGGCGAAGGAGGGAAAACCGGGAGTGTGGGGGCCCCAAAGGGGGAGGGGTGCAGGCCAGGTTGGAGGAGAGAATTCCACTTGGTTTCACCACTTTGGCCACTCTCCCATGCCAGATGACTTGCACTTTTTGAAGAGAATGGCTTTATAACACTAATACATCCTTCTCGGGTTTTGAGTGGATGTCTCTCTGAAGGTCTATGGACTTGACTAAGCTAAAAGTCCACAAAACAGGATTCCCTGTGGGCTGTTTCTGGACAACACAGATGGAGAGAGCACTTGGGTTAGAGTGAAAGCAGAGTGGTAAGTGCAGGGTGAGACCCTTTTAAAGTGTCGGAGAGCAGAGAGGACACTGAGAAGAGTGGCTTCCATGCAGAGTGGTCTCAGAACAAACTGAAACCCCGTGTTTATTTCCCTGGAGTCTCAAAGTAGATGATTCAAGGAGTGTCCTATGTAAAGAATTGAGCCAGGGAAGATAATCTGTGTGGGCAGCCTGAGTGGCTTTTGAGGGGACGAAGGGTTGTGCACACAGGGGTAATTATTCTGCACCAGCAGTGCCTTTGCTGGGGGTACTTGGACCCTCAGATCCTCTTCTCTATAATAGCCATTTGCCACCTTGGGTGGTGTGTGGGCCATTTCCCCTTTAAATGCCCTCCCTTGCCCTCCCAGATGCTGAATTTAGCTTTCAAAGAAGGGAATGAATCATAAAGCCAGTGAAGACTCCACCCTCTGCGTGAGTTCCCCAATCTGAAGGGGAAGAGGGTGACTTCAGCGGGTTTTCTACCAAAAATAGAGGGCTGAAGGCTGGTGATGGGTCCTGTTCCTCTCCTGGTCTGCCTCTAGCTGCTCACCTCTGTCCCCTCCTGGGGAGGGCTGCCCCCTGCCTTAGTCCTTGGGCCGCCAGACAGACAGCAGGCTTCTTGCTGCAGTGTCAGAGCAATAAAATGTGATGCTTGGGGTCCCCCCAGGGAGCTGCCCGTGGCTTTATT
The DNA here is from genome assembly GCF_009829155.1 of Mustela erminea. Taxonomy (NCBI): domain Eukaryota; kingdom Metazoa; phylum Chordata; class Mammalia; order Carnivora; family Mustelidae; genus Mustela; species Mustela erminea. The sequence continues at coordinate 14,403,088 of NC_045616.1, read as the reverse complement.
TATGAATCTGGTTTTTGGGGAGTCAGGGGAAGAGACGTCTCTGCTTCAGTGCAAATCCCCTCTTCCAGGAGCCATGACTCAAAAGAAGGGTGCTCGGACTTTGTTATACACATTTGCTTTGTGTAAATAAATGTTTACAATTTTATATTAAAGAGGAAATAAGCGTTAGAGTTTCTGACTGTATATTTTTTACTTTTATAGATTTTAAAACTATGATCCTTTATATATGTGTTTTGGGGGAGTATGATAAGTTTTATGGCAAACAGTTGGTATTGTTAACTTTTTTTGTCATCAAAGTACATAAAAATCCCATTAATTCCCTTATTCTTCTACTGCCCTTAACTCTGGTATACACCAAAAAGAAATCTTTACTTTCCTTCTTTTATCATTATAAAATAATAAAAGTATTTTGCTAGTATGGAAACCGCGTGTGTCTTGGACCTCACGTGGCCGCGCCAGCAGGGTGGGTGGGGGATTGACGTGTGACTTCTTGGGTAGTTGGTGTCCGTCCGGGATGGAGCTGCTTGCCCACTGCTTGGTGGTGGAAGGAGGGACATTTGGTCTGGTTTACCTCAGAGTAACTTTTATTACCTGATGACAAGTAGGAGGGTGAAACTTGGGGCCACCAGCCTCTCCCCTCTTGTGGACCTCCCCATCCCATCTTTATGTCTAACGGGAGGGAGGAAGTTGGACCCAGTGACTTGGGTACTTTAGATCCTCAACAGTTGAGATATTTTACTGGTGTCCTCCCCCGCCTTTTTTTTAGAAGAACATATGCTCCAGCCCACCCACCCACTGTTGTCACTGTCCACTGTGGGGGTCATCACATGATGGACCCACCCTTTCCCTTTTGTCTTCACAGTGGTAATGCACCTGCCCCTCTTCCCTCTTGGCTGTGCTTGTGTTTCAAAGAGAACTGGCTGGCTGAGTGGCTGCCCTAAGCCCAGCCCCAGAGGCTAGCCAGTGCCTACAGACCTTCTCAGGGAGGTTGGGAAAGATGATCTTTGGACCCTCACCCAGAGCAGAAACTGACATAGGAAAGGTTAGGGTTCCAAGCTGTCGGTCAACAAAGAACTCTGGAGACCTCTCTGGTGCAAAAAGGTGATTTTATTAAAGCACAGGGACAGGACTCGTGGGAAGAAAGAGCTGCACTGAGGTTGTGAGGTGCCAGCCCATTATACACTTTCAGGTTGGGAGGGGGTGAGGGGGTAGTGTTAAGTGACTAAGGAATTTCAGAAGCAAGGTATCCAAGACCTTGAGAGGGCTAGCTGTTGTTGGGACAAGGTCATTTATTACTGTCTTATAAAACCTGAGTCACGAGACCCTTCAAATGTTTATCAGTGGGCTCTATGTTTGGGGGATGATTACCAACGTCCTGGGCGTTGGGATAAGATTGCCTTTTGCCCTTAGCAAAGTATTAGCATAGAGGCCCTTGCGTCCCTAGAAGAATGTCACTCTGCCTGTTTCAAGGCCTTGTCAATGGGCTATAGCTAATAAGGATATTTAATAATTTTTCTTTCGCCTTTGTTTCCCACATTAGAAACCGCAGGACAAAGGCAGAACTCACCCATCCGCCTTCATATCTGTGTCCTGGAATGCTATCTTTGAGGGAGCTGGCCTGCGTGAGGGGAAGGGAAGGACACGCTGTGTGCTGCAAAACCATAATGACAACAGCTAGAGCCAGACCTGTTGGCCCCGGGGGTGGGAGAGGGCGGTCCAGTGTCTTCCCTGTTCCAGGCCACAGGTCCCGGCCAGCTTGCGGGCATGGAAGGAACGGAAGCCACAAGGCAACAGCCCGGGGACTAGTAGCTCGACAAGGCCTGTGCAGGAGGCTCCATTTGTTCCTGTCCCTGAACTTTTCAAGATTGCCAAAGGAAAAGCTGGCATTCTATACTCAAGTCACAGAGGTGGTAGCTTCCCTTGACACAGCCAAGGTAAGTGCTTGCTGAACTATCTTTGGATCTTTCCTTCCTGACACACCATCACTGGCTGTCCTGTCTTGAATGTCAAGGTTTCAGATGGGTTCTGTATTTTCTTTTTCTTTTCTTTTTTTTTAAAAAGATTTTATTTATTTATTTGACAGACAGAGATCACAAGGAGGCAGAGAGACAGGCAGAGAGAGAGGAGGAAGCAGGCTCCCTGCTGAGCAGGGAGCCCGATGCGGAGCTCGATCCCAGGACCCTGGGATCATGACCTGAGCCGAAGGCAGAGGCTTTAACCCACTGAGCCACCCAGGCGCCCCGGGTTCTGTATTTTCTTAAATACCTAGCTGCTTCTCTGCACTTTGGGGGGCAGAGCCCAACCACTTACTGTCATCTTCAAGGTCAAGAGCTTCAGCTAGCCCATTACTGTGTCATGTTATTCTCGGTGATGGAGAATCGGGGCAGGGGGGTGGGTGGCTAGACCCTGAGTAGTGAAAAAAAATTTTTTTAAACCCCATCTATTAGTTATATCTGCCACTCCCATGCCATTTCTTCTTTTTGATATTTGCTTGTGCAGTAAAAGAGACTTTGCTTAAATCCTGCACACTAGAGTGCATGTACCTCTCTGTATTTGTGATGGCCAGATAGGCCTACCAGCCAAGTATGTTCCACAAAGGGAGCCCGAGGACATCCATAGACCAGAAAAAGGGCACCCTAAGGGAGGGATACCACCCCTTGAGCAAAGGAGAGACCAAGTCCCAAACTGTAGCTACAGGGAACATCAGCCAGCCTCTGCTATCCCACTCCGCCCTTCCCTGTGCTGGAAAAGGGGGCTTATGAATGGACTAGCTAGGGGCCAGGGGGCGTCTCTGCAGGATCCTGGCAGCATGCCTCTGACTCACCCAGGAGCTCGAGCATCATCACTGCTCAGTGTCCACCCTGCTAGCAACAGAGACCAATGCCCAGCCTCTGAGTCAGCCCACGTCTGGAGACCAGCTAGCCACTTGGTACTACATCTGTCCCTCCTACGCCAGGAAAGGATGGTGAGTCATCTTTTTTTTTCCTTTTTTTTTTGTTTTGTTTTGTTTTGTTTAGCTAGAACCTCAGATGTACCAAACAAACAAAAAACCTACAAAAAACTCTGAAAAGAGGACAAAGGTCACAAAAGTGTGCTGAGTCGCAATGGACACAAAAACCACATGTCACAGGAATGAATGAATCCCTTTATGTGAAATGTCCAGAAAAGGCAAACCAGTAAAGACAGAAAAGATTCAGGTGGCCTGGGGCTGGGCTTGTTGGGATGATGAATTTGCTGTAACACCAAATCATGGTGATCCTTCACACAGCTGGGCGAATTTACTAAAAGTCGTTGAGTTGGATATTTAAGATGGGTGAATTTTATGGTATATAAATTCTATACCTCAGCAAAGTTGCCATTCTCAATACTTAGATATGGTTCCCCCAGCTTCCCCATCCTTTATAGCAACAGTATAGTAGTTTTTTTAAAAGATGTTATTTATTTATTCACGAGAGAGAGAGAGAGAGCACGCATAGAGGGAGAGGAAGAAGAAGAAGCAGGCTCTCCACTGAGCAAGGAGCCTGATAGGGAACTGGATCCCAGGACCCCGGAATCATGACCTGAGCTGAAGGCAGACGCTTAACTGACAGCCACCCAGAGGCCCCAACAGTATAATTATTAAATACAGGAAATTAGGGGCACCTGGATGGCTCAGTTGGTTAAGTGTCTGACTCTCAATCTCAGCTCAGGTCTTGATCTCAGGGACAGGAGTTCAGAACCGCCCCCCTCCCCGCCCAAATATAAAATAAAACAAAAATTAAAATAGGAACTTAATACTGAAACGAAGACTGTCAACTAATCCACAGATCTTATTCAGCTGTTGAGAGTTGTCCTGTAATGCCTGTTTTTCTAGTCTGGGATCCCATCCAGAATCACACTGCATTTGAGGTGTCCAGCCTCCTTTGTCTCCCATGATCTGTGAGGCTTCCTCGGTCTTCGTCACTGCGGTCATTGGCAGCAGCCATTCATTCACATGTCTGGGAACAGATGCTGCATCTGGGTGTTGCTCTGGCTGTCCTGCCACTGAGGGTCAAGAGTGTTTGACCCAGCGCTACAGAGTCTGTCCTATGTCACCTTGGAGGGAGCATCTCTGCACAGCAGTGCCATCACGGGGTGCACGGCATAGGATCCACTGTGACGTCACCTCCAGACACCCGGGAGCCGCTCTCCAGGAGCACAGTACAGGTCAGGGGTCAGCTCAGTAACAGGGCCTTGCAAGGAGAGGGTGCCATCCTCTAGGAAGGGGTATGTACCCCAGATCAGTGACTGGGGGACATGGGCCTCCACTAGATAAGAGACATGGAGGGGGAACTGGGAGCGGAGGTTGAGGAGACCTTGCTTGCTCTCATTCCAGAGACCCCCCTGGGAGGTTCTTCCACTTAAGACTGTGTGCGACCAGGGACCCTGGCTCCTGAAGGGACAACATAGCCACCAGAAGACACAGCAGGACTGTTAGGCACAAAGCTACTGGCCTCCTGGGCCTTGGAGCTCCTTGTGCCCAGAAATCTGGCAGGAGGAGAGGACCCTGACCATCAAGGGAGGAGGGTGAAGTTCCATACTGGGGAGAGACAATGCATGCCACCCCGCTGCCCCGCTGGTGCGCCTCTTGGTACAGTTTTGGTGGCAAGGGGACAGGGTGGCCACCAAGCATTGCTAGTGCTGAGTGACCAGGAGCTCCACCCCCTCCCGGGAAATGGGTTTGGGTGGCCCCTCCAGATCCGCTGACATGTAATCAGACATACACTTAACTGGATGAAGAGGACCCGATTTGCACAAGGTGCGGATTCTAGGTGACGCTGTGGCGCCCCATAGTGCTGCCCCTTAGGGGGCCGCGGGATTCTCCCTGGGAATGGGCTGGGCCTGGGGCTGCGCAAGCGGCTGCCCTTGACGTGCGCTACTCCCCTCCACAAGGCCGCCCGCGTTCAACACCGCCCCCGCCCTGGACCGCCCCGATGCGCAGCAGGGCCCCTCGGCAGGGCGGCGGGCTGGGGCTCAGCCGCGCCCTGTCCCAGCTCAGCGGGCCCCTGCCCCTCTCGCCTCCCTCACCTCTGTTACAAGCATGCACATTCCCAGTCCCCGAATCCGGGACCGCAGTCCCCACGCGCTCGGTTTCTGAACAACCTGCTCAACGCAAACCAGAGCTCATCAGCATTTCAAAGGCTTTTTTCCTGTCCCCCAAACTGGGGGTCCCACCCTCTTTCAGTCTCCCTGCAGAGCCTGTGGGGATGAAAAGGTGTCCTTTCTTACCTCTGGGCCTATCTCACTGCATGGGACATCTGGAAAATAAGCAATTTCAGTGTCTTTCTTTCTGATTTTAAGCTCTTCTAAAATTGTCAGGAAGAGGGGGCGCCTGGATGGCTCCGTGGGCAGAGCATGCAACTCTCGATCTTGGGGTCCTGAGTTCAGGTCCCACTTTATGGGTGCAAACAGCACTTAAAAAGTAAGTACAGGGCACCTGGGTGGCTCAGTTGGTTGAGCTACTGCCTTCAGCTCAGGTCACGATCCCGGGGTCCAGGGATGGAGTCCCCCATCCGGGTTCCTTGCTTAGTGGGCAGTCTGCTTCTCCCTCTCCTTCTGCCCCTCCCCACTGTTCATTCTCTCCCTATCCCCCTCCATTTCATAAATAAATAAATAAAATATTTAAAAGAAAATAAGTAAATACACAGGTAGAGAATTTCAGTGTATGTCACCAAAAAGTCTCATTGGCCATGATATTTAAATCAGTATTTATATCATATTGTTACTGGACAGAGAACCTGGCCGGAACTCAGATTTTGCTGCTCAACGCCTGAAAATCAATGTGGGAAAGGAAAGGCTTTATTCAGGAAGCTGGCAACCTGCAAAGACGACGGACTAATGTCTTAGAGACTATCCTCCACACCCAACACTGCCCAAGGGAAGCCGGAAGGTTTTAAAGGGGGAAGGACAGAAAAAGGGGATGGGGGGTGTTGCACAGGAGAAGCAGGTGATCAGGAAGTTAGTCATAGGTTAGGTAGGTTAGTTAAGTCCTGCCTTTAAAAACCTTTCCGGGACGCCTGGGTGGCTCAGTTGGTTAAGCAGCTGCCTTCGGCTCAGGTCATGATCCCAGCATCCTGGGATCGAGTCCCACATCGGGCTCCTTGCTCTGCAGGGAGCCTGCTTCTCCCTCTGACTCTGCCTTCCACTCTGTCTGCCTGTGCTCGCTCTCGCTCACTCTCTCTGACAAATAAATAAAATCTTTAAAAAAAAAAAAAACAAACCTTTCCTTTTCTAGGGCACTTTGGGGCTCCCCTCTACCTGCTAGATGGGGATGCTGCCCGATTCATGAATCATTTAATATTAAAGCCAGTGAGATCTTCACATTTCCTTGTTTGAATTTTGTTTTCTTTTTTTAAACATTTTTTTTTTAAGATTTTATTTATTTATTTGAGAAAGAGAGAGCATGAGTGGGGAGGAGGGTCAGAAGGAGAAGCTGACTCCTCGCTGAGCTCATTCCTGAGACTCTGGGATCATGACCTGAGCCGAAGGCAAATGCTTAACTGACTGAGCCACCCAGGAGCCCCTCAACATATGTATGCATACATATGTATATATATACATATATATATGCACAACTGTTTCCCAGTTCTCTCCATCAGGAGGGTGTAGATGCAGAAAATGACACCCTGGCCAACCATAGACAACATGGACATCCCAATAAATAACAACAAAGAAGTATAACCCTTGAGTAAAATATGAATTTTTTAATTTTAGAATTTATGAATTCATAATGATTCAAATACGTACTCAAGTGGACAAGAAGGGAACGCTCTTTTTCACCAATGTAGAAAGAACAGAATTAGAAAATGACCATTGGGCTAGTGAGTGACTCAGGCAAGGATCCCTAATGGTGGTTAAAATCAGTCTGGGAAAGTTTGAGGAGTAACAGGATTTTTTTTCCTCAGAGCCTCAAGGTGTAACCCGACAAAGAGACGTTTCAATGGGAAAAAGAGTTATGTTTTGTCAAAGATCAACAAAGCCAGGGTCAAGGTGCGGGAGGTAAAAACAGACCGGGGACTCCCACAGAGTCGGGGACTGAGAAACCGCAAGAAGCAGCTAAGACGGTTGGTCATTGTCATTGTCAAAGTCATGAGGTGCTTTGTGAAGTCAGGCTTCTCCCTCCCTCTGAGACAGGGAGACAGAGGCCCCAGCCTTCCTGAGGACGCCATTTCAGAGAGACATTTCAGAGAAGGGACTTAAAACAGTTCAAGGTTTTTCTACAAAGGCTCTAAGAACGGGAGGTCAGAAGCCCGTCTTCTGGGGCTGGCTGGAACAAACAGTCAATTCTTTCATCAACCTTTAACTTTGCCAGACTGGCACTCAAGGGGGCTGGGTCATCCCAGTGGCCTTAGGCTTAGGTCTTGGGCTGCCAGAAGCTGCAGGAGAATTTGGGCAAAGTCTGTTAGTGCAAGGGATGTGGACAGAGTCGGCGTGCGGAGAGTTCTTGTAGATGTCGCTTCACAGCAGAAAAGCCAGCAGACCTCATGTTAACGGCACAGTTCAAACATTTCCAGGAACAAGCCTTACTTGGTGGAGCATGCGACTCTTGATCTCTGCGTTGTAGAAATTACTTAAAGTCTTCAGGGGAAGAAGAAAAAACAAAACAAAACAGGAAACCTATCTTCAGGAACAGGACAGACTGATATCACGTATCTTCCTGACAGTTCCTCGAGAGGAACACAGTGCCTTTCCCCTGACTCTCTTGCTCAAAGCGCATGATCAGTCGTCGTCAGTGGAAACCTCAGATAAACCCAAATCAGTGTATTTCTGCAAAATAACTGGTCTCACGAAAGATAAACATATGTGAACTGATGAACGTTTCCAGACTAAAGGGAACTGAACACCCTTGACAGTGAAACACAGCGCCGAATCCTGGCATTTCTTTTGCCATAAGGACAGGCATATCTCATGGAAGTCTGTTGATTCGATAATGATAGTGTCTTTTTTAGTTTTTGTTTTATTTATTTTTTTTAAAGATTTTATTTATTTATTTGAAAGAGAGAGATTACAAGCAGGCAGAGAGACAGGCAGAGAGAGAGGAGGAAGCAGGCCCCCTGCTGAGCAGAGAGCCCGATGCGGGGCTCGATCCCAGGACCCTGAGACCATGACCTGAGCAGAAGGCAGCGGCTTAACCCACTGAGCCACCCAGGCGCCCCTTTGTTTTATTTTTTAAAAAAGATTTTATTTCTTTGAGAGAGAGAGAGAACATGATCAGGAAGAGGGACAAGCAGACTCCCTGCTGAGCAGGGAGCCTGATGTGGGGCTCAATCCCAGGACCATGGGATCATGACCTGAGCTGAAGGCAGATCCTTCATTGACTGAGCTACCCAGGGGCCCTCATGGATAAACTTCTTACAGTAAAGTTCAGAGCTTGCACGCACTGCAAGCCACTGTAAGGACTCTGAAGACATCAGCCTCTGGTCAAAGGGAGTCCCTCCCCTGGCCAGTTCTGGCCAGCAGCTGAAAGAGGTGCTAGGGTTGCCGCGGTAGATGACCCAGGCACTCCCATGTGCCCAGGACCCCATTCAGCCAATACCAAGCCTCTCTTCCCTTGTCTGTTGGTCCTCTGTTTTGACTTGTTCGGCCCCATTGAACCAGCTGAGATGACAGGCTGCTCTGGCCACATTCTCACTTGGTGCCCCAGTTTCCTGTGGCCCCATGGTCAAGTTTTGCTTCATTTTCAGAATGATGTACATTTCCTGGGGCCTCACTCTAGGGCCCTGAGGGTGGGCGCCAGGCTCCAACTGGGGCTTTCTACAGATATAGGCCATCTTTTTCTCTATCACAGATACTTCTAGCCCCAGGGGATATACTGGGCCCGGTGACCAAAGAGGAGGGTGCTTGCTCCTTAGTCCTTGCTGTAGAGCCTCATCCTTACCTTAGGTCCTGCTCACAGCTGGCAGCCTTCTGTGACATCCAGTAAATGTGTCCCAGCCGGGTCCCCCAGTGTGGAATATACTGCATCCCAAACCCAGAGAGACCTACCACGTCTCTGTTCCTTTTCCCATTAGTGGGAATAATAGCCTGTACTTACGGAATGCCCGACAGGTCACTGAGGGAATGAGTCCCTGACACCCCCACTCCCAGTGTGTGTGTCTTACCAAGGCCACCCATGTCCTTGGCATTTCCTGCTCCTCTGATCAATCACATGACATAAGCTGTATACTGGATGCACGTGGTTTGGGGGGAATGCCCAGAGCATCGAGGTCCCTCCGAACTGTGTTATGGAGGAGAGAGTGGGACAGTTCCACTAGTTCTGGGGTGAGAGAACACATTGTCCATCCCTTGCAAATGCAAACTGCTTCCAATCCTCCTTCCCCATGGGAATGGAAATGAGTGCAGCCAGCGGCTGCACATCAGCTACTCCAGTCTCCTGATACGCTCTGATAAGTATGTCACATCTGTCACTGCTGCTGCTGGGAGGGCAGGCTCCTCTGCTTTCTGCAGAGGCCAGCCTGGTGAATAACCTGGGGATGTGATGAGAGCCACCACCCTCCAACTGTTAAAGGCTTTCAGCATGGCAATTTCCTCCCAGAGGCAATCTCGTTCTTGGTTTTTCCTCCTCCTACTCTATAGGAGTAGTATAGGTATATAGGTACCAGTGTATGAATCTGCTTGTGGCAGAGGCTCCCCAAGGCCAGCCTGGGTCCCATGATGTGCTGGGAGAACCCCCAGGACTCAGCAGTAATGTTGTTCATAGTACAACTTCTTGCAGTAGAAGGCCATGCTGGACTCCGGCCAATGGGTGCAGGGCGAAACCAGCAAAGGGAAGGCACATGGGGTGAAGACTAGGGAAGCAGATACTAGCTTCTGGAGTCATGCAGGACATGCTTCATTCCTCCAGCAATAAGATGTGATGACACGTGTGAATTATGGCCAACTGGGAAAGCTCATCAGAGACTCAGCACCCCAAGGTTTTTACTAGGGGGTTGGTCATGTAGGTCTCATCCGTCTAGCATGAACCACGGTGCCAGACTCCCCAAAGGAGAGTAGATGCTCCCCCTAAACCCAAATAGGTTAGGCACGGTTGAGCCATTAATCTCAGTTAATGGTGGGAACTCTCCCAACATCTTAAGTTAGCAGACATCAGCCAAGGGCCAGCCCCACGAGGACAACAGTGACAGCCACATTGTGCAAACTCTGTTTTTGCACAATGCCAACCGCCCAGTACAACTGGCTAATGATACAGCTAGGAACCAGGGAAATGACCCAGGGCCCTCAAGCCCGGCTCATTCACTGTGAAATGGAACTTGGCTAAGACTCCTTTCGGAAGGCCCAGAATACACTTGAGTTTGTTACCTGACTCTCCTTGGCCGCTGTGGTCTGGGATGGGTGATAAGAGATGCCCTGATAGAACAGGGTGCCTGGGGAACAAATGGAAATGATAGAGGCAGAAAATCTAGAGCACAACACACACCTGGCAAAGGCCATGTGTCAATGACAGCCATGATGGTTTGCAGGATCAAAATGGCAGGGTCTAGGGCACCCGGGTAGGTCAATTGGTTAAGTATCTGCCTTTGGCTCAGTTCATGATCTCAGGGTCCTGGGATTGAGTCCAGCATTGGGTTTCCTACTCGGTGGGGAGTCTGCTTCTCCCTCTCCTTCTGCCTCTCCCTCTCTCTCTCAAATAAAATCTTAAAAAAAAAAAAAAAAGAGTCTAGAGCAATCACTCACAGAAAGTGGGGTACCTAGTGACAAGAGTAACAGGCAGCTGATGGGGGATACACTTCTTAACCAAAGGAGATCCAGAACAGACAAGCAGAAAAGCCAAGTTAGCCGAGCCAGTGGGAACACATGGTCCCTTTCCCATTTCCAAACCTAAATCAGTTCTCAGACCCAGAATCCCACTGACTGAAGCAGAGGCTAGGTGTCCTTGTGAAAACCTTGCTATATTATGGCCAGTGCCCTCCCCCAACCCTCCCCTAAAGGGAAATGCCCTGTGTACTCAGGTCACCATGGGCTCATCAGTTCAGTGGTTTCTGGGGGGCAGATGTGGGGGGGAATGGAAGCACAGCTAGGCCAGCTGGGCAGTCCTCTGTTTCCTCATTCGTGGCTCCGTTTCTTTGAGCGCCCACTCCACACCGAGCCTGGGGGCCAGGCAGAGCACAGGTGTCTCCTCTCAGGCCCTCCTGGAAGGGTGCAGAGATAGAAAACCCAACTAGGAAAATGGAGAGGGACAAGGGAAGCCAGGGAAGGGTCTCAGGAGTCCTGGCGGGTGCCTAAGGGGCCCCAGCGCCCAAAGGGCATCAGGCTGAGGAAGACCCAGTTCAGAGCCATGAATCAGTGAGGAACTCTGCTGGTGGAGTGTCGGCTGGGGGCAGGCTGGGCTGAAAGTCTAGAGCAAGAAGTGCCAGCATCAGTGGTCCGTCCTTCCTTCCTTTCTTCCTTCCTTCCTTCCTCCTAAAGCTTACAGTGGTGACCTATGGAATTCATGTCCCTTCTGACGTGAAGGGCACACGGCACTTCTGTGGCATTCTTGTCAAAACTGAGTCTGAACTCAGTCTAACACGTGACAACATTAGACAAACCAAATATGGACTGGCAGTCCTCAACCGTGCCAAGATCATAAAAAGAAAGAGACAAGCTGAGGGACCGTCCAGTTGTCCCAGCCTGGAGTAAGCTGAAGACACGTGATCCTCCATTGGATCCTGGACCAGTAAAATGACATTATGGGACAACTATTGAAATCTGGATAAGGTCTATTGATTAAGGGTCCTGGATCAATATTACAAAATTACCTTGTTGTAATCATCATGCCGTTGTTACATAACATGCTAGCATTTGAGGAAGCTTGGTCAAGCACATACACACATTCTTTGTATTATGCATAAAAACAACTGCATGGAGGTATATAGCTAGCACTTGAAAAACAGCGGTTTGAACCGCACAGGTCCACTTAGATGCAGATTTTTTTTTATAAATACAGTACAGTTCTGCAAATGTATTTTCTCTTTCTTATGATTTTCTCTCTCTCTCTTTTTTTAAAGATTTTATTTTTAGGGGTGCCTGGGTGGCTCCGTTATTAAGCGTCTGCTTTCGGCTCAGGTCATGATCCCAGGGTTCTGGGATCAAGCCCCACATTGGGCTCTCTGCTCGGAGGGAAGCCTGCTTCTCCCTCTCCCACTCCCCCTGCTTGTGTTCACTCTTCCATTGTGTTTCTCTCTGTCAAATAAATAAAATCTTCAAGAAAAAAAAAAGATTTTATTTTTAAGTAATCTCTACACCCAATGTGGGGCTTGAACTCACATCCCTGAAATCCCAAGTCACATGCTCTATGGAGTAAACCAGCCAGGTGCCCCCTTGTGATTTTCTTAATAATTTTCTCTAGCTAACTTTATTGTAAGGCTACAGTATATACGACATGTAAAACACAAAATACAAAATACACGTTAATTGATTACATTATGGGTAGGGCTTCTGGTCTACCATAGGCTGTTAAAGTTAAGTTTTTGAGGGAATTATACTCAGATGTTTGACTGTTGGTGCGTTCATTGTTCAGGCATCAACTAACTTATATATAACCACAAAATTTGCCCATTTTAAGGGCACCATTCAGTGACTTTTAGTAAATGTACTGAGCTGTGCAAACATAATCTGGTTTTAGAACGTCTTCATCCCACCCCGAGCCCTGGACCCCCAGTGATCTACTCTCTGCATCTTTTGATTTGCTTTTTCTGGACATTTCATGTAAAGATCATATAATATATGGCCTTCTGTGTTTGGTATAACTTAGTATAATGGTTTTGAGGCCTTTGTCCCATTTGGTGGAACAGTTGGTGTATGTTAAATAAGGTCTGTAGAATGACCAGTGATAAGTTTGTATCCATATTAATTTTTCAGTTTACATAATGGAATTATGCCTTATTAGATTTTAACATTAAGGGAAGCTGGGGTGAAGGGTATCTGGGAACTGTGTACTATTTTTGCAATGCTTTTGGTAAGTAAAATAATTTTTTTTAAAAAGATTTTATTTATTTATCTGACAGACAAAGATCACAAGTAGGCAGAGAGGCAGGCAGAGAGAGGAGGAAGCAGGCTCCATGCTGAGCAGGGAGCCCGATGTGGGGCTCGATCCCAGGACCTTGGGATCATGACCTGAGCTGAAGGCAGAGGCTTTAACCCACTGAGCCACCCAGGGGCCCCAGTAAAATAATTTTAACATCTTTTTTAAAAAGTTTATTTATTTAAGTTATCTCCATACCCAGGGTGGGTCTTGAGTTCACAACCCCAGGATTTAGAGTCATGAGCTCCAGTCAACTAAGTCAGCCAGTCCCAGCAGCCCCTCTCTCACTCCCCTCAACCCCGCTCCCCTTTTATTATTACTTTTTAAATTTAGCTTAGCGTCTGAGTTCTTCACGCTTACCACGGTCTGTTGTTCTGAAGTTGTGGTTTCTTCTCAACAAAATGGCTCTGTTGGCTCTTCCTTTCCTCAGAGGTCCTTGATGAGCTCAGCTTCCAGAATGTTCCTCAGGGCCCCTGTAGGAGAGGTAGCACAGAGGGAGTGGTCCAGGGTCACAGAGGTGTGTCCTGCAAGGGCTCAGGGAGGGGCTTTTCCACTTCCTTCATGATACGAGCACCTTAGGGCTGCCCAGGAGGGTGGCCATGCCCAGAGGGGCCTCCGGCGACACCTCGGTCAGCCAGAGCAGGCCTAGCCCCGGCAAGGCCCTGAGAGGCTGGGTGAGGGCAGGAAGGGAGGTACAGATGGGAAGGCCTGGGGAGAGCTCCAGGGGTGCAGACCCCAGTTATGGCCTGGACCTCTGCCCAAGGACTTCCTCAGAAGCTGCTTGGGCTAGGCCTCAGCTTCCTGTTGCCAGGGCAGAGGATCGGCTTGGAGGGGAGGATGTCTGGGCCTCAGAGGAAATGAGGCTTTGGCAGAAGGGATCCCCTGAAATGTGTGGAGACCCACAGACACACACGTGAGCTCCCACACGCGACAGGCACAGAGGCCCCAAGGGACACACACTATGTCTGCCCACAGACACGCATGGTCCTCGCAGTCGGCCCTGAGGGGGTGGGAGAGGAGGCCAGAGCAGGGGGCTGTGGTCAGGACCGCTTTCAGGGAGGAAGGGGGCTGAGCGGCAGAGAGAGAGTGAGCGAGCTGGAGGACACGTCTCCACCCCTGAGCGCCCACTGTAATTGGCAGAGCTGGTCTAAAGCAGGGCACTGGCATGGAGCCCCCACCCCTGTCGCCAGGGAGCCTGCAGCACCCCCTGGGGAGCAGCTGGTTCCCGGGGGCCCTGATGGCAAAGGGCATTCCTTGGGCACCGGCCAGGCCAGGAGAGGGGTGAAAGGGGCTCTCGGGGAGCCCAGCAGACTACGAAGCTCTCAGGCTATAACCCATGCTTGGGGGGCAGCAAGGAAAGAGGCCAGCTGGGTTGTGGAGTTATTCTTAGAAAATATACTGTAAGCCCTAAGGGACAGTGTGGGAGTGTCATCAACAGTCCTATTCTCGGGCTGTTGAACACAGTGGCCCCTGGGAGCAAGGTTCCCACAATCCCCAGGGGCAGGGCATGAGTTAGAAGCTAGGAAGGAATGTAACCTCAGTCCTCCCTTTCTGCACCTGGAGATTGCTAGCATGAACATCCGCTCCTCCCTTATCCCAGGACTGACTCCCTGCATGCCCATGCCTAGGGAAGAATGCAAGCCCACTTCCAGATATTTGCCCCTTTGTACCCCTTTCCCACGCTTGGAGGCGTCTGTCCTTGCTTTTCTGATAAAAAAAAATAATAATAATAACAAAATAAAATAAAAGCTCTGTGTGGGATTCAGTGGCGGGTGCTCCCCCTAGTAGAGGCAGCCCTGCATGGAGGCTCAGGTCGGTGACTGAGAATTTTATTGCAGTGCGCAATGACATTTGGTCCTTGGACATCTTCAGGATCTGGTAAGAGTCCTGAAGCCCTAGAAAGGGAAAGGACGTCCGCTCATCCAGGTAGAGTCTGTGTCTGTGACGGAGTAACCATTGACCTCATTTTTTCTCTATTTTGTGCAGTATTTACTTTCTATTTCGTCCTGATCTACTTTTCTGTCTGTTATAAACCTGTCAGTCATGGGAACATATTTAAGGAAGAAACAGGTTCTCATTAAAAAACAGCTACATATACTGCTACATTCTATAGGATGCGAAGAAATGAAGAATCGACACAGCTGTTGTCTGTAATATATCAACATTGCCTAGGGCACCTGCCTGAAGGCTCTTTCGGTTGAAGACTGAGAACCTATGGGCAAAAGGCTAAAAGATGCTTTGGGTCCTCTTAAAATCTCTCCTTCGGATCCATGGAATCTATACCTGATTGCTATCTACTCTTTGCAGAAGAAAAACAGCTAAAACTAGTTGGCAGGACTTTATTCCTCCCCCTTTCAAATCTGGCCCCCACCGTCCCCAGTCGCAACAACAGCCCCTAGCACCCCACCAGAGGCTCCAGCATTATCCCCTAATAAATTGCCTCACCCTCCGCCCTCTCTGAGGGCAGAAAATAAAGCTGTCGGAGAGAGTGCCTCCTTTTCCATTAAAAAAAAAAAAAAAAAAAAAAGTTATAGAAAGCCCCAAAACAAGAAGGCTTTATTGGAGCATTTTCTGTCCTTTAAGCCCAGGCCTGGCTCTCAGTCCGATTGTCTGGGCCACGGCAAGGGGGATCTCGCCTATAATAACTGGTCTATGCTTTACAAGAGAGAGAAAAAGAACAAATCGGTTCGTAGGTATCCCATTGGCAGCTATTTTAACCATCGCTGCTGTTTCGGCCATTGCTGCCGCATCTTTTCTATCTCCAAACTGCATGACAAATGCATTCATATATGCAAAACACTACATCTAATTTAGAAGAACAGGTCAAGATTGAGCCACACATTTTAGTTAGATGGCAGGCTCTCAAGGCTGCTGATGTCTGGCTAGGAGGGGCTAGATCCCAAGCACTCTGGACCAGATCCCAGCGAACTCCTGACTCTTTCCTCCCGCTGTGTTACTTCAATTCCCTATACCAAGACTTGGGGGGGCAATTGAAGACTCATCTTCATCAAGCCTTTTCCTCCTCTTGAATCTCTCCATTGAAAATTTGAAACTTAGGTTATAAGCACAATTACAGGGAAGTCAACAGGCTATCATGAAGAATGTCAGGGACGTTTCTGTGTGCTCAGTCCAGAGAAAAAATTGGTTCCCTGGGTTCAATTTCTACTCTCGGTTTGACATGGGCATACTGCTTTTAATGATCTCCTTTCTCATTATAGTTGACAAGGCAAGGGGGAACTGTGGAATTATTCTTAGAAAATATATTGTAAGCCCTAAGGGGTGAGTGTCAGCTGCGGTCCTGTTCTCAGCTGTTGAATGCAGTGGCCCAGTGGCAATAGGATCCCATGATCCCCAGGGACAGCACATGAGTTAGGAGCTAGGAAGGAATGTGACTTCAGCCTCCCCTTTCTGTACCTGGAGATTGCTAGCACGAACATCTGCTCCTCCCTTATCCCAGTACTGACTCCCTGAGTGCCTATGCCTAGGGAAGATATTTGCCGCTTTGTACTCCTTTCCATGGTTGGAGACATCTGTCCTTGCTTTCTGATAAAAACAAAAACAAAAACAAAAACAAAAATAAAAACTCTGTGCGGGATTCAGCAGCAGCTGCTCTCCCTGGCAGAGGCGGCCCAGCACAGCTGCTCAGGCTGGTGACTGAGAACTTCATTTCCATATGCCACAACACTAGGTGGCAAGGACAGAGCTCCTGGGGTCCCAGGACGCTGACATGTGGAGACTCCCCCAGAGCAACCAGGCAGAGGGTGCCAGGGTTTCACAACGGCCCAGGACTAAATGCAGAGGCGGTTGCCCCAAGGACCCGGCCACTTCATCCCTCCTGCAGCCGGGCCTGCCTGTGCGTTCAGCCTTGTCAGCTTCTGCCCATGTGCCCCTATCAGGCTGGGCTCTGCCACTGTTGACCAAACCCAGCTCCAACCAGCCCTAGCCAAAGGAAGAAGTGGCTGCCTATGAAATGGCAAGCCTGCCCGGCTAGAGGGTTACTGTGGGCAAGTTGGCCCTGGGGCTCCAGGACATCAGCCACCTCCTTTCTCCCAGTGTGGCCTCGTGTTGGCTCTCTCCTCCTCGGGGTGGCCAGTGGCCATAAAGGGCTCTCAGAAATCTTCCTCCCCCCCATGAGTTCAGTTTCCCAAAGTTCTAAGGAAGTTTCCAGAACTGCATCTCACCCTCTTGAATTAGCCTTGGCCAGCACAGTCAGTTCTGACTCACATGTCCATCCCTCAGGCCTGGGAAGGGTGGCAGGCAGCTCTGTCCACACCATAGGACCTGGGAAGAGGAAGGGTTGGGATCCCCCAAGGGGGGGGGACACTGGGCAGGTGGGAACAGCAGGTGACCATTCTAGGGTCAGAGCCCCAGGAGAGGATGGGCTCAAGGATCCTGAGGGGTCTGACCCACCATGCCAGGCTAGCAGGGTCATCTTCAGGTGGTCTGTTGTGCACAGAGCCCAAGTAGCTGTGAAGCTGGCAGACATCAGGTTTCCTGAGGGGAGCAGGGACGTGGCTGTGTCCAGTGTGGTCTGGGTGCGGGGATAGTCCTGCATCAGGGTTCTATGTTCCATCACAGCCCTGGTTGGGCGGTGGGGGACACAGGTATGTGAGCTTGTATGGGTGGGGGGGGGTGGGGCTGGGAACCCTCGAGGAGCCCGTGACCTGTGCCCCGATGAGAGACAACCAAGGCAGGGCAGGGCTCGGAAGGTGGCATGGGGTGGATTTGAGAATGAGAAGGACTTGATGGTCAGTGGAAAGTGATAGCCAAAGGAGGGAGTTGGCGGGGGAGGGGGGCATTGGGGAAGACCCTCTGGTTTCCTGGGACCAGACTCAGGACAAGGGGAGGTCCGGAGAGCCAACGGAGACTGCTGCAGGTGCAGGTCCTGGAGGATGCTGGGTGGACAAGGGAGCCAGGCCCACGCAAGGCTGTAGGAGGCTCGGGCAGATGCCTGGGGCTCTGCCAGCACAACGCTAGGCACAGAAGAGGCAAGAATGACCGGGAAGGGGCGCCTGGTGGGGCCTCAGTCTATTAAGCCTCTGACTCTTGGTTTTGGCTCAGGTCATGATCATGGGATTGAGCCCCACATAGGGCTCCGCGCTCAGTGTGGAGTCCACTTGTCCCTCTCCTTCTGCTCTCCCTCTCTCAAATAAATAAGTAAAATCTTAAACAAAACAAAACAAAACAATGATTGGCAGGAAGTGGCCAGGCTGCCCCCAGGCCGCTGCTCCATCCTTCCCTGGGCTCCGTCTGGCCCTGGTTTCCGCCTGCTCAGGCTTCTGCCCTTTCACTGGCTGTGGGCTTTCACGCCCTCCCTCAGGCCCCCTCCCCTGAGAAGGGGCGGGGAGAAGGGCCAGTCTTCCTTTCCTGGCCAGCCTCTTGAGAGAGCCAGCAGACTGGGGCCGAGAAGTGCTCTGCAGTGACTCTCTTCACACACCAGCCTGGGCCCGTAGAGCTGCCAGCACCATGCAGGACGAGGTGGCTCTTCTGGCCACTGTCACCCTCCTGGGAGTCCTGCTGCAAGGTGAGATGGCTCCTGTTTGGGGAGGTGGACGGGCTCTGGACTCCTGCAGCCTGCCTTCTGCGCTCCAGACCCTGGGGAGGGGCTGGAGGGCCCGGGAGCGGGGGGGATGGTAGGGGCAGAGGCAAAGTCTGGAGCGCCCAGAGTCCTGGGGCCCCAGCTCTTCTGGCCTCAGTTGAAGACTGAGAAGCTTGCATGGTTCTGGCTGTGGGTCTCGAAGAGGGGCAGCCGTGGGCCTGGTGCAGCCCTGCTCCAATGGATCCTGCTCTTGTCCTCTCCCTCCCTTTTCCTCTCCCACTGTCCTCTTGCTGGGGTTCCCAGGAGAACCCAGCTCTGCCTTCAAAGGCATCTTTTCTATGCTGGGATCCGCATAGAGCTGGACAGGGTTGGAACCTGCTCCCTGAGCCCCCAAAGGGGCCTCTGGGTTGGCCTTTTAGGCTAGCCCTAGAGGACACATTCCCAAGCTAGGCATCCTTGCCACTTGGGACACCGTGACCCCACGCTGTAGGGGCTAGGACAAGGCATAGCCTGAGCAGGGGCCCTGCTGGGGGGCTGAATTGATCTGCTTCACGAGCAAGCTTGTCTCTTAGCCCTCCTCATGCAGCCACTGGGCCTCCTCCAGGTCCTACACCGATGGTACGCATGCCCTCGGCACCCACAGGGCACCTGGGAAGGTATATGGCACCAAGGGCACCAAGGCCACAGGAGTTGCTGGAAGACAGCTGGGGACAGCCAGCACCAGGGCTGTGTGTGCGGTGGGGGCCCCTGTGCATGCAGATCCTCTGGGGCCAGCTGACCCTCCACAGCCACCCATGCTGAAATGGAGGGAGACAGAGCCCCAGGAGGTCCAGGTGGGACTAGAAGTGTCCCAGCAGCAACCACCTGGGGTGAGGGGAGGGAATATCTGTCAGATTTAGGTTGGGGTCCAGAACACCTGAACAGAGAAACTAAGGCAGGAGCCTGGCCTGATGTAGGGTCAAGAGATCCTCCCCGCCTAGTGGGCCCTGTAGGTGGGGGCCAGAAACTGTAGACCGCAGAGTGTATCCTCTCCTGTACCTGGAAGAATGAGCCACCTCTGCCCTCAAGCCCCAGTTGTGTGCCCTCTTCAGGGACCCCCAAGGTCAAGGTCCGTGTCTAAAGAGTAGGAGCTAGACATTTGCCTGTGTTTTGCAAGTCAAAGGACTCAGGAGCCAAGTCCTGAGCTTCCGGTCCCTCCCCGGTACAGATGTGTCTGGGGAGGTGGGGTGAGGGTGGGGGACAGGGCCTCTTGGCATCCCAGGCCCTCACACTGCCCTCCCTCTTGAGCATCTTAGATACAGGGCGGGCCCAGAAACAAGGGGTGGGGGCGAGAGAGCCCCTTGGCTGGCCTTTATTTTCCAGGAGAGCTTTAAAGGGGAGTCGTGACAAGGTCGGCGTGGAGAGGGCGGAGAAAAGGTGGGAACGGACAGAGGGTGCGGGCCTCCGGGCAGGGAGACCTGACTCCCGCCCCTTCTCGCCCCCAGTCTATTTCTCCCTGCAGGTGATCTCCGCGCGCAGAGCCTTCCGCGTGTCTCCGCCGCTCACCACCGGGCCGCCGGAGTTCGAACGCGTCTACCGAGCCCAGTGAGACTTGGCGGGAGGGCGCGGGGCGGAAGTGAGCGATCCCGGGCGCCGGCAGGGTCCGAGCTCCCCGCCCCACGCCTCCGTCGGCGCCCTCATGCCACCCGCCCCCACCGCAGGGTGAATTGCAGCGAGTACTTCCCGCTGTTCCTGGCCACGCTCTGGGTCGCCGGCATCTTCTTTCACGAAGGTCTGCGCTCGGGACAGGCGCGCCCGCCCCGTCTGTCCCGCAGCCCCGGGTCCCGCGCCCGTCGGCTCACCTTGCCCCGCCCGCCCTCCCCCAGGTACGGCGGCCCTATGCGGCTTGGTCTACCTTTTCGCACGCCTCCGCTACTTTCAGGGCTACGCGCGCTCGGCGCAGCAAAGGTGAGGACCCGGGCGGGGATCGTGGGAGGGCGCCAGGGGCCGAGAAAGCGGGGACCGGACGGGGCGGGTCGGGGGGCTTGTGGGAGGGGTCTGATGGCCCGGTAGGGGGCGGGGCCGCCGGCGCCCCGCCCCCGCTGAGCCCCCCCACCCCGCTGAGCCCCGCCCGCAGGTTGACTCCATTGTACGCGAGCGCGCGCGCGCTTTGGCTGCTCCTGGCGCTCGCAGCACTCGGCCTGCTCGTCCACTTTCTCCCCCTCGCGCTGCGGACCGCGCTTCTGGGACGGCTCGGGAAGCTGCTGCCCAGGGCCTGAGATGGAGGACGCCTGGTCAGCGGAACCGGAGAAGGGCCGGAGCTTCCGGGAGGACATGGGAGGGGTGCTCGCTCCATCTCTGTCTCCAATTAAAGTGTCGATGGCTGGACCACGGACGCATTATCTGGGTCGGAGGGGTTCGCGCGCCGCGTGCCGTGGAGCCCAGCCCCGAGCCGCGGCGGCCGGTGGGCTTCCCGGAGGGTGGGGTGCTGCGGAAGGACAGGGCCCTCTTTGGCCCTGGGGCAGCCCTTTTCGCCAGGGTTTACCCCACGGCTCCTCTTCCCTGCGTTCAACGCTTTCCTCGCCTGTCCCCTCCTCTAAGGCCTGCTGCCTCTTCACTGTCCCCCTACCGCCCTCTTCCTCGTCCCCTGGCTTTCACAGCTGACACCAGGGACATTTTCCGGTCAGCACTCGGTGCCTGGCGTCCAGCACGGTGTAGATGTTCAGACACCCTGGCGCGCAGCCGTGGGGGCGACGACCAGTGCAGGCAACGTAGCTGTGACAGGCGCTCTGGGGGGCGGGGGAGGGGCGCCCGGGTGCCTTGGGTGACCAAACCTGGACAAGGCCTGCTGGCCGGACAGCGTCCCTAAAGAGATTTTTTAGCCCAGTCTGCAGAAGAGAGGAGCTTTCCAGGCAGGGCAGCCGCGTGTGCACAGGCCCCAACGTGGGCGGGAGACCCTAAAATATGTCAGATACGGGGGTGGGGGGCGTGGCGGGATGAGCGGGGCCTTGGGGACTGAAAACTAGAGCAGGGCTGGGACTCACGAAGTGGGAGATCCGGGATGCCTCGCGTTTGAGAGGAACAGGCAGTTGGCGGCGGGATGATGGGTGTTAGGGGACGTGCTTGGCTGGGGGCGGGGGCAGTCGTCCGGAAGCGGAGGCCGCTTTGGGCTCCCGGCCCGGGATTCCGCGCCGCCTCCACCCTCGAGTCACCGCTCCCGAGGCCCCGGGCCCTCGGGGAAGTGCGGCTGAGGTCGTGCGGAGCTGCGAGGCGCGGCGGGCCGAGGTGGCCGCGCCCGGCCTCCCGCCACCTGCTGGAGCTCTGGGAACGCGCACTCACACAAGAGACACGCGCTTCATTAACCCTTTATTACAAGTCACGCTCTTATAGAAGTATATGTGGACTTACGTGAAAAAATCAAATGTATCCAAGAATAAAAAACACAGCACATAAAGTAGTATATGCATTCCAGTGTTCGCGCCGGAGACAGCGGGCGCCCAGGAAAAAGCTCTTCTAAAACAGCCTGGCTCGAGCCGGCCGGGGATGCGAACGGTTCCGGGCGGCACGGGCCGGCCTCAGGCACAGTGTGGGGGCCGCCTGCCTCCTCCCGCGGCCGGGCGGGCGGGGGCAGCACCAGCTCCTGGGGCCTCCGGGCCAGCGGGGATCCCAGGCCTGTGGAGCGGGGCGCCGGGCAGAACCCCTCAGGCTTGGGGCGGCGACGGCACCGGGCCCTCCGGGGCAGCAGCGACAACATCCCGGGTCTCCCAGGGGGCTTCAGGGCCGGCCAGAGTGCACCCTCAGAAGCCCTCAGCTTAGTCGGCCTTTTTCAGGAAGATCTAGAAGAGCAGGGCTCAGGGTCAGCGAGGTGCAGGAGGCCTCGGTGCTCAGCCCTGGTCTGGCTCCCTGACCTGCCTGGCTTACCTCGCTCAGAATGACCCACACTGGGGAGTCCGTCTGGATGGAGAGGCGCAGTGCTTCCAGGGGGCCAAAGGCAGGGTCCACCTCGCCCTCTGCCACACCCTTGGAGAAGGAGCCTGAGGGAGGGCAGCACTGAGCCTCGAGCCCTAGACCCTGGCTCGGCCCAGCCCCATTCCCCCAACCCCGCCTCCGCCTGCCTGCCCCCAACTCACCTATCTGGAGGTAGCCGTCAGGGCTCCGAGGGTACCGGAGGGTGGCTGAGCGGCCCTCCTGCAGGGCCTCCTTGTCTGACTGGGGGTTCTGGGGGGCAACAGTAAAGGGCTGAAGCCAGTGGCGGTGGGAGGGGCCAGGCTTCCAGCACATCCTTCCCCTGCCACACTCACATCAAAGGGCAGCACCTCCACTGACGTGTTGAAGAGCTTGTCCTCTGGGTGCTCGATGTTTCCACTGCGGAAGAAGAACCTGTGGCCAGACAGGCCTGTGAGTTGCTGCGGCGGTGCGGGAGGGGTGGGAGAGGGGGAGAGGTGGTGGTGCAGCCCTGGCCCCCGTCTGGCACAGAAAAGGCCAGGTCTAGCCCAGGAGGGTGGCAGGTGAGCCCTGGGGCGCTGAGCCAGGCGGGGGACCACCTGGGGGGCAGACATTGGTTTGTGCAAGACGAAGGTGATGGGCCACTGTCACAGAGCTACTGTGGGCACTGCCTTATTCTTAGTACCTACCATGCTGAACCTTCCTCTTCAGATAAGGACACTGAGGAAGGTGAGGTTAAGTCATTTGCTAGGGGCCCAAGAGGGGCACATGGTGAGGCCTATCCCCTGGTGTTCTCCCTGCGCCTCCCCCGGGGTGGACCTATGGGTGCCAGCACTGACCGCTCAAGGCGCAGCGGCTGGAAGAAGCGGAAGCGGATGAAGTCCCCGGCCGCAGGCGTGAAGGCCCAGAAGAAATCCTCGCGCAGGTAGGCCTTCTCCAGGGTGAAGTGCTGGTATGTCTTGAGGCTTGTGCTCACCTCGGCCGGTGGGTTCACGTGCTCCTTCCTCAGTGCCTGCTTCCCAAAGTCCTTGTCCTGCCGCCGAGGAGGGACAGCAGACTTAGAGAGGGCCCCCTCTCGAGGGGGACTTGCCCTGCCACCCCTGGCCAGACCCAAGGGTGGCACAGCCCACCTTCAGTTTCTGGATCTTGCCAGCCAGTGAGGAGTGTGTGCCCACGTGCTGGAAGAGGGATGGCTTGAAGCGGATCCGCAGGTTGGCCTTCTGCCGGTCACAGTGCTTCTGCAGAGGGATAGGGATATCTGAGGGCCCAGCTTGGCTGTCTCCTGTGTTAGTCCATGCTGGAGGCTGCGTGCCTCCCCCTGCCCCGCCCCGCCCTTGGTGCTGCCCTTGCTCACCGCATCCTTCTCGGGGTTGCAGACCTTCACCCACAGAATGTGGTCCAGGAGCCAGTCAATGGGCTTGTCCCGGTAGAACATGAGGATGAACTCCACAATCAGGCTCAGGTCCAGCGACTTGAACATCTTCCCTGGGGGTGGGAAAGGGGGAAAGGGGTGCTGGGTGGGCGTGGGGGGGTCACTAAGAAGGCGCCCACAGCAAGCCCCATGGTCAGCTGCAGGCAGGGGCGGGCACAGAGGGGATAAACAGGTGTGGTGAGCCCCGACATCCTGAGATAGAGGGCGAGGGGAAACAGGCCAGCTGGGGCTGGCAAAGCTCGCAAGCATGACGTTCTGTGGTCCCAGGGCTGCAGGGTCAAGGACAGAGAGGCCAAGGTCGGCCAGACTGAGGGGCCCTGGTCAGGTCCGTGGCATGGCCGGGTTGGGGGGGCCCACCAATGAAGCCCAGCTGGGAAAACTCCAGGATCATCCAGTCCTCTGAAGGCTGCTGGAGTGCAAAGTTCTTCATGGTGCTCAGGTAGTTGGGCTTGGCGACAATGTCATCCTCCAGCTGCACAGGGGTGGGTAGAAGGGGGGCTGGGCTCAGGATGGGCACTGGGGTGGGGCTGGGCTCACCACCAGGGGCCAGGGCCGATGAGGAGCAAAACAGGGTCTCAGTGCTGACCTGCACGTAGTAGATGCCTTTGGACTGCGCATACATCATGAGGAAGCAGTAATCGAGGTTTTGTTTGGTCCTCCACCTGCAGGGCAGGGGCAGGGGCTCAGGAGCTCAGACCCACCACCCCAACCCCATGTAGGGGTTCTCTGATGGAGAAATGGAGGCACTGCCAGGAAGTGCCTAGAACCTGGGCACCCACAGACCGGGTTCTCAGCACCAGTGGGCAGGTGGTCGGGGTGCACGGGGAAGGGGGGAGTTCTCGTACCTGACTCTCTCCTTGGGGTCCCCAAAGGACTCTCGGAGGCGGGAGAAGTCAGGGTAGAAGTGGGGGGAAGGGGAGATGACTTCCAGGAGCCCGGAATGGATCTCCGTGGGGAACCTGGGGAAATGGAAGGCCAGTGGGTGGGCAGTCTCTAGGCACAGCAGTTGGGGCAGCACTGAGCTAGCTGGACCCGGTCCCTCTGTTCAAGCCCCCCAGGCAGCCATCACCCAACAGCACACCCACCCTAAGGAGGCAGTGGGGCTCCAGGAGGCTGGGCCACCTCTATACACCCACTGTCTTTCAGAGAAGAGAGGTAGCCCCCTTTCCCACATCAGAAGCCAGGATCATGTAGGGGAAGTAGGCACCTGCCTGCCCCACACTCTGCTGAGCCCCTCCCCCCCACCAGTTTTATGGGTCCGTCAGTACTCACAAGGCTTTGATGTTCTCTGTCACCACCGAGGTGTACTGTGGGTCAGTCTGTGGGGAGACCAAGTACCCTCCCTAAGACTGACTGCCACCCCAAATGCCCTGGGAGAAGGGGTTGGGGGAAGGGCGCGGGCTTCAGATGACCCCATGCACAACGGGAGTGAACCCCCCATCCTGAGGGCCGAGTAAGTCTGGGCCTGGGGGCCACAGGTGTGGCCTGTGTACACGGGGCCCTGGGGGTGGGGCAGCCTAGGTAACTGGCGTCTCCACCAGGGGGCGCTGAAATGGTCTTTTTTTTTTTTTTTTTTTTTAACTTTTCATAAATTTGTGAATGAAACTGACAATCGAACCTCTGGCAATGTTTTCCTCCAGAATGTTGCTCGGTTTTCATTTCTCCTCCTTGTTATTTCGTGCCCTGTGTTTCCCGAATGCTCCACCCGCCCCCCACCCCGCCCCCCAGCCCACTCGCCTCGGCGATCAGCACCACGATGACCGAGTCCTCCTTCTCCTGCGGGCTCAGCTCCGAGATGAGCGAGTGCAGCGTGTCCGTCAGGTACGAGTGCACCTCGCGCCGCACGCTGGGGATGCCCATCACTACCGACACTGCAGGGGCGCGAGGAGTCGGTACCGGCGGGAGGGTGGGGCCCGCCCGCCCCCCACCGCCCAGCCCCTGCCGGGACCGGCCCCTACCTCCGGTGCGGCCCTGGCCCACGCGCACGGCGGGTTGCAGGCTGCTTTCCTTGGCCAGCAGGTGAGGCAGGTGATGGAAGACGGTGGGCAGGTGCAGCACGTGCTTGTGGGAGACGTTCCACGGCTTCAGTCGTGGATCCTCTGAGCGGGTCGGGGAGGGACGGGTCAGACGAGGCGGCCCGCCATCCGTCCCGCCTCCCCGGGCGCCGCTCCCGCGCTCACCAGTTAGGCGGCCCCAGGTGCGATTGCCCTCCCCCTCTCGCAGCGCCTGCCTCTCCGATACGGCCCTCTTGATCTCGTCCAGCACCAGGTTGAGCTCCTTGGAGCGCTTGAGGCTCTCCTGCTCAGCGGCATGCAGCCGGTCACGCAGCGCCAGGAACTCCCGCTGGTACACGTCCACCACATCGCCTGTGGGGAGTTCGCACGCTGTCACCAGGGGGCAGCCGAGCGCTGACCTACTGCCCGGGGAGTGTGCCCGCGCGCGCATTTTTGTGCCCATCCGTGCGATGGTCCACCTACATCTGTTCTTGTGCCTGTGCACATGCCAGCTCCGTGTGTGTGTGTGCGCGTGCGCGCAGGGGGAGTGTGCATAAGGGTCACTTTGAGGTCACACTGACACACTGCGGGGAGAAAAATCCTCCCTGGCAGGATCAGTACTCTCCAGTACTCTCCCCCTCCCCCATTATCTTCACTTTTGAGGGGACAGCTGAAGGAGAGCTTCGGGGTTACTTCCAGCCCCAGGTGGGGCAGTCCTTAGACTGAATTATCACCCAGTGGCTCCCAAACCCCCTCTTGGTTCTTTCTGCAGTATCCAGTCCTTCCAGGAGGGTTGATGCCCAGGGTATCCCCCAGGGCACAAGGACGCAGCCCTTCTTCAAAAGGCTTCTTAGCTCCCTGGCCTGTCCCCTTCCCCCCCTTGGCTTCTGCCCTTTGCTCCCCACTGGTGTTCACAGAAGAGGTCACAGGCAGCCCCAAGTCCCTCTGGGAGTGGCCCTCCCTGGGTTCTCATTCTGTACTCCAAGTGCCAATGGGCCCCAGTGCTCATTCTGCACTAAGCACCAGCTCTGGATTCTCTGTCGCCCTCCAGACCTGCGGGGTAGCTGCTGCAGTTAGGGCCTCCCTGTGCTCCAAGGATAGACAAAATTGAGGAACTACTCCCAGGTCACTCAGTGAGTCAGCAGCTGCAAGGGGACACAGCTCCGAATGCCCACGGGCCTGGCTCTCTGGAGACTTGTACTAAGCACGTGTCCCCCTCACCCAGGAGGACCTGTGTCCCAACCTCCAGCTGGGTCCCAGCTGCGGGCATTATGGGTGCAGGCAGGGTGGGAGCACCACCAGGGTGCTGACAGTGGAAAGGGATTCCCAGGATGCCAAGCACCTGGCCCCAATGGTCTGGCAGGGACCAGTGAGCAAGAATGAGACAAACAACAATCCCCCCCACCACCACCAGTGGCCAGTGCAGGCGTATCCTGTGGGGCTGTGCACTCAAGGACTGTTCTCAGCTCGCTTCTGCTCTATTTGTCATCCCTACACCGGCTTTTCCTTGTCTCCTATTTGTGTCTTCGCGTGTGCACTCTTCTGCCTGGGAGCTCCTTTTCTTTTCTGGGTCTAATGAAAACCCATGAAGCCTTCGAGGCCTAGTTTCAAAGTCCAGTGTTCAAGTCCAGGAAACCTTCCAGATCTCCCCCTCTCAACCCTAGGCAGTTCTTCTGTTTCTTGATTTCCCCGTGGGGTCCCAGCCCCCAGAATGCCCCAGGATAGTGGCCACCCCCACCCAGCAATGTGCACCAAAGGTCATGACCAAGGCAAATTTCTGTCATCTCAGGATACCCCTCCCCCCTTAAACTGCAAGGGGCAGAGGTCTAAGAGCTAAATCCAAGGGGAAGAGGAAGGGGGTGGAGGGTGTGCGGAGGGAGGGGGAGGCTGGGGAGGTGAGCCAAGCGGGCCCTCCCTAAGGCACTCCAGACTCATCTGCTGGCCCCACAGGGACAGCCCTGCAGGAGGAGGGAGGGGAGAGTCAGGTTACAAGATCTGTGAGGCTCTGTGCTGGGTTCAGTGGCCCGGTTACCCTGGAAACCTGACCCCTTGAACAGGAGCCAACCACCCCCATCAAGCACTCACCCACCCTGCTCAGAGTGGGGTGGCACCAGGCACCACGAGCTTCTTCCTCTGGGGCAGCGGTCCCACAGGAAACGGGGACTGGAGTGCTCAGGGCCCGGGAGGGAGTTCAGAGCTGCTCTGTGAAGTTGGGGGAGGGAGGAGGCCTCCCAGGCCTTCTCTCTTGTGTAGACTAAGCTTTGTTCCACCTTCACCTGCTTGGGCAGACAAGCCAGATGGGCAGCCGTGGGCACCTGAGTCACCCTGGCCACCGAGGCCTGGGTCCAGCCTGCTCCCTACCCTGGCCTCCCTTCCTAGGGGCCTCCCCAACCCCGGGTCCTGAACTTCCTCTGTTTACCAGAAGGCAATAGGTCCACACCAACCCTTCTGTTCTTTCCCTCCACACCACAGGCCCTGTCCCTCAGCATCCCGCCCTGCTCCTGCCCTGCCTACAAGGTCCCCAACTGGACCATCGTCCCTGATGTCCCTGGGTCCACTGTCTTTGCCTCTCAAAGCTGGAATCTCAAACTCTGTCCCCCTGGGCTGAGCCTTAGGTGGTGGGGCTCTGCAAAGCCATCCTGGCACCCCTACGACCTTTTCAGGCTGGGTGGCTGGACTGCCACGGTGAACAGGCTAGGGAGGTGGTTCAAGGGAGGGGAGGGTCAAAGGGACAGAAGTTCCTGGGAGCTAGGGCTGAGGGCACTTTGGCTTCTCTCTCTGCACACCTTCCTAGGGTGGAGGCCTGGCCCGGGTGCAGCTGGCCCTACGAAAGGACAGCAGCTGGGGCCCCACAAAGGCGCCTTTCCCACTCCTCCTTCCACCCAAAGGCAAAGTAATCAGGTCACCTGAGGACCAAGGACCACAGTCCTCCCCTGGTTCCCCCTTGACTGAAGAAACAGATTTAAGAGCCAAGCCAGGCACAGGCCATGTGGCATGTACTTAGGGAAGGGGAAACAGACTCCGAGGGGCACAGGCAGGTGTTAGGACCAGTGAAGGGGTGGGGTTAATGTGCAGGTGGGCCCGGGGTGGTCTCCTCTCCAGGCCTCACAAACTCCCTCAAAGGGGGCAAGGAGGGTGCTGCTGGGATGCTGGGCAGGGCTGAGGCCAGCCCTACAGGGTCTGCTGTTCTCCCTGGGGATGGGTCTGCAGCAGGTGCTTGGCTCAGGGCCAGAGCCTGAGTGCTAGTGGAGCTGTTGCACAAATCTGGTCAAGGCTGGTTATGAAAGTGGGCCCCAAACCCGGATGCAGGGTCCAGCTGGCCAAGGCCTGGGTATCCTTCTTGGCCCTTGGCCCTAAGCTTCCAGGAAGCCACCTGCTCCTGCTGCCTCCTTCCTCTTTGGCTCTCAGCCTACCTTTCTTACTGATCCGGGTTCTTCTGCCCTTCCCCTCTGTACTGGTGCCTGGGCTAGCCCTGTCCTAAATCCCTCACTTTACTGCAGCCAGAAGCTGGGATCAGGCCCGGCCTCCCCACGTGCAGGTGTCTACTCGTACAAAGTAGAAGGGTTTGCCTAAGAGCCCAGATTCAGGCTCTTCTTGAGGCCTCCAAAGACCTGGCTTTGCCGGGCCCCCTAAAAGAGGAAGAGCCTTTGACAGAGAAGTGCCTGGTCACCCTGTCACCGTGCCTCACATGCTTTTGGGCTTCTGTGAGGACCCCTGCCTCTGAGCCCCACATGTCTTTGGCTTGGAGTGCCAGCCTCCTGGATGGCCCCCTTGGAGATGGTGGGCCCTGGATGGAGCTTCTGGT
Organism: Mustela erminea; assembly: GCF_009829155.1. Taxonomy (NCBI): domain Eukaryota; kingdom Metazoa; phylum Chordata; class Mammalia; order Carnivora; family Mustelidae; genus Mustela; species Mustela erminea. The sequence continues at coordinate 14,373,373 of NC_045616.1, read as the reverse complement.
GTCCGCTGTCCCTCTGCTGCTCCTGGAGGTCAGTTCCCTGGGCCAGCCAGGCTCCCAGAGAAGGGGTTGTGTGGGGGGACATCTGCACTGCAACTCCTGATCTCAGGATGAGGGCACGTGGCTGTTGCAGGAGGTGCACAGGAACCGCGGCCTGGCTGAGGATGGGGTGCAAGGGCTCATCAGCCCACTCACGGGCAGACAGGTGTGTCCCAGCGCATTGGATCCAGGCCCACCCTGGTCTCCATGCCACCCTGCTTATGTGGCTACTGTCCCAAAGGTCTCACATGCTTTACTCCTGATGACACACCCACCTACAGAGGACTCTGCCCCATCCGTGCCTTCTCCCAGGTGACACACCCAACCTACAGTCTTCTGGAGAACTCTGCCCCAGCCATGCCCTCCCTGTGCCAGGCCCCAGGGATCTCCCTTCAGGGCCCCTGGAGCCTTAAGGGGCCAGTGGACCGCAGCAGGCTGGGTGCTGGTTAGGCAGGAGAGACAGGTGGGGGTCGTTGGGGCTTGTAGGGTCAGGAAGTTTCCAGAGCCTCCCTCAGGCGTCCCTCCTCCAGCTTCATATAGCATGGGGTTGAGAAAAGAGGGAAGCAGGAGGTAGGAGGGAGGCAGAGGGTCAGCTGGCCCCAGCCCATCCCGCTTAGACTTCCCGCAGGAAGGCCAGGAGGCAGGAAGGAAGCAGCTTTTCCCGGAGGCTCCTATGCAGCAGGCCAGGGGGAATGAGGCCTGTGAGGGCCTCCTCAGCCCCAGCCGTCCCAGTCCCAACCAACATCAAGGGACTTCAGCCAGAGCTGTGGCCTGCCCCTGCCCCATCCCCAGGTGTGCAGACCAAGCTCAGAGGAGTGGTGGTAGTCTGGCCAGCCTGTCCAAACTTCAGGTGGAGGGGTGGAGGTCTGATGAGACCACACGAAAAAAGTTAACGGGTAGCCGAGGCTCGGCGGGCTACTCTCCAGGCCAGCGGCGGGCCAGCAGCCACGGGAGTTCTCCCCCAGCACCCAGGTCCCCGCCGAGGAATCCTGGGGCCAGACGTCATGAATGAGGGCAGCGGAGGCCCCAGAGAGCGGCCCCCCACCTTACGCTGGGGTGGAGAGGTGGTGTGGGGTGGAGGGTGCTGCCGGGCTGCCCCCTCGCACCTGTCTCAGGGACACTGCACCTTCTCCTGCCCAGGTGCCTGGAGAAGGTACCTTGGGGCCACCTGGCCACGACCATCTCCTGACCTTGTATCTCTGTCCCTCTCTGGAAACTCCAAGGTCCCCAGGTCGCCCGCGGGAGCGACCAGCCCTAGTACGGGCGCAGCCGTACTCACCGAGGCGGGTCCCGCGGTCCGGAGCGCTGCCCCGGGCCCCCGCTGACCGCTCGGCCCCGGCGGCCCAGCCCAGGCCGGAGGAGGATTTCGCTATTCCCGCAGCAAACAAGTGGGGGCGAGGATGGGAGGGGCGTCCTCCCGCGCCGCCCGGGCGGGGAAGGGGCGCCTGCGTCGGCTTCCGGCCGCCTCCCGCGGCCGCCGGCCGGACCCCGCTCCGGCCGCCGGCGCCCAGGTGAGCCCAGGTGCGGGACGCGGCGCGGGGCCCGGCGGGGGAGGGGCTCACCTTTCTGGCCGCTGAGCGCCGCGTACCAGGAGAGCGAGAGGAAGGCGCACAGGCAGAAGAGCAGCAGCGTCAGGAAGGTGCCATTGCGGAGCCTCATCTCCTCGGGTGCGCGGCGGGCGCCGGCGGGGCCGAGGCCGCATGGCCCGGGGAGCCGGGGCCGGGGCGCGGGGGGCCGGGAGGCGGTCGGGGGGCCCCGGCCCCGGGGCGGGATGGGGCTGGGGGCCCGGGGCCGGGCGGGGGCGCGGGCGGGCGGCGCCGGGGACAAGGGCTGGGCGCCGCGCTGACGGATCCTCGCCGGCGCGGGGCGGGCGGCGCGGGCGGCCTCGACTGGGCGGCTGGGCCGGGCCGGGCTGGGCTCGGCGAGGCTGGGCGGCGAGAGCCGCGGCCCGGCCTGGATCCGGGGCCGCCGCGGAGTCGGCAGCGCAGGGCGGGGCGGCCCAGATTTAAAGGGGCCGCATCACCCGCTGCCGCCGCCAGCACCGCGAGGGGGCGGGGTGGGGTAGCGGCTCCCGGGATCCCGCCCGCGCGGCCCGAGACGGTGGCTCCCTGCGTGGGCTCGCGCGGCCTCGGCGTCGGGCCGCCTCGGGTAGGTCGAGGCCGGGGCCTTCGCGAGTGCAGGTGGGCTGCGGGGGAGGTGGCGAGCCGGGGGTGGGGAGCGGCGGCCTGGACCCCGGTTTCTTAACCTCTCCATTAGGACCCACTGCCCCTCTCTAGCTGAGCCCCGGACCCCACGTCCCCTTTACCCCGGGACCCTCGGGCCGGCAGGAGGGGGTGAGGTGCAGCTGGAGCTGGCCGTGCCTAGAGCTGGGAGGCCGGCCCGTGTGGCCGCTGCCTGCACCGCGCCCCGGGCGCTTCCCCTTCCAGAATCTTTCTCAGTCGGCGGGATGAGGGCGCGCGGGGGCTGCCGGAGGCGCTCCTGCTCCGCAGAGTGCGGGCAGCGGGCTGTTTTCCCGAGCAAAAGAGCCGCTGTTACGCGGGTGTTGGGCACGGTGGCCAGTCCAGAGGGGGGCTGGCTCCCGGGGTGGCGCGGGTGGGTGGGAGGCAGGGGGACCTCAGGGTGAGGCGGGCCACAGCCCCTCGCGGTCCTTCGCCTCTCCCCTCACCGCGGGGCGCTCCGGCCTTTCTTCTTTCCCCAGCCCTCGGTGAAACCGGGGAGGGTGCAAACTGCAAACGGTGAAAGGATTCGTCCTCCTGAGGTTCGGGCCGGACATTTGGGGAGCCCCCTTTTTCAGTTCCTAGAGTCCTGGTTCCCAGCATTGCTCGCAGGCTCCGCCCGGTGGGAGAGGCTTCAGACCAGGAGTTGCTGGGGGTTTGTTTTTCCTTCCAGACCGGGTCCACATCTGGGGATAGGATGTGCTCCAGGGAGCACGGGAGGGTCTGGGCAGGAGCCTCGGTAGAGGTATTTATGCTGGGAGCAAGTAAGGAGAGAGAGTCTAAGCAGATTCCACGCTGAGCCAGAGCCGGTTGTTCCTGGGCCCCATGGCGGGACCTCAAGAGCATGACCTGAGCCCAAACCAAGAGTCCATCACTTAACCGACTGAGCCACCCAGGGGCCCCCTAATGAACTTTATGAACTGACACGAGCTTCTTTTCCTTCTTCTTTTTTAAGGTTTTATTTATTGGAGAGAGCGAGACAGATAGTGAGAGAGGGCAAGAGCAGGGAGGAGAGGGAGAAGAAGGCTTCACCGGCAGCAGGAAGCTCCACTCAGGACTCCATCCCAGGACTCTGGGATCATGACCCAAGAGGAAGGCCGTTGCCCAACCAACTCAGCCACCCAGGTGACTTTTTTTATTCCAGAGAGAAAGAGAACTGGGACGCATGAGCAGGGGGGAGGAGCAAAGGAAGGGGTCTGAGAGGGAGAAGCAGACTCCCAGCCGGAACCCAGGACCCTGGGATCAAAGAGCCGAAGGCAGGCTCTTAACCCACTGAGCCATTGTTGGAGTCTTTTTTTTTTTTTTTTAAAGATTTTTATTTGACAGATAGAGATCACAAGTAGGCAGAGAGGCAGGCAGAGAGAAGAGGAAGCCGGCTCCCGACTGAGCAGAGAGGACTCTGGGATCATGACCTTAGCAGAAGGCAGAGGCTTTAACCCACTGAGCTACCCAGGCGCCCCTGGAGTCTTCTGAAGGAAACTGTGTTCCTGTGTTTTTACAGGGCATCTACTGGTTGTGGCAAGGGAGAATAGTTTTTCATCTGGACTGTGATACAGGGGTTTTAAAATTTTTCTAAATGTCTATTTAAGTTTAAAAGCGAGTTGATTTAAGGAAAATTATTAAATCAATAAAAATTAAAGAGATGGCTTGTCTATGACAAAAGTTTGGGAAACTCATCTGAGTCCCCTCCCATGGACACTCTGGCTTTGGGGAGGAGGAACCGGAATTAGGGGTGCCCCAGGGATGGAGACAGAATCCTGGGGATTGCAAGACCTCTATCAAGAATGGCACTATCCAGGGCCATGGTGGGGGAGAAGGGTGGTGATCGACTTTGGGAAGTGTAAGGTCTGGAGTGAAGGGGAGTGGGAAAGGGGCTAGCGGCTCTAGGCTGGAGGGGGCCACACACCTGAGCCGGTGGTTGGGCAGCCACAGGGGTCCTGGGGAAGCAGTCTTCCCCAGGTGGGATTCCCCACACACCTGCCAGTTTGTCAATGCTATGCCCAAATGTCCTGCTGGGATTGTAAGCTGAGGGAGAGAAGGGATATCCCCAAGAAAGCCGGTGCTGCCACCAGAAGGGGGCTGGAAGTGGGGTGGTCCTGGCAAGAGAACAGAAGCTTGCAGAAGTGACATCCCCGGGAGGCGAGGCCGGATGTTCCTTAATGCATTTGTTCCTGGATTCATTCATTCATTCATTCTGCCACTGTGGTGGGGGTCTTGCCGTCCCAGCTCCTGGAAGACTCCTACCTTTCTCCTTTGAAATGGGAGCATTTGCTGGGCCCCCATGCAGTTTTCCACTGCTCTCTGTGCCCTTGAAATAATTCATTCCCCAGGGACTGTCCACAGCCAGATTCCCTCCAGGCCCGTTGAGGTCTGGGGAGCAGGACCCCCTCACCCAAGGGTTCAGCTTCTGTGCCGGGGTTGGCAACTCTGATCCCCATCCAGGAGAAAGCAGGGAGCCAAACGGGTACAGAACAGTCCTGCTCTCTCCCCAGACTCCAAGCTGTTTGTCCTTCTTCCCTTGTCTTGCCTCTTACAGAGTGAAAACTCCCCCATATCGCGATCACCTGCCAACCCTCAGCCCACTTTGCCTTCCTAAAGATTTTCTGGCATGGCCCTTGGCAATGGCTGGTCTTTCCATCCTTCTCTCCTGGGCTTCTCAACCTGTGGTCCAGGGACCTGGAACTGGGAAGGTCTAGGAGATAAGAAGAGAAAGAAAAAAAAAATCCATCTTAAATGTTTACTAATCTGTAACTGCAATGCAGCATTTCCTCCAGTTATGAACAGAGGCGAGGGAAGTTGGGCAGAATGAGTGGTATTTGAGACCACTGAACAGAAATTTCAGGGATTTTCAGATTGCGGGTGTCGCAGGTGCCTCAGAAGAGCAGTGACACACTTCTGCTTGGTGATTCTGGTGTTTATCAGCCCTACCTCTCTATGTTTTAATGGAATGAGTTAATAAAGAATCACAGGTGCAGCACCTGGCTCGGTTGGTAAAGCACAGGACCCTTGATCTCACGGTCATGAGCTCAGGCTCATGAATTCAAGCCCCCCTCCAACGTGGGGCTCAAATTCAGGACCCTGAGATCAAGAGTTCATGGAGCAAGCCAGCTAGGCAGGCACCTCCCACATTTGTGTTTTTTTTATATATATATATATTTAAATATTTATTTATTTGACAGAGAGATCACAAGTAGGCAGAGAGGCAGGAAGAAGAGAGGAGGAAGCAGGCTCCCTGCTGAGCAGAGAGCCCGATGCGGGGCTCTAGGATACTAGGACCCTGGGATCATGACCTGAGCTGAAGGCAGAGGCTTTAACCCACTGAGCCACCCAGGTGCCCCGTGTTTTTATATTTTGATAATTGCATTTCAATATTAGTACTTCTTGTGTAATGCAATATATTTTAATATATTTCAAAACATGGTTCTAAGCATGTTTTGTCCTTTCCAGGTGCTAAGGGAATCTCCTGCCCCCTGAGAGTTTAGAAGTCCTGCCCTAAGCCTCACCTTGGCCCTCAGCAGTCCCTTCTTTCCTTGGACACCTCATTTCCATTTTCATTCATAACCAATGTTCTGTGTGTTCGCCGTGTGTCAGACATGCCTGAGTCACCAATGATACCAGGGACACTAGCCGGGACACTACCCAGCTGGCATCCTGTCTCTGGCCACTCCACCCAGTCCTGGAAAGGTAAAGTCCATGGAGCTCAGAAAGCTTACAGTGGGGGAAGTTTCTTTGTCCGAAGATAGTGGGCCTTCCTGGGGAGATGAGGTTAGTGATATGCCTCAGGGGAGAAGGAGGACTGGCCCCAGCAGAGGGGGTCAGCTGGATCAGCCATGGAAGGAGTCCCTACAGCTCAGTGAGAGAAAGGGTGGGTGGGGAGCAAGTCCTTGCACACCTTGTCAGGGGTTGGGGGTTTTACCCTTGGAGCTACGGGGAGCATCCAAACCAGGGACTGAGATGGTCATACTGACATTTTGAAAAGATCACTACAGCAAGAGGGGAGAGGTGTGTGGAAGGGGCTGGAGGGAGGCAGAAAGGAAGCAGGGAGATGAGCAAAGGACCCTTGTAGGTGAAGGAGTCCAGAATACATCACTGGGGCATGAAAATTGTATCGAGCTGAAAGCATCTGAAAATAGGCTTTTCCTTGAACTCCCTTATATGCCTGAAAGCAAGGCCTCCCAAAATAACTCAGTTGTTCTAAATCCCCTTCAGAGTGGCTGTTATAACGTGATAAGCCCATTGTTACAAAACCATCAATTAATACCTCTCATCCGTTCTCCTGAGCAGCCATTTATCTTTCCTAGAAGTCTTTTGTTTCCCTCCAAAGTACCATCTCCTCCTCTGCTTTCCCTATTAAGTTGGGCTATCAGCCCCCAAATTCTAACTGCCTAGTACTGAAATAGAATTCTGACTTTTCTCTTACTAATCTTTTTTTTTTTTTTTTTTTTTTTTTTGGTCAGTTTAATTCACAGGCAATAGGTACTGAACCTAAAAGGGTAGTGGTAGAGGTAGAGGGTGAAAAGTGGGGATAATAATCAGTCAGGATAGGCTTCATAACCGAACATTTCCATGATTTAATAACGGTATATTTCTCAAAGCCAGGCATCTCTCACGGGTCATTGGGGAACTCTGGTTGTGGTAGTTCCTGCCCAGGCTTTCAGGTGTGACTGTCTGAACATTATGGGCTTCCCCGACAGGGACAGAAGATTTGACATTGGCAAATAAACACATGCTCTGGTCTATTAGTCTTACAGGGCTCTTGTCTCAGGTCCTGGGCTGGAACGAAGGGTGTGACGTTACCTCAGGGGAGCAGGTAAGTTCATACATAAAATATTCAGACTGCTTCCTGGCAAAAGAGAAGCACTTGGTGAGTGTTTTACTGTGATTATCTGAATGTATGACCAACAGGAACCTGCCAGGGGTCTGAAGGCACCACAGGGTCACAGCTGAGCCCCGGGCTGCTGGCCAGCGTTGTGCAGAGGATCCTTGTCATTGGGGGCCCTGGGGCAGGCATGACAGGTGGTCGGTAGAACTCGTGGTTACCACTGACTGAAACCCAAATCAACTGGATTAAGGCATCTCGTGATACAGCATCAGGCCTGCTGGGGACCAAGGAACTCCAAGGCCGAGGTCAGGGTCAGTGGCCAGCTAGGGTTACCCACCCAGCCCTGACCCAGGGTGCCACAGTGCTCTGGTTGGCCAAGCTTGGGCATGTCCCTGTCCCACGCTCCACTTAGCCCTTGGAGAGAAATGAATCCTTAAGGGACAATTTCCAACCTTAAAGGAAATTAGAAATGCATGTGAAATGCAACAGTGAGGGCGCCTGGGTGGCTCAGTGGGTTAAGCCGCTGCCTTCGGCTCAGGTCATGATCTCAGAGTCCTGGGATCGAGTCCCGCATCGGGCTCTCCGCTCGGCAGGGAGCCTGCTTCCCTCTCTCTCTCTCTGCCTGCCTCTCCGACTACTTGTGATTTCTCTCTGTCAAATAAATAAATAAATAAAAATCTTTAAAAAAAAAAAAAAGAAAGAAATGCAACAGTGAGGGCTGTAACCTTCCTTCTCTCACCCGAACTTTTTTTTTTTAAGATTTTATTTATTTTATCTGACAGAGATAACAAGTAGGCAGAGAGGCAGGCAGAGAGAGAGAGGAGGAAGCATGCTCCCGGCTGAACAGAGAGCCCGATGCAGGGCTTGACTCCACGACCCCGGGACCTGAGCCGAAGGCAGAGCCTTTAACCCACTGAGCCACCCAGGCGCCCCTCACCCAAACTTTTATCAAGGGGAACTTCAGCCCCCGCCCCCACCCCTCTGCCTCCAGCTGCAGCCACCTGCTCTGCCAGGCCCAGATGCCTCCTCTGGTCTCCGTCTTGGATCAGCCTGGGACGCCTAAACCTGTCCGGGGTCGCTGCACTGTCTCATCATGGTCCCCTCCCCCATACCACCAACCTTCTCCACGGATGATTCCAGAACCATCTGCCTTCAGGCTGGCCCCCTGGGGGTGCACAAAAGAATGGGAGAGGCTTGCAAGGTCTGGCTCCATCGGATCTCTGGATCTCCGTCTGTGACACTGGTGACCCTTGTCTGAGCCTCCACCCAGGCGTGGGTAGGTTCTGAGTAATCAGTGGCCTTAGGGGACCACCAGATCTGATGTGTGTGCGAGTGGGGGTGCTCTCCTTGGTGCTGTGGGTGGGGCAAACCAGTGCTGCTGCTGGCATCTCCACAGGGCAAGGACCTACCCAGGGCTAAGGGCCCAGGGGCACAGAATTGAGAGGGGGTTGGCCAGTGGGCAACAGTAGTGAGGACGAGGTCCAGTCCAGCCTCTACCCAGGTGGCCTGTGGCTCCCTCCAGGGACTCCCACCTTGGGCCATGCTCTGGCTGCACATTTGTTCCTGGCCAGGCACGCGGCTCAGCTAGAGAGGTCCCTAGTACCGCCTAACCTGGGCACTGAGCTTGCTTGCTTTCTTCTTTTTTTCAGATTTTATGTATTTATTTGAGAGAGAGCAAGCAAGCACAAGTCGGGGGAGCAGCAGAGGGAGAGAGGGAAGGATCCCCACTGAGCAGGGAGCCTGATACGGGACTTGAACCCAGGACACCAAGATCATGACCTGAACCAAAGACAGATGCTGAACCGACTGAGCCACCCAGGTGTCCAAGAGCTTTCTGACAAGTATTTACACATACGGCCCGAACTGGGCCTTGGCGTGCTTCCTTTCCCTCATTCAGTGTTGATGAGAGCGGCCTCCGCAGGCTGCTGTCCATGGAGGAGCACGTGCAGAGGGTGTCCCTTAGTGGCCCCTCTGGGACAAGTGTCCCACCCCCATGGGATGGCATGCAGGCAGCTGAGCCCAGACTGATGCTCCTGTCCTCCAGCTACATGCCTGGCAACTTAGCATTCCCGAACTCTCCAATCATGACGCCTTGCGGCTTTACTGCATTTTCCTGATGGTGCATACCCTGAGCCCCTTTTCTTGCTTTCTTTTTTTAAAAAACATTTATATATTTATTTTTGAGACAGCAGGTGGGGGGAGGGCAAAGGGAGAGGGAGAGAAAGAGATTCCCAAGCCTACTCTGCTAAGCGTGGAGCCCAACCTGGGGCTCGATCTCTCGACCCGAGAACACGACCTGAGCCGAAACCAAGAGTCGGAGGCTTAACCAACTGCACCACTCCTGTACCCAGAGCCCTTTTTCTTTAAGAACCCCCCAAACCCACCCCACCCTCACCCTGCCACGGCCCCCCACACCTCTTGGCTGGGCTGTGGACTTTTGCAGGAGGGGTTAAAAAGAGGTAACATCCAGTGTCTGTGCGTTTTCCCAAGGGGGTGCTCAGGAAAGGCCTCCCCCCATGGAGGAGATGCCAATGCAGGAGGAGGAGGGAGAGTTCCAGATAGGGAGGAGCCTGGGGAAAGTCATCAGGTAGAATGAGTTGGCAGGATCAGGAGCCAAGGAGGGAGTGTATTCCTCCCTTGTGGAGGATGGTGTGGAGCTCCCACCCACGAAGCACACTGTTCCTTCACAGAGAAATGACTCAGCCCTTGGACCCCGAGCTGGGTTCTGGAGGAACCTAATCCCCTGTGAGCCTGAGTTTCCTCAAGGTGGCCCAGAGCATTGTGGCCGGAGTCCTGCCATGGCCTTGTCTCTGGTTGCCCCAGCACCACCTGTAGGCTTGGCTCCATACCCCAAAGAAAATACACCGAACATCAAAAGTCCGTGGTCAAGGGATGGGATTACTTTTGTAAGGGAGGAGGCCTTGGGGGGGTTACAACCTAGAGAGGGCAATAAACCCAGTCAGATGACCCTCCAGCCACCCCTGCTCCTCCCCCAGAAACCCCTGACTCATGTCTCTCTCTGCTCCGCACCTCAAACCCTACTGTAGTCTCCTTCCTGACACCCCAGCTGATGTCCCCAAAGGCAGCCAAATCCCAGCCAGCTCCCTGGGAGGAGCCCCATTTCTAGTCCCATTTCAGAGATGGGGAGACTGAGAGGCTTCTCATATGCCTAAAGATGACAGAACTGGTGGATGGTGGGTCTTCTGATTCATGTCCCAGTGGGCACAGGGGAGGTTCGTGGAGTCCTGGGAGGGGACAGCAGCAGATCTCAGAAGGGGGCCTGGGACCCCAGGGACAGGGTCTGGCTGGCTCTGGTCTCCCTGCTGCCACTGGGGCCTCTGTGGGCTCTGGAGTACTGCTCCCCACTCCCCACCTCGGCGGCATAGCTGCCTGTTAAAATGTCACCGAGCTAGGTGGCAGTGGGGCAGGGATCCCCCCTGTTATGACGGGTGGTCATGGGACGCTGACTCACTGCCGGCCAGACCACCTGACCTCTCCCCGCAGGCCTCGAGAGGGCCCTGCCAGGGGGTTCCCCAGCTGCCGCCTTGTTTACTTCTCACTGGCCTTGGGGGAGGAGAGTTGGGCAGGGCCAGGGCCAGGGCTCAGCTCAGCAGGAGGGCATCCTGGGAAGGCCAGAGCAGGGACTCTCCAGGGGTGGGGGCCTCCAGGTTGGCTTCCCTGGGGCCATTTCCTGCTACCCTCTTTCCCCCTAAGCTCTCCATCCGTCCTCGAAAACCCACCACAGTCCCCAATGGGGCCAAAAGTTCAGAAAGCAAAGGAGGTTCTGGCGGCAAGCGTCTATTCCCCCTGCTTATTTGGACAGGGCCTACACCTCGAGCCCTTCCTGAGACCCGAGGTTCCCAGGGCCCCTGGGCTTTCCATCTGCACCCCCTCGCTCCAATGAAGCCACTGAAACTTGGGGGGAGCGGGAAGCTGGGCTCTGGGTCAAGGCTGCCCTGGGACACCTGTGGGCCGCGGCAGCCTCTGCCCAGAACTGCCCCTTGTCCATCCTCTGACCCTGGGGCAGTGGGCATCAGGTGCCTTTCCCAGGCTCACAGCAGGGATGCAGGGAGGGGCCTGCGAGGATATGTCCTTTTTAAAGGGGTGTGCCTACTCTGGAGCTCCTTGGGAAGGACCATCTACACTCTGCTGTGTTCCCATAAGCAAATCGCCTTCACACCTGACAGCCAAGTCCACCCACCCTTCCCTTCTGGGTTTCCCATCCCTTGAGGTTTTTGCCTGCTCCCCCAAACCCCACCATGAGAGGACATGACTCAGCAAGTCTGCCTTCTACTCACAGGACCCCACCTGGGAGACTGCATAGGGTGATCTACCCTTCTTGCCCACCTCCTTGGAAGACCCTCCCCCCACCTTCCTCCAGACCTTGTGAACTGGTGGGTTTGGTTCCATAAAACCGTGTTTCTTGGTTATTAGCTGGACAGCTGTTGGTCTGACTCCTGGGATGCCCATGTGGCCAACAGGCCCGAGGCCACGCCAGCCCTTTGGGCACCACCTGTGGAACTGAACTCTGTGCTGACCTGCTGGGGTCGGGCTGCCCTTGGGGAGTCTCTTGGGCTATAGTGAACACCTGAGGGCCACTGAGGCACCAGGACCAGGTGGGGGTAGGAGACCCCGTGCTCCTGAGGCACCTCTCAGCCTTACCCACCAGGAGCTCCTCTGATGCTCAGGCCCGACTGGGGGTATGTCCCTCACTCCAATAAGGGGCCATCATGGAAGATGCTGGAGGCGCTGGAGCGGGATGCCAACTGAAAGCCGACTTCTTCCAATGGATGGGAGGCTGTGAAGAGTGAAGTGTCCCGCATAGGACCTCGGGAGCCAGTTAGTTCTGGCCTGGGGCTTCGGGCCGCTGCGCCGGGCATCTCCGGCGGCCTTCGTTCTGCTTTGCTGAGTCACGGTCAGGCCCAGGCCTGGGAGGGTTCCGGGGCGGGACCCCCGTGGGTGCTTTCCCGCAGGTGAGGAGGTCGAAGCCCAACCTTAGAGGTCGGAGTCCCGGGAGGGCCTCTTGGAGTCCCGGGGACACTGAGGACAGTGAGGAGGGGGTCGGCTGTAGGGAGGTGCGGGACACCGTGAGAGGATAGCGGGGGTGGGAGGGCGACATACGGGAGGGGGCAGCGGGCTCGGGGCCTCGGCAGGGCGGCTCGCGCAGGGCGGCGCGGAGGGGCGGGGCGCGGAGACCCCGCCCCCAGGAGGCCGGGAGGGGCGGAGCTTCCCGCGATCCTTATAAAGGCGCTCGCCCGCCGTCATCGCGGCCCGGTTAGTCCCCAACCTCCCGACAGGCGGTGATGGCGTCGCTCACCGTGAAGGCCTACCTTCTGGGCAAGGAGGAGGCGTCCCGAGAGATCCGCCGCTTCAGCTTCTGCTTCAGCGCCGAGGCCGAGGCCGAGGCGGAGGGCGCGGCCGGGCCCGGGCCCTGCGAGCGTCTGCTGAGCCGGGTGGCCGCCCTGTTCCCGGTGCTGCGGCCCGGCGGCTTCCAGACGCACTACCGCGGTGAGCGGGCCGGGCGCCCTCGGGGGGCTGCGGGGAGCCGTGACGCCGGCTGGCCGGGCAGCACGGGGCGGGGCGGGGCGGGTGGCTGCCTCTGCTCCTCCGGCCTGGGGGGGCCCGCGGGGTGGGGGTGGGGGTGGCCCTCCCGGCGGGGGCCGGGGTCGCAGACCCGGGGGCGCCGGCCTCTCCCCCCTCCCTGCCGTGATGTCGCAGGTCGGGGCCCGGGCGCACTGGGGCGTCCTCGCCTGCCGGCGACGGGCACTCGCGTTACGCTGACCGATTGCTGCGGCCGAGTCGGGGCCGCCTCGGGCCCGGGAAGAGCCGGCCGGCCGCGGAGGAAGGGCTGGCGGGGGAGGCGGGCCAACCAGCACAGGGGCGCGTGCAGGCGGCTCGTGCGGGCGGGCGAGCCAGCTGGGGGCGGCGCTGGCGGCGGGGAGGAGCGGGCGGGAGCGGCCTAGGAGCGCCCGAGGCCGGCTTGGGTGCAGACGTTCTCCCGCCGGCCGTGGGCAGGGCGACCCAGTCGGGCCGTCCTGCAGCAGGTCAGCGGATATGCCCAGGAACGCGCTCCGTCTCTTGCGGTGCCGGTGTGGGCTCTGGCCTCTGAGGGTGGGGGCGGGGGAGCCGGTCCGGGCCGGGAGGGGGCGGGCTGCCAAGGCCGGCCCCGGGGAGGGGCAGTGCCGGGCCCTCCCTAGGAGCGCTGCCAGCTGGCCCACCCTGTTCCTGGCTTGTTTGTTTTTGTGACAGCTTCATGGAGCTTTAATCTACTTCCCGTGTAACTCCCCCATTGCGGGAACAGTTCTAGACTAGAGCCTTTTACATCATCTGAGAAAGGGCCTAAGGTTTAGCTAAGGCATAGGTAGCTCTCCTCCTCCTCTGCTCTAAGCAACCGCTAATGTTTTTCTTGATTGATTTCCTTATTCTGGACGTTTCCTGTCGACAAGGAGCCCTCTGTTTTCCTTCTCTTTTGCAACCGGCTTGTACTCAGCGTAACATTTTCGAGGTTTAGGGGTGTTGTAGCTTGTGTCTGGACTTCATTCCTTTTTGTGCTGAATAACAGGCCGTTCTACGCACATAACCACGTTTTGTTCGTCCGCTCCTTAGCTGGTGGGGGTTTGGGTTATCACTTTTTGACGCTGTGCTTGTTCTTATGGAAGATGTTGTGTCCTGGGCCCACAGAGCTGGCCCAGCCTGCAGGTGCGGGGGCTAGTTTGGCCTGCATGTTGGGACTTCAGCACCGTTTGCTAAACTGAAAATCAGAGAGTACATTACAAATCCTGTAGCTTTATTGGGGGCGGAAGCAGGCAGGTGGACTGCTCTTCTTGGCTTTCCTAAAAAGCCAAAGGCCCAAGGCCTTTGGAGGGGCTGGGCCCCCAGGAATCCATCACGGGTGGGGGTCTGCTACAGTTGAAGATGGGTCTTGGCCTGGCCAGACATGGACCGAGGCAGTGCCTGCTTAAGGGGCTGCTGGCTCAGAGGCAGAGTGGCAGCTGCAGTACGCCCCCCCAGCCGCCCCCCGCCCTCAGCAACCCCCATTTGCTGGCACATGCTCTTTCTCCCGTGGGAACCCAGGGCTCATGTCGGAGAGCTTACCTTCCAGGCAGTGTCACAGTGAGTGGGCAGTCTGGCCTCCGCCCCACCGGGCACTGGCTCATTCAGGTGTGCCTCAGTTCCTAGGCCTGCAGATGCCCCTCTAGTACCAGCCTGCGTCCTCAGCAGCTTGGGTCCAATTGAGAAGCCTCTGGTGCTCACATGCTGTCTTGTAAACAATCTAGATGAGGACGGAGACTTGGTGGCCTTTTCCAGTGACGAGGAACTGACCATGGCACTGTCCTATGTGAAGGATGACATCTTCCGTATTTACATTAAAGGTAAAGGCTTGTTCTGGGGGCCCCCTGAAGCCGGGTGCTTCTTGCTAAATAAAACCTGCTTGAAGTTCTTGAGCAATCCCCTCTGAGCAGCAGGGAAGGTCCTGGGGTTCTTTAAGAGCTAGACTCCGTCCTCTCTGTGCTTGGCTTGAGAGAGGAGTCCCACAGGGGTTGGGCCTGGGGATCTCTGGGTTCACTCTTGATGCTGCCCCAGCCAGGTGCCACAGGCGGCTTTGGGGATGCAGTGGGGCTTATTTTAATGGGGGGGCAGCACTCCCTGCGGCCTCTTGCTTGCCCGGGCCCCCTGTACTGGGTACCAGGAGCAGGACTGGGAGCCTCATGGCAGGTTCTTGGGTCCCCCTGCTGCTGTCACTTGAACAGCCGGGTTGCACACGGACCCCGTGTCTGGAGAGCAGGGCCAGGGGCCCGTTCACTGAACGTCCCCCCCCCCCTCCCCCGTGGGGATGAGCGGGAACTGTGGGGTCCCACCTTCTGGCTCTCTGCCCTTCCTGCAGAGAAGAAGGAGTGTCGGCGGGACCACCGCCCCCCGTGTGCTCAGGAGATGCCCCGCGGCCTGGTGCACCCCAACGTGATCTGTGACGGTTGCAATGGGCCGGTGGTAGGGACCCGCTACAAGTGCAGTGTCTGCCCGGACTATGACCTGTGTGCCGCCTGCGAGGGGAAGGGCCTGCACCGGGAGCACAGCAAGCTGGTTCTCCCTGCTGCCTTCGGGCCCTTACCTGAGGTGAGCAGGGCTGCACTGCAGGCGGGGTGGGGGGCACGGAGGGCCAGGGGCTGGAGGTGGGGGAGTCCTCTGCTCTGGTGTCACTGGGCCCCTCTGTTCCTCCCTGCCCCCAGGGCTTCTCTCACAGCCGCTGGCTGCGGAAGCTGAAACACGGGTACTTTGGGTGGCCCGGCTGGGAGATGGGCCCACCAGGGAACTGGAGCCCGCGTCCTCCCCGGGCAGGGGACGCCCGGCCCAGCTCTGCGGCAGAACCAGGTGAGGCTTGCGTCTGCTGGCTTCTGATGGGGGAGGTGGCCAGCTGGCGGCCTGGGGGCCTTCCCCATGTCCTGCAGTCTTGCATGGCTGTGGTGGTGTCCCTTAGCTCACAGAGCCCTGGGGAGTGGGGAGCGTCCCCTTTCTCTTCCTTGCACACATAGAGTGCCCGAGGCTGCTCATTTGCCTGTACTAGCTGAGTGCTCAGCCCTAAACTGCACCCTCATCAAGTTTTTTTTTTTTTTTTAAGATTTTATTTATTTATTTGACAAGCTTCTGTTTTTTAAAGTGAGCTCTACACCCAGTGTGGGGTTTGAACTCCCAACCCTGAGCTCTGAGAGTTGCATGCTCTCCTGACTGAGGCGACCAGGGGCCCCTGCTCAAGTATTCTGGAACACAGTCCGGAAGTGAAGAGCTTTAACATCTGGCTTGTGTTCCAGAATTCTGGATTTTGGTTTTATTCTGATCTTATTAACTACTGTCTTCTGATGTCCTCTTTCTTTGGAACAAAGGTGGGGATGTTTGAGCTAGAACGTGGTCAGTATTGTAAAGCGCATGTAGCAAATCCCCCGTGGGCTGAGCACCAGGGGCACACAGGAGCCGAGAGCAGGAGAGAGTTTGGGAAGGCTGCCAGGACAAGACCCCCCGGGATGGGGGGCACCTGTGAGGAAGGTGATAGGATGGTAA
Source organism: Mustela erminea (assembly GCF_009829155.1). NCBI lineage: Eukaryota > Metazoa > Chordata > Mammalia > Carnivora > Mustelidae > Mustela > Mustela erminea. Next base: position 14,357,245 of record NC_045616.1, on the reverse strand, counting down.
CAGGTATTGAATTCTGCTTTGGACATTTTTTGTTTTTTTTTTGGCAACTGAAGCTGCTGGTCCGTCGGAGGATCCCAGTGTGAATTTCCTTAAGAACGTAGGGGAGAGTGTGGCCGCTGCCCTGAGCCCTCTGGGTAAGTGGTGGCCTCTGTCCTTTGAGAGCAGCAGTGTTTTACTTGGTGAGGGGGTGGCTGGTGGGTTGCTTGTCACCACCTGGGTCGCCGTGGAGGAATGGTGACTTCTGGGCCTTGAGGGCTAGCCAGCATTTGTCACCTCACGCCAGTCTTCACCGTGCGCTGCACCACAGGCCACTCAAAGTTGAATTCCCTGACACCTTCTGGAACTTTCCCTGTGGAGTGAAGTGGAATCTACAAGTGTTAGGTTGGGATGATCCCAGTAGCCTCTGCTACAGGGCTGGGCCCTGCAGCAGTGGGAGTCCACTAGGACTAGGACTTCTGGTTCAAGGGTGCAGTGGACCCGTGATCTCTGACTAGAGTCGTGCTCTACTTTGTGACTGCCATGGCAGCGAGTGTCCAAGTGTGAGCGGATGCTGATGGGAAGGGGAGGCAGGCCTGTTCTTGCCCCCAGCTTGAGGGCATTCCAGCTCCCCCTCCTTTGGGCGGGGACGGTGCTCAGTGGGGACCTCCTGGTGTTGCTCCTCCGTGAAACTGTGCAGACTGCAGTTTCACACTGGAGTTAAAGGCTCTGGAGAGCAAGGAAAAGAACGGATGTTTTTAATGCTTTCTAGCAGGATAGCAGAGGGGCGGTGACCAGGTTCTCATCAGGAGACAAGCTGGTGCTGAAGCCCAGCTGCCACTCGAGATGCTGTGACGGGAGGCATGATTTAGGAGGACGGGAAGCTTCTCTTTGGAAGCTGGTAAATGGCCAGTGGTTCTTAAGGCTGGTTGAGCCTCCGAATCACCAACAACGGGGTGTTTTGTTTGTTTGTTTTTTGGTATGTTTTGGCGTATGGAAACTTACCTAAAATTATTCTGAAGAACAAAGTCTTTCGCTAAAAGAACAAACCAGACAAGCTGTGGAGTCCCAAACCCCATTCTAGATCCAGGTAGGGAATCTTGAAACTGCAGAGTCCCAGGTCCACCTTCTGGATTCTGGCAAATTGGTTGTGGGTCAGGCCTAGCAGCTGTGAGTTTCAAAGGCTTGCCAGGGACTTTGAGTTCCACTTGCTGTCCATCGTGAGGCCCATCTGAGTGTGTGGCCTGTTTTAGAACGTGACCCGGATTTCCCACTTGGGATAGAGGGGAATAATTTTGGCCACGCTCAGAGGTGTAGGATAAGGGTAAAGGCCTTTTCAGGTCTTGCAGAGCGGATGGGAGTTGCTGTGTACCCACTAGGGAGGAGCCTGAAGCTCTCACACAAGGACAGTTTCAGTACCTATGCCTCTGAATGGTTTCAGTTGAGGAAAGCCACTTGCGGAATTGATTAAACTCAATAGAACTCTGGGTATTTTCTTTCTTAGGAGGTCCTGAGAGCTAGGATGACTCCTATGCTAATGGCCTAGAAGGGACTCTTCCCAGAGCAGGGGCCCAGAGGGACAGCCAGTAACACCTCCCAGAGGGTGGACTATGAGTGACTCAGCAATTTTAAAGCACCGCCCCAAGGCCTTGTTTGGTAGGTGCCCTGAGAGCCAGCTGAGCAGGTCCGCTGCTGAGGCCTGGGACCACTCCCAGCCCGAGTTTGCAGTCACTGACCTCTGCGACCCAAAACCGCAGGTCCTTTCCTTGTCCCAGGGTCTTCAGAAGACCCTCCCCTTCACAGGCTCCAGGGAAGCAGGCCACAACCAGTGGTACAGTCTGTAAGCCCCTAGGTCTCAGGTTATCATCTGTTGGAGAAATTGGGGTTCTAGAATCTCTCTGGTTCATTTACGGAAGTCCTGTCATTTGTCCACATAGAAAACCAAGACTGTGTATGGGTGTTTATTGTAGGTCCTTCCAACTTTTCTGTTTGCTTGAACCTTTTTTTTTTTTTTAAAGATTTATTTAAAAAAAAGATTTATTTAGAGCACATGGGAGGGAGGGGCAGAGGGAGAGAGAATCTCAAGTAGACTTCCCAGTGAGTGCAGAGCCCGATGTGGGGCTCTAGCTCATGACCCTGAGATCATGACGTGAGTTGAAACTAAGTGCCCAAAAGCTCAACTGACTAAGCCACTCAGACACCCATGCTTGAACCATTCATGACGAAAAGTTGGGGGAGGATAGAAGGAGAAAAAGGACTTAAATATTCAGATGAGGGTATTGGTAGCTAAGCCCACTTTTATCTCTTTGCTCCTCATGCTGTACCAAAGTAGCAGTAAAGGGATTAAACACAGGAATATAAAGCAACATGGACAAAGAAAAGGGGGAAAAAGTGCTAGAGAAGGTAAGAAGACCTCATGCCTTGAATGGTGGGAAGAGTTTAAGGGTGGTGACCAGCAGCGTGGAAACCCACGTGCCTGCTCAGGGGTCCTGGGGCCTGTCAGGAAAGGCCAAGGAACTGGGTAGGGGGTGGTGTGGGTGGTTGAAGGTCACTCTTCAGGATCACATGGAGATCACTGGCTGGTCAGCCAGCTGCTGGTCCTTGCCCACGCATGCACAAGACCTGATGCTTTGTTGCTGGAGCATTTGACACAGGGAAGCTTCAGCCCTAAGGACACAGGGCAGGGTGAGGCACCAGCCTGAAATTGGGCCCCGTGAATGGGCAGTGGATCTGGCTGGGGCGTCCCTGCTCAGTAGAGGCCGGACAGGCCAGAGCCAGGTCCCACAGCTCTGCCACCTGGGATTCCGCTGCCTGGCCAGGCACTCAGTCAGCCACCCTCCAGAGGGAGACGAGTGATGGCTCTGGCCCTCTGAGAGGGCCTTGGTAGGGTCCAAAGGCCACGGTCTCCAGCCTTTTGGGCACTTCCTGCACATGGACGAGAAGGAACTTGGGGTCGGGCTTTACAGGAAAGAGAATGTCAGTGTCCAGCTTTTCCATCCTTGAAAAAAGAACAAGATACAACTGGTATCTTAAGAACAGATAAACAGTTCAAGAACATTTTTTTTTTTTTAAAGAAATTAAGAAAAATAGCCAGAATAAAGAACTTAAAAGAAGGCTCAGATTTAAGGTCACTTTAAGGAAATACTCCAAAAACAAAATAGAGGTGAGAAGAGAAAAAAGGTGGGAAGAATCAAGGATTAATTCCCAGAGGCCCAGGGTAGGACAGCTAATAGGAATTCTGTGAAGGGAGCAGACAAAAGTGAAGGAAGGAAATGAACAAAGAATATAAGACCATCTTGGCCCAGAGGACATTAACCTCTAGATTGAAAAGGACTCCAAGTGCCCTGGACAGTGACCAGAAGAGATTCCTCTCCAGACCTCATTGTCCTGGAGCAGAGCCCTCTGGAGAACGGGAGGCTCTGGAAATGCTCCAGGTTACTGTAAGAGCTTGAGAGTTCCAGGGGCCAACACCAGAAGACTGTGGATCAACCAGTGACTGTGAAGGTCTGAACAGAACTGGCTTCTCAACCTCGAGTGCCATTCCCAGCTGAAACGCTCACATATGAGGGCAGAGCAAAGCTGTATGTAGTGGCGTTCACCTCAACGCTGAGTGTGGTTTTCACTGAAGAGTTTCTGAAAGGACAGGGAAGGGGAGCTAAGTGTTGATCTAGAACAAGAAGCAGTGAACTCGAGCCATCAGAAAAAAGGCGGCGTGGGGTGAAAGCTGTCTTTGGGGAGTGGGCGGGCTGTGTGTTGGGGCCAGGAATCTTTGCTTGAGCCTTCTGGAATGGTTGGAGTCTAAGCTGGGGGCATGTGGCCGTCTGATAAATTAATTAAAAACAGCATCAGTGACTCTGCCCTCCGTCCCCTCAGTGGGCATGTGCACCCTTGTGAGGGGCTGCAAGCGACCTGCTGGCTGGCCCAGGCTTCCCTCCTAGTGGGCTTCCCACAAGGCCAAGCAGGATTCTTGGGTTTCCTGTCACTGCGCCGCAACCCCCCACCCAACGTGTGAGGCTTCACGTGGTCCTGGGTGCTGTGGCTGGGGCTCTCTGGCCACAGCTGGTATGTGGCTCCCTGTTTCTAGCCCGCTGCCCACATGGGGCAAACAGGGGCTCTTTATGGGCTTTCTGGCTCCAGTGCTGACCTGGGATGTTCACTGAGATTAAGGTTGCATTAACTTGGAAGAAGAGGAAGGGCCAGTAAGGTGCACAAGTCAGCAGACGTGCTGGGAGCCAAGGTTTGGGGCCAGGATATTGGCAGCAGTTAGCCCTTGGGGATCCTGAAGGTCAGGTGAACGGCCATCTGCCTTGTGGCAGCGGGGGGGCTGGCCTTGTGCCTTGGTCCTACTCTGGCTGTGGTATCCTGTGCCACCCCCCACGCTGTGGCTCCCCCCAGTATGCTGGGTCCCCTCCCCACTACTCTGTGGGGCCCCCTCCTACGCTGTGTGGTCCCCTCCCCACTACGCTGTGTCCCCAGCCAGGAAGCCCTCCGGAGACCTCACAGGTGTTTGCTTCCTCCTCGGTCTCTGCAGGCATCGAAGTGGATATTGATGTGGAACACGGGGGGAAAAGAAGCCGCCTCACCCCCGTCTCTCCAGGCAGCTCCAGCACTGAGGAGAAGTGCGGCTCTCAGCCAAGCAGCTGCTCCTCAGACCCCAGCAAACCGGACGGGGACGCGGAGGGCGTGGCGCAGTCCCTGGCGGAGCAGATGGACAAGGTTGCCCTGGAGTCAGGGCTGCCCGAGGCAAGTGCTTCCTACCTCGACCCCCGGCGTGCACACAGTCCACCAGACGGCAGAGGGCCGTCTAGGGCATTTGTGGTGTTCTGCCAACCCGCTGCTTGAACATTCCTTACCATTTGCAGAAGTGGAGGCTGGGGGCAGGTGGGCTTGGTGCGGGGGTCCTGTGTGCTCACGGGGTTTCTGTTCCAGGAGCAGATGGAGTCGGACAACTGCTCGGGAGGAGACGAAGACTGGACTCATTTGTCTTCAAAGGAAGTGGACCCGTCTACAGGGGAACTGCAGTCTCTACAGATGCCTGAATCCGAAGGGCCAGGCTCTCTAGACTCTTCTCAGGAAGGGCCCACAGGACTGAAGGAAGCTGCATTGTACCCACATCTGCCACCAGGCAAGTGGCTTCAAGCAACTGTTTCTGCCTTTTTCTCTCTGAACATCCTCTCCCCTCCTTTTAGCGTCCGGACCCAGAATCACGAAGGCCGTCGGACTTAGAGGCCACCTCCATTTTCCCTGAGGAAGGTGTCGACCTCTGGGTGGGGTCCATGGCCAGGGTCCCTTTGGAGCCAGGCAGGATGCCCAGCAATGTGGAGAGGTGGTGTGTGCACGGGAGTAAGGCCCGGTGGGGACTGTGGCAGCCTGGAGCACAGCTGAGGAGCAGGGGACAGCTGATCCCTTGCTCAGGCTCATTATTCTCACAATAACATTAAACAGTAAAACTGGTGAAAACCCACCTGTGGCCACATTTGGCCCTTTGGGCTACTGATACTGATCTCTGCCTTGGAACAGGGACAGCAGGCTAACACTTATAGGCCAAAAACTGTTGTTTTTAACAAAAATTTTTTTTTTAATTTATTAGAGAGGATGAGCAGGGGGAGGGTGAGGGGCAAAGGGAGAAGCAGGCTCCCTGCTATGCAGGGAACCCAATGCGGGCCTCGATCCTTGGACCCTGAGATCATGACCTGAGCCGAAGGCAGACAGTTAACCGACTGAGCCCCTAGGCAGGTGCCCTGATTTTTTCATTTGGATAATGGCTGGGAAGAGGTCAAGATGTGAAAACTGGAAGAAGGTCAGATGTCAGTATTCGGGACAGAAGTTGCCATGGATTACAGCTGCGGGCTTCTATTCAGACTCTGCGGAGTTTGCTGTATTGGCAGAAGCGAATTAGGAGACCATACAGCCTTTCAGAGCTGCTCAAAATCCTCACCTTCTGGCCTTTTCTGGAACGCGCTTGTCTGGCTGTCTGGGAGGGTCACTATGCTGGGCAGAGGGCTCGTGGAAGGGCTGGTCCGTTGGGCGCTGGCGGGCTGCCCCCCTCACGGCTTCTGTCCTCCTCCTGGCAGAGGCTGACCCCCGGCTCATCGAGTCCCTGTCCCAGATGCTGTCCATGGGCTTCTCCGACGAAGGTGGCTGGCTTACCAGGCTCCTGCAGACCAAGAACTATGACATTGGGGCGGCGCTGGACACCATCCAGTATTCGAAGCACCCGTTGTGACGGCTTCTGCCCCCGGTCCCGTCCCCCTTCTTGTCTCCTGGTCATGTTGAGCTGTTGAGCTAGTGTAGAACAGCGGGGCCCCTCTCAGGGCCAGTTTCTCTGCATTCTTCTTCCAGAATCTGGGGGTGGGGATGCACCAAGCCATCCAGGGCTGTAGCGCAAGTGATGGGAGGGGGAGGCCCATGTGTGTGGCTGCCGATGTCGGAGAAGCGTCTGCTGGCTCCTGTGGGTGGACAAAGAGTCCTTGCTGGGAGGATGCGGAGGCCCGATGGCCTTCTACTGCTCTCTCCCCACCAGGATCACACCAGCAGTCCAGAATGTCTTGCCTAATGGTCTTACGCTTTTTCTTTTTTTAATGACTGTAATAGTAAGCTGACCTATAGTTGATTTTCACTGGAAACCTGATCGGCTCCAAGTTCAGAGCCAGGACAGCAGACATTCTGTCAGGTGGGGCAGGAGTGAGGATGGGGAGGACAGGGCAGACAGGGCAGTCCAAGCCTGGGCTTCTTCAATCTGCAACTGAGGAGGGGTTGAGAGAGGGAGGCTGGTGCTCACAGAATACCGCCTGTTCCATAACCACTCTAATTCTCTCACTTTTGAATGTGTCTGTTGCTTTCACAGTAAGAAAACCCGTTTGTAACCATTCTGTTGCTGTGTTGCAAACAATCTGTAATTAAATGGTAAGCACTTTAATCAAAGATGTTGCAACCAGAGACAACTTAATAGTTTGTTCTTGTTGACAGTCTGTATAAATCATCTCTGGTCCTTTTCTTTTCTTTTTTTTTTTTTTTAAGATTTTATTTGAGGGCGCCTGGGTGGCTCAGTGGGTTAAGCCGCTGCCTTCGGCTCAGGTCATGATCTCAGAGTCCTGAGATCGAGTCCCACATCGGGCTCTCTGCTCAGCAGAGAGCCTGCTTCCCTCTCTCTCTCTCTCTGGCTGCCTCTCCGTCTACTTGTGATTTCTCTCTGTCAAATTAATAAATAAAATCTTTAAAAAAAAAAAAAAAAAAAAAAAAAGATTTTATTTGAGAAAGTGAGAGGGAGGGAGGGATGGAAGCATGAGCAAGGGGAGGGGCAGAAGGAGAAGCAGACTCTCCCTTCCCTGCCCCCCTCAACCCCCAGGCAGGGAGCCAGATGCAGGACTCGACCCCAGGACCCTGAGATCATGACCTGAGCTGAAAGCACAGACTTTACCAACTGAGCCTCCCAGGTACTGCCCCTCCCATCCTATTTAGAAGCTAATTTTTTTTTTTTTTTTTTTTTGGACAGTGGGCACGAGGTCCAGGGGATAAGGGCTCATGTAACATGTGTCTGGGTGGGTAACCTTGTTTAAGTCACTTCACAGATCATCCTCAAAGTCCTCACCAGTTTTAAAAAGGTCACATAGTTGCACAAGTGGGGGCTCCTGTCCCCCTGTGACCAAGGGACTGCCCTTTGCCAGAGGACCAGTGTCCTGTGGTTGTCTGGAAGGCTTTACACAGGGCCTCTGAGACCCCGACGTGAAAGTATATGCAGGCCAGGGAAGTCTGGGTGCACCAAGTGGCCTGCTGGGGTGCACTTCCCTTGGGGTCTGGACCCATAGGTTCCCCTGCTCAGCCAGTGCTGCCTCAGCATGCTTGGGGTCTCTCTGTAGGGCCAATGAGGGCTCCATGTCTGCACGTGGGCCATTTCCAGGTGGCAGAAGGAATCGTTCCCACTTGGAAGATGTAACTCTGACTTGTGGAGCCAGACGTGGAGGACCCACCCGAGGAACAGAAAGCTCCCCAGTTCCCCTGTCCTTGTGGCTGCCGCCTTCTTTGACCTTCCCGGCCAGGCCAGCTTCGTCCTGCAATGGAAATGACAGGAGAGAACCATGTCCACTATTCCAAACAAGTGCCAGGGGCCTGGCAAGACCAAGGGAGGGGAGGGAACGATCCCCACGCCTGCACTGCTGCTTTCTCCTCTCCGCCTCGGGGCTCCCACACGTCTCACTCTCTGTTCTACCTATTTTCCCTGCTCGGGCCGGCAGGCTGGGGACCTGCTCTCATCTGGTGGATTAGCAAAGCAGGGCAAACGAATGCCCTCACCACCTCTGCCAGATTCCATGACTGGGCTTTCCTCAAGAGAATATTCCCACGGAAGCCTTAGAATCAGGTGCCTGAGACCATCTAGGAAGGGTGGAAGAGCTTCTGTCCTGTCTGCTCAGTGCCAGGCAGATGGGAAAGTCTCCAGAACCATGGGGAGGGTTTGGAGCTGTGGAAGTGGCTGCAGAGGACCCCAGGAGGAAGCAACCGCAGCACCGGGTCCTGACAATGACAGGCAAGACCCTGCATCACAACCCCAGGGTGGTGTGGAAGAGGCTCGTGGTGCTGTTCCAGATGCAGTGCCCCTGACCTGCCAGGACTCTGCTCAACTATGGCGCAGCCTGAGTTCTTCTCCTTCAAAACAAACTGTGCCCGTGTGAGCCTTCCCTGTAAGAATGCAGTTGAACGTTAATCTTGGGCCTGGCCCATCAGTAACTGCCATTATTCTATTACTCAGAGCTTCAGGGCCACACAGCTAGAGGCAACATCAAAGTCTGACCTTTGCACTAACAGTTGAAGCTGGACAGGCTGGCCGTGGCCTTGTTGGGGGATGGCAGAGACCAATGCCCAGCAGAGAGCCTTGGCCTCTGTGCCTGTGACTCCTGTGAGACAATAGCTGAGCCTGCATTCTGCGGCCTTAAATGTACAGTGGGGTCTGGCCTGCCAGGAGGGAAGCCTCTAGAATGAGCAGCGGTGTGGGGATGGCAGTGTGGGGTGCAGGACAGGAGGACCCTGAGCTTACCTCCTACCACAGACACACCGACGCAACAACTGCACATATTGCAACTAACTGAAGATGCTGTGAAGGCAGCAGGACTGACTGTCCACAGCTGGCTGTAGCAAGGTCACATCACAAACGGTAGGAGGGGTGGATGTGTGGTCAGGAACCAAACCCCTGGAGTGACTGGCCACAGACGGGAAGGGCCTCACAAGCTCCGAGAACATGGGGTCAGACCCCACACTGGGCATCCCCGGCCTTGGGGACCTGCACTGGGCAAACCAGTCCCTGCATCACATCTGGCTTTGAAAATCTGGGGCCTAACACCCAGAGCTGGAGGGTGACAGGACACTAAGTCCCTGCCCTTAAAAAGCCAACATGCTGGGGCACCAGGGTGGCTCAGTGGGTTAAGCCTCTGCCTTCAGCTCAGGTCATGATCTCAGGGTCCTGGGATCGAGTCCTGCATCAGGCTCTCTGCTCGGTGGGGAGCCTGCTTCCCTTCCTCTCTCTCTGCTGCCTCTCTGCCTATTTGTGATCTGTCAAATGAATAAAATCTTAAAAAAACAAGAACAAAAAACCCAACATGCTGAAGAGCCCAGCCCAACACCGCACGGAAATAGCAGTCAGAAAAAGCACCTGGTATGCATGTGAAGGCTTAATGACTAATTTTAGGATGTGTGTTGGCAGGCTAGGGAGCTACAGGTTTCCTCTGGAATAACAGTACTGGGGGTGGGTATTTCACTTGCCCTCCCCCAGCCTGGACGAGTGGGTGCTCGCGGGAGCCAGCTCCATCCCCGTGCCAGCTCCAGGCGGGCGCTCTGCTCCAGCACCCCTTCGGTCTTGTTCCACCCAACCTCCCTGCCTGCAGAGTGGCTCCTGCCCTGGGGGTGGGGGCAGGGACCAGTGTGCCAGCCTGCCCTCCTGGCTAGCTATGAAGGGGGCAAGCCCGGTGCTCTACTGCCCCCACCGCTATTGTGGGGCTGACTCAGGACCTGCTCCTGAGAACCCCTGGTGGCTGCGGCTGGGCGTCTAAGGGGCCGGGAACAGACCATGCCTGTGTAGCTGCAGCAGGGAATCAGGGTACTGCGGCCAGCCCCACCTGCAAGCATGCCCATAGCGGCCACAGTTCAGACACAACAGGGGCACACCGCTCACAGGGGACACCCCTAGCACCACGGCATGGTTCTGCTGACCGTGCGGGACTGTGCTACAGAGCAGCACAGGAACGCTTCTCCATGAAGCCACTATTTGCAAGAGCAGGAGACAGCTGACCTACCTAATCTATAGAAACAAATAGAATCAGACAAAATGAGGAGACAGAGGACCATGTCCCAAATGAGAGAATGGGACAAAATTACAGAAGAAGAGCTAAACAAAATGGAAATAAGCAATATGCTGGATAAACAGTTCAAAACAATGGTAAGAAATGGTTGCTGAACTTGAAAGGTAAGTGGGTAAACTCTGAGACTGTCAACAAAGAGATAAAAATGATAAAAAATACACCAGAAGGAATTGGTGGCAGATTAGAAGTTGCGGAAGACCGATTCAGCGACCTGGAAGACAGGATCGTGGAAAGTACCATGCTGAACAGCAAAAATAATGAAAAATGAGACCAGATGAGAGGATCTCTAAGATATCCGCAAACTTCACAGCATTCACATTCCAGGGGTCTCAAAAGAAGAAGAAAGACGCAGCAGAAAATTTATCTGAAGAAACAATAGCTAAAATCCTCCCTAATCTGGGGAAGGAAACAGATAGCAGGACTAGGAAGCACAGAAAGCCCCAAACAGGATTCCTACACAGGACATAATGAAGATGGCAAAATCAAAGAGAAGATTTTTTCTTTTTTTTAAGATTCTATTTATTTGACAGAGAGAGATCACAAGTAGGCAGAGAGGCAGGCAGAGAGGGGGGAAGCAGGCCCCCTGCTGAGCAGAGAGCCCAATGCGGGGCTCCATCCCAGGACCCTGAGATTATGACCTGAGCTGAAGGCAGAGGCTTAACCTGCTGAGCCACCCAGGTGCCCCTCAAAGAGAAGATCTTAAAAGCAATCAGAGCAAAGCAAACATACATACAAGGGAAACGCCATAAGACTATATGCTGATTTTCAGCAGAAACTCTGCAGGCCAGAAAAGAGTGGCATGACACACTCAAAGTGCTTGAAAGGAAAAACCCACAGTCAGTAATATTCTACCTGGTAAGGCTGTCATTCAGAATTTTAAACATGCTAAACAGTTCCCCAGACAAAATTCAAAGGATCACCACTAAATCAACCTTTACAAGAAATATTAAAGGAACTTTAACAAGAAAGAAAAGCCCATAAGTGGAAGAAAATTATGAAGGGAAAAAATCTGACAGGGGAAAGCAAACATCTAGGAAAGGTAGTGGGTTAATCACTTATAAAGCCCCTATGGAGATTAAAATGCAAAAGTAGTAAAATCAATGATATCTACGGATAGTAGTCAAGGCACACACACAAGAAAGATATAAAATATATACATAAAGTGTGGAGGGGCTCAGTATGGCTAAGAGCCATATCTAAGTATGGCTCTTAGAATGTGTTTGAACTTAAGCAGCCATTAACTTAATACAGACTGTGATATGTACAACTCTTGTTCCGTATGAACCCAACGGTAATCACAAATCAAAAATCTAGGATAGTTTAAAAAAACTACAAAAAACTGGGGCGCCTGGGTTACTCAGGTTAAGTGCCCAGCTCTTGATTCCGGCTCAGGTGGTGAGGGCAGGGTTTGGGACTGAGCACCGTGTTGGGCTCCACCACCCTCAGCAGGGAGTCGGCTCGAGATTCTCTCTCCCTCTGCCCCCGCCCTCCGACACTCTCTCTGTAAAATAAATAAAAATCCTAAAAAGAAGAAAAAAAAAAGCTATGACAGATGCACAAAGAATAGAAAGGAACCTAAGCACAACACTAAGGAAAGGAACAGAGAAGAACCATGAAAACAACCAGGAATAACAAAATGGCAGTAAACAAACACTATCAATGATTATCTTAAATTGTCTCAGAGCTCCAGTCAAAAGGTATGGGGTGACTGAATGGATAAAAAGGCAAGACCCATCTATGTGCTGCCTACAAGAGTCACTTCAGACCTAAAGACAGACAAAGTGAAGGGACAGGAAAAGATACACCATGCAAATGGAAGTGAAAAGAAAGCTGCGGTAGCAATATTTCATCAGAAAAAGTAGACTTAAGGACTGTACGGGCATTACAGTGATAAAGGGATCAGCCCAACAAAAGGGTGTAACAGCTCTAAGTATCCATGCACCCAATATCAGAGGAACACCTAAACCCATAAGTATTAACAGACGAAGGGGAGAAGTTGACAGTAATAGAACAATTGTAGGGGACTTTAATGCCTCTATTACATCGATCATGCACATGGAAAATCAATAAGGAAATGGTGGCTTTGAAAGACACAGATGTACTTAGCAGATACATACAGAACATTCCATATAAGAAAAGCAGAATACGTATTCTTTTCAAGTATACAAGGAACTATCTCCAGGAGAGGTCACATGTTAGGCTATGAAACAAGTCTCAATAAATTTAAGAAGATTGACATCACATCAAACATCTTTTCCAACCACACTCTATAAAACTAAAATCAATGACCAGAAAAGAACTGGAAAAAACACAAACATATGGAGGCTAACAACATGTTACTGAACAACCAGTGGCTCAACCATGAAATTAAAGAGGAAAAAAAAAAAATACACGGAGAGAAAAGAAAATGAAACACAATGGTCCAAAATCTTTACGATGCAGGAAAATCAGTTTTAAGATGGAAGTTTATAGCAATACAGGCCTCCCTCAAAAATAATAAAAATATGAGGAGATGCCTGGGTGGCCCAGTCAGCTAAGCATCTGCCTTCAGCTCAGGTCATGATCCCAGGGTCCTGGGATGGAGCCTCGCATCATGCTCTCTGCTCAGTGAGGAGCCTGCTTCTCCCTCTCCATCTGCCCCTGTTCCATGGTCTCTCTCAAATATATAATACAGTCTTTTAAAAAAGGAGAATGATAAACATCTCAAATAATCTAATCTTACACCTAAAGGAACTAGAAAGAAAAAGAACAAAGCCCAAAGTTAGTAGAAGGAAGGACTCAAGAACAGAGCAGCAATAAAGGAAAAAGAGACTAAGAACACATACAGGAAAGACAAGTGAAACCAAGAGCTGGTTCTCTGAAAAATAAAAGTGGTACATCTTTAGCTAGACTCATCAAGTAAACTCAAATACGTAAGATCAGAAATGAAAGAGGAGAGGTAGCAACCATCATGACAGAAACACAAGACTCTGAGACTACCATTAAAAAATTATATGACAACAAGTTGGACAGCCTAGAAGCATTACATAAATTCCTAGAAACAAATCTTTCAAAAATGAATCAGGAAGAAATAGAAAATTTGAACAGACCAATTAGTAGTGATGAAATAGAATTTGTAACAAAAAAAAATTCCCAACAAACCAAAGTCCAGGATCAGAAGGCTTCACAGGTGAATTCCAGCAAAATTTAAAGACTTAATACTTATTTTCTTTACACTACTCCAAAAAATAGAAGAGGAAAGAAAATTTCTAAATTCATTTTATGACCCTTCTACCAGCATCACCCTAATACCAAAACCAGAAAAGGCACTATGTAAAAAGAAAATTATGGACCAAAATCTCTGATGAACATAGATGCAAAAATCGTCAACAAAATTTAAGTAACCCAAATTCAGCAACATGTTAGAAGGACCATTCAGCACAATCGAGCAGGATTGATTACAGTTATACCAGTGTCGTTTAATATTTGCAAATCAATGGGACACGTCACATCAACAAGACTAACCATATAGTTACCACAACAGATGCATAAAAAGCATCTGTCCAAATACAGCATCTACTCAGGATAAAAAAAACAAAAAACAAAAACAAAAACCCAAAACCAAAAACAACTCTCAAAATGGGTTTAGAGGAAACATACTTCAACATAATAACAGCCACAGAAGTCAAATCCATAGTTAACACCATACCAAATGGCACAAAAGTGAAAGCGTTTCCTCTAAGAACTCAGGAACAAGACAAGGATGTCCACTCTCACTACTTCTATCCAACACAATACTAGAAGTCTTATCACAGCAGTCAGACAAGGAAAAGAAATAAAAGGCATCCGAATTGGTAAGGAAGAAGTAAATTCCCTATTTACAGGTGACATGATACTTTATACAGAGAACCCTAAGGATTCCACCTAAAAACTTCTAGAACTGATAAATGAATTCAGTGAAGTTACAAAATGAATATACAGAAATCTGTTGTGTTTCTATACACTAATAACGAAATAGCAAAAAGAAAAAAAAAACAAAAATAAAAAACAAAAAGGGAGGCCTGGCTCACTTGGTTAAGCGTCTGCCTTTGGCTCAGGTCATGATCCCAGGATCCTGGGATCAATTCCTGCACTGGGCAGGGAGCCTGCTTTTCCCTCTCCCCACCCACCTCGTGTTCTCACTTGCTATTGCCTCTCTCAAATAAATTAATTAATTTTTTAAAAAAGAGTAAAATACTTAGGAATAAATTTAACCAAGGAGGTGAAAGGTCTATACTCTGAAAACTAAGATGCTGATGAAAGAAACTGAAGATGACAGAAACAAATGGAAAGATAAACCATGCTCATGGATGGGAAGGGCCAATATAGTTAAAATGTCCATACTACCCTAAGCATTCTATGAAATTCAGTGCAATCCACAAGAAAATACCAATACTATTTTTCACAGAACTAGAACAGATAATCCTTAAATTTGTATGGAATCCAAAAGACCTTGAATAGCAAAAACAAACTTGAGAAAGAAAAAAACCTATCCTGGATTTCAAGATATAGTACAAAGGTATCATAATCAAAACAGTATGGTACTGGCATAAAAAACTGACACATAGATCAATGGAACATAATAGAAAGTTCAGAATTAAACCCACAATTTTATGGCCAGATAATAAAGGATGAAAGAGGCAAGAATATACAATGGGCCAAAGAGAGTCTCTTCAATGGAAGGTGGTGAGAAAACGGGACTGCTTTCTTACACAATATGAGAAAATAAATTCAAAATGGATTAAAGACCTAAATGTGAGAAATGCAACCATGAAACTCCTAAAAGAAAACATAGCCAGTAAGCTGCTGGACATTAGCCTTAGCAACATATTTATGGTTATGTCTTCTCGGACAAGGCAAACAAAAGCAAAAACAAAATACTGGGAGTACATAAAAATAAAAAGCTTTTGCATAGTGAAGTGAAGCATAATGAAGCCATTAACAAAATGAATGGAAAAAGATATTTACAATGTACCTGAAAACATCCTTAATATATAAAGAACTTATAAACACCAAAGCCCCAAATAATCCAATTAAATAAAAAAATGGGCAGAGGACCTGAACAGACATTTTCCCAAAGAGATACAGATAGGTAACAGACACATGAAAAGATACTCAACATCACTCACCATCAGGGAACTGCAAATCAAAACCACGAGATTATCCTCACACCTGTCAGAATGGGTAGCACCAAAAAGACAAGAAATAACAAGTATTGGGGAAGATGTGGAGAAAGGGAACTCTTGTGCAGTGTTGGTGGAAATGTACATTGGTGTAGCCATTGTGGAAAACTGTATGGAATTTCTTCCAAAAATTAAAAATAGAAAATCATATGATCCAGTAATTTCATTACCCATGAGAGCAATAATACTAGTTTGAAAAGATCTATGCACCCCTATGTTTGCTGCAGCATTATTTACAACAGCCAAGATAGGGACGCAGCTCAAGTGTCCACTGATGGGTGAATGGAAAAAGAAGATGTGGTGTGTACCTACATAATGGAATATTACTCAGGCATAAAGAAGTACTCATAGGGGCGCCTGGGTGGCTCGGTGGGTTAAAGCCTCTGCCTTCAGCTCAGGTCATGGTCCCAGCGTCCTGGGATCTGAGCCCCACATCGGGCTCTCTGCTCAGCAGGGACACTGCTTCCTCCTCTCTCTCTGCCTCTCTGCCTACTTGTGATCTCTGTCTGTCAGATAAATAAATAAAATTAAAAAAAAAAAAAAGAAGTACTCATAAGTACAGAGAACTGGTGGTGGCCCAAGGGGAAGGGGACGAAGGGATGGGCAAAACAATGAAGGGTATTGAGTGGTACAAACTTCTGGTAAAAAATAAGGGAGGAGATGAAAAATATAGCATAGGGCATAGAGTCAGTAATATTGTAACAGCGTGTGCTGACAGACGATGATTGGCCTGGTGAGCACGGACTCAAGTACTAAACTGCCAGATCACTGTGTTGTGCCCCTGGAAGTAAGATACCATCATCTGTCAACCATACTTCAAAAAATGAAAATAAAAACAAGATGGGGGGGGGCGCCTGGGTGCCTCAGTGGGTTAAAGCCTCTGCCTTCAGCTCAGGTCATGATCTCAGGGTCCTGGAATCGAGCCCTGAACTGGGCTTTCTGCTCAGCAGGGAGCCTGCTTTCTCCTCTCTCTCTGCCTACTTGCGATCTCTGTTAAATTAAAAAACAAACAAACAAAAAGAGCAGATCCTAGGTGAGGACAGCACCTCGATGCGCAAGGACCACCTGGGTAGGTGACAATGAGGCTGAGAACCGTTCTTCAGAAGTCCGGGGCAGGTCCTATGCTGGACAGTCAGACAAAGACCCGCCCTGGCACATCAAGGGAAAAGAATGGTCCTGACTCAAAAGCCCTACTGCTCAAACTTGGTTGATTCCAAGGCAACAAGCTGTCCTTGTGCCCAGGAGCTCACATCACTGAGACTGGGCATGGCAGGGACATGGTCAGGCCAGAGAACGAGGATGGCTTAAGTCAGAGCAGACAACATTTGGGTAGTTAGCAATTCTATGTGTGTTTCATGGTTACTGGGACCAGAAGAGAAACACTGTCCTCAATCACTGACCTTCTGGGGCTCCAAGGTAACCTCAGAATCACCCAGGCTCTGGACATCAGGGCTGGGTGGAGGTTGGACTGTGCTCTGGCTCCATTTCCTGGTGGAGAGAAAGCACTGTCAAGAATCCAGTCCTGTCACCATACTTGGGGTCATCCCAGCACAAGTAGGGGCCTGTCCTCCCAAATAGCTTCCCACCCAGGTGGCTGCTCAACTTCTGCTCGGCTGCCAAGAGCAGGCTGCCCGATGACACCCAAGGCAGCCCACTTCTCTGCCCTAGAGCTTGTAGTTGCTAGGAAGTTCTTACTTTGAACTGGAATCTAACTCCCAATATCACTTGCCCTGTAGGGGCAACCCTGGCTCTAGACCAGGTACTGACTCCAAAGACTCATGGAAACTAGAGGAGCACAGACCTACAAAAGGTCAGATCTTCCCCACTGTAGGCTACAAGCTCCCAGAACCACAATCCACCCTGGCCACACTGCACTTTGTGTGTAGTCACAAGGATGTGAGCGCCATAAAAGGCGCCCGTGCTGGCATCCTACCCAACCCTGACCACCACACGGCAGCACCTGGGACCCCGCAAGGCCAAGAAGGGCTTGGGGGTGACGGCACCTCCCTCCAGGCTGCTCCACGCTGCTGACCGCCAGAGGCCACTCGTCACTCCCTGTGAGGCACCGTGGGGACAGGACAATGGCTGGATCAGTGACGAGCTTGGCACCTTTTTTTAGGCAGGCCTGTATTGAAGGAAGGCTCTGGCTTCTCTGTCCTGGACGAGGGTGGGCTCTCGAAACACACGCCTCCTTCCATCCCCAGCCCTTTTGAGTCTTTTTCCAGATACTTCAACCAGCGGTTCTCTGAGGACTGGGGTTTTTCCTGCAGGATTGGGAAGCAAGTTTATTCTCAGGACCCATATCCTGGGTGTGTGTGTGTGTGGGGGGGTGATAATGGGGAGATGGACGTCCTGTGGCACACTGGGGGCTGTGCACTGGCACAGAGCGTGGGAAAGCTGCTGGACACGACTCATCAAGGAACTTTCCAAATGTCCACGCTTCCCGACCTACTGGTTTCAAAGGAAGACAAAAGCACAAAAAGGCTCATCCAGGTGACACAAATCAGAGTGAAAACTCACCACAGCGAAAATCTGGAAATAATCTACATGCCCATTCATCATGGGGTAAATATCAGTACCTCCACTATATTCTGTAGATATCGGGCATCACTGCAGACTCTACAGCAAGGGAACGACACGCAGGAAAATTCTGGGACGGAAACTAGGATTTCTCATCATCATGATGATGTGAGATGGAGTCCCTCAGCAGACAAAACCGGAAACAGAACACCAACTATATGAGAGTTGTTGTGTTAAAGTGGTGTATGAGCAACACTCCCGTTTATAATAAAAATATGGAAAGCCAGCAGAGGGAGGACGTTGCCAACGCGATTCTGTGAGCAGAGGCGGGCTTTGTCCTCTGGTGGGCGGGGAGCCTCCAACAGCTGTTCCCATGCCCCTGGCCCTGGCAGGACAGTGTTCCGTGTACCCACGGCACCCTGGGTGTACCCATGGTGTCACCTCCTCAGTCACTCAAGCTCTGACACACACCACCCACCCACCATGGCCTGAGCACCTACTTTACTGGGCACTGGGGCAGAAAACTGGATGGGAGCCCCATAGGGAGGCTCTGTCTGGAGAAAGGGAACACGAAAGCCAGGGACTCTGCAACAGCATCTTTCCCCTAGCTGAGGTGTGCCCAGAGCGCAACGGGGCCAAGGGAAGAAACACGAGCAGGTGAAGTTCAGGCGAAGTTCAGAGAACTCCCAGCCAAAGACAACGCCCTTTTCAGAGTCCTGTAATTACCACTACACAGGGCTGTCTCCAGCCTTACCAAAGGGATGGGTTTACTTTGTGTTCCCTGAAGCTTTAAACCAGTGTGTGTTACAGACAGCATTTGTTGCACAAAAGACCAACAAGAGAACCCCCTCTGGGACATACTTACCTGCACACTCTCATGCTCAGCCTGCCTGGGCCCCGCATTTTCCTCTTCATCAACATTTCCAGGTTCTTCCAGAGACCTCAGTGAAAGATTATACATGTGTCCTTAGTGAAATGACCCGGGAGACGAAGGGCAAGGAGATGGGGACGCCAGGATATGCATACTTGACAATGGATATCAAGGACTGCTCTAGGGATCTTAGGATCTTATGTCTGTTGTTTTGATGTAATCTGGTGATACTCAAACAGTTTAGAAGGGCCTGCAAGGAGGGACCATTTGTTGTTCAGATTTAGGCTGGTCAAGCCGTCCATCAACAAGAAAGGTGACATGGGCAGAAGGGGTGAACTCGTCACCTAGACAGACCCATGTTTGCCTCCTGGCTTTGCCAGTGACTGGCCATCACTGTGACAGTGTGACTTTGGGTTTGTTAGTGTACCCCAGTTCCCTCTCCACAAACACAAGATGGCATGGGTGACTGAAGATGAAAGAGATGACGTGTGCCGGTGCCTTGCTGGGGGTCTGGGACAGAGTAACGTCAGCGGAAGCCTTATAGTAGAGTCCCTCCTGTTAGCAAAGGCGAGGAGGTGTCCGCTGCACAGTTATAAAAGTATGTCTTCAGAGTTCTACCCTTATGAATGTGGACAGACATTATGTGTGTGTCACAGTGACTTCTGCCAGCCTCCCAGGGGCAGCAGGGTCCTCTCGACACATAGAGAGTGGGGGGCCAGGGCCTCCATGGCCTCTGAGGGGCGTGACTGGCCAGGAGGACACTTACTGTGCCAGCGCCAGAGGCTGGAGCAAAGCCCTCCCCCCCCCCCCCGCCCCGTTGGACAGGGTGGTTACATCACACCATCAGACGGGGCCTCTCTCCAGTGAGCGGCTGAGTGTGGGCCTCTGGTCTTCAGTTTCTCCACTGGTACGCAGACATCCACGATCTTCACAGAGCAATTATAAAGAGGTAACGGGAGCATGCACGTGCAACACCTACCTGGCCACGGGGCTGATACTCTGGCATTCACTTGAGCCGTGTCCTACCAGCTACCGGCCAGACCTCTGCTCACCTTTCTGATTCAGGGACTCAAACTCCAACAAAGGACAGTTCTCAACAGTCTGAAGACAGCAGTCTGTCTTTTCGCTTTAAAGTTACCACCGAGAAGTTGGGCCTCTGTTGTTCTTTTGTAGGCAATCTCTCTTCTCTCTAGCTACTTTTTAGCTCTTCCCTTTGTCTTCTGTGTTCTGTAATTTTATCATGTTCCTGTGTCTAAGGGCAGATTTTTTTTAACCTTAAAAATTAACTTAAGGTAGGAAATACACTAAAATTTAAGTGTATAGTTAAATGAGTCTTGATGAATTATATCTTTGAAACTATTATCCAATTAAGATCGAGAAAAAAAATTTTAATTCAGATATAATGGACAACATATGGAAAGTTTTCATCACTCCCAGAAATTCTCATATGTGTCTTTAGAGGCAATTCTCCTCTCCCTGAGAAAACCACTGATCCCTACAATATGTAGTCTTTTGTGTCTGGCTTCTCTCACTTAGCAATGTTGCTGAGATTTGCCCTTGTTATTTTGAATATTGTAGCATCCCACTGCAGGAACATACCTGTAATTTGTTTATCCATTTACCTTCTGATTTATCTCTACGTCTAGCCTTTCACCAATGGCACACTGTCTCAATTACTGTAGCATTATAGTAGATCTTGAAACCAGCCTGCACAAGTGTTCCAGCTCTGTCTTGGTAATTCTAGGTACTATATTTCTTTATTTTTTTAAAGATTTTATTTATTTATTTGATAGGGAGAGAGAGATCACAAGTAGGCAGAGAGGGAAGCAGGCTCCCTGCTAAGCAGAGAGCCCAACATGGGGCTTGATCCCAGGACCCCGAGACCACAACCCGAGCCAAAGGTAGAGGCTTAACCCACTGAGCCACCCAGGTGCCCCGAGGTACTGTATTTCTATATAATAGGATCAGTTTGTCAATTTTTGCAAAAAAAAAAAAGAAGAAGCCCACTGGAATTTTGACTTGGATTAGGGTATCTCTACCAATTTTTTTTTTTTAAAGATTTTATTTATTTATTTGACAGACAGAGATCACAAGTACAGAGAGGCAGACAGAGAAAGAGAGAGAGGAGGAAGCAGGCTCTCTGCAGAGCAGAGAGCCCAATGTGAGGCTCGATCCCAGGACCCTGGGATCATGACCTGAGCCGAAGGCAGAGGCTTTAACCCACTGAGCCACCCAGGCGCCCCTATCTCCACCAATTTAAGATAAACTGAAATCTTCGTGATATTGAGTTTTCCAATCCATGAACATGTTATATCTTTTTGTTAATTTAGCTCTTCTTTAATTTCTCTCAGCAATGTTTTGTAGTTTTTACTGAACAGATCCTGCATATATTTTGTTATATTTATCCCTACATATCTAATTTTTTGATGCTGTTCTAAATTGTATTTGATTTAAAAAATAATTTTCTGGGGTGGCGCCTGGGTGGCTCAGAGGGTTAAAGCCTCTGCCTTTGGCTCAGGTCATGATCCCAGGGTCCTGGAATCAAGCCCTGCATCAGGCTCTCTCCTTGGTGGGGAGCCTGCTTCCTCCTCTCTCTCTGCCTGCCTCTCTGCCTACCTGTGATCTCTCTCTCTGTCAAATAAATAAATAAAATATTAAAAAAAAATTTTTTTTGGGGGTGCCTGGGTGGCTCAGTTGGTTAAGTCTGGTTCAGGTCATGATCCCAGGTCTGGGATTGAGCCCCACATTGGACTCTCTGCTCAGCAGGAAGCCTGCTTCTCCCTCTCCCACTCCCCCTGCTGTGTTCCCTCTCTCACTGTGTCTCTCTCTGTCAAATAAAATCTTAAAAATTTTTTTTTCTAATTGCTCATAGCATTTATATAAATAATTTAATTCTACCTATTGACTTCTTTAGATTTTATTTATTTATATGAGGGGGAGAGAGAGATAGAGACTGCACAAGTTAGGGGAGAGACAGGGAGCAGGGGAGGGACGAGCAAACTCCCTGCTGAGCATGGAGCCCTATGCAGGGCTCAATCCCAGGACCCTGAGATCGTGACCTGAGCTGAAGTCAAATGCTTAACAGACTGACCCACCCATGCGCTCCCGTATGTTAAATTTGTTGTGATCTTGGTAAAATATTAGCTCTAGTAGCATTTGTATAAGTTCATTAGGATTTCCTTATATACAACCATGTTGTTTGCAAAGAAAATAATGACGTTATCCATTTTGAGATTTATTGTTTCCTAAATCTAAGAATGTAAGACTATGAATCTGGAAAAGGCTCTAGTCTTTTCTCTTCAAATATTGCCTCTGCCCCACTTTCTTTATTCTCTCTCACTGGAACTCTTCCCTGTAGCTTCCATGTTTCTCAACTCACATTTTCCGTCTTTTTATTTCTGTGTTGCATTGTGAATACTTTCTTCACATTTTGCTTCCATTTCACTGATTGTCTCTTCAGCTACATTTAATGCTAAAACTGTCCACTTAATTTTTAATTTCAATGCTTATACTTTTCATTTCTATAAACTCTTTTTGGTTGTTTGTCACCTACTTGGGCATTTTTAAAAGTCCTTTGCTTCCTTTTTTTTTTTTTTTTTTTTTTTGCACTCTATCCCCAATGTGGGGCTTGAATTTATGACCCTGAGATCAAGACTTGCATGCTCTACAGACTGAACCAGCCAGGTGGCCTGAAGTCCTTTGCTTTTTATATTATCAACCCTATCTTTTACCTCATTAAATGTATCAAATATACATTTGTAGTCTGAAGTCTCTGTTGGTCTCACTTTTCTGTTGTTTCAGTTCTCTTTCACTCATGATGACATATCTCCTTGAGTGTTTAATGATTTTTTAATTCTGAGTATATGCTTCCTGGAGCTTTATCAGCAGAAATTCTTTCAGGCCTGGGTTGAAGATGTATGCTCCAAAAGTGCTGCATTTACCTTTGCTTCCTTGGATGATTTAAAAATAAATTCTCAGCTTGAGGCTTTTCACACAGAGCATGTAAAAGGCTGAAAAGCCACATGACCGCTTTCTTGTTTTTATAAATTCCTAGAGAGATAGTTCCCTTCCCTATGCCAAGGCCAACATGCTCCCCATTGCTGAGAGGGTGTATTTCTAGTTCATTTGCTCATCCACTGAGGGTGTAGTATTTTGGGAACTCGGCTTTAGGTGGCAGTCTCCTATTGACCCTCCCACATTGACCAGGCCACAGGCCTTGTCTTTGTCCCCCACACCCTTCCTAGCCATCTAAACGGGAACTCCAGAGTAGCTCAGGCACTTACTCTCTGGACTTTGGCTTTTGCTTTATTTTTGACTTCTGATATTTCGTTTACTTCCCTGCCATTTCATCAGGGTACTCAAAATACTACAGTTAGCATTTTTAGTTATTTTCAGTGGGAAGACCCTTCAGGGGAACTAATCATCACATGGAAATCTAAGGGATTTCTCCATCTTCTACTTCCACTAACCACTCAAGGTGAATGCAGGCCAAGACAAGATAACCATGCCCTTCTTAAACAACTATACCTGAATGCCATCTCTGAAATCTGTCCCTGCAGCAGATTTAATTTTTGGACATGGCGTCTACAGTCAGCACCGGAGCCCTCACCGTAAGTCTGAAAAACAAAAAAAATAGTAAGTTTAAGAAACGTGGATGGAACGCTGAGAAACAGATCCATTAGTGATGTACCTCAGGAAGTGGAAAGCTGTACTTTGCAAGGCCTAGAAGCAACATGCGGAAATCCTGATGACCGACCACTGTTTCTGGAGTGATTTATTTACAAACTAACTAAAGTTTATAGTTTATTTTACAATTTATTTATTTGTAGTTTATTTACAAACTAAACTCAGGAACTAATAGTTCTGGGCTATCTGGCTGTCCTTTTTTTTTAAAGATTTTATTTATTTATTTGAAGAGAGAGAGAGAGTGAGCAAGAGAGCATGAGAGGGGAGAAGGTCAGAGGGAGAAGCAGACTCCCCATGGAGCTGGGAGCCCAATGCAGGTCTCAATCCCAGGACTCTGGGATCATGACTTGAGCCGAAGGCAGTCCCTTAATCGACTGAGCCACCCAGGCGCCCCTCTGGCTATCCTTCTAAAGCACTCAGAACTCTGCTTATCAAAGATACACTCAGCCCCAAACCCCACACTAAATGGTTACTGAATATAAACAAGAAATTTGGAATAGAAGTAACACAAGCCACCAATAAACATACAATATGATACTTACTATTCACTGATAAAGGAACATAAATAAAAATACAACGAAGTATCTTTTTTCCCCCACCTAGCAATCATTTGTTTAACATTTATTGCATACTTATTATGTGCCAGGCCCCTGGACCAGGTAAGGACAATACAATACAGGAGTGGACAAAAATCACTGTCATCGTGGAGTGTACATTCTAGTGCGAGGAGACAAACAATAAGCATGTAACTATGTGGCCATCAGATGATGAGAAGTACTACCCAGGAAAATAAGGCAACGAAAGGGGTAGAGTGGAGACAGAGCAGACAATTTTATATAGGGTTTTCAGAGAACAGATCACTAGGCTGACATCTGAGCGCACATCAGGAAAATATGAGGGCCAGAGCCATGTAGGCACCTGGGGATAGGATTCAGCAGAAGCAATGAAAAGGACACAAGAGCAAGGGCCCTGTGCCTGGCACTTTGGGGGAACCATAAGGCAGCCACATGGCTACAGCTGAGTGGGAAAATGGCAGGAGGTGAGATTTTAGTGTAGTCCCTACCACAGGCCAAGCTGGCTTTGTGGGCACAAGACCTGTTTTGTTGTTGCCATCTTGAAAACATTTTTTTAAAATTTGAAATTCTTAATAATCTTACCTTTGAACTTGTGTTGCATTAAATGAAGTCTCATGGGACGATGGGTCACGTCTGTAAGCAGGGATACACACGCTATGCACCCCCACGGTTCTCTGCTGCACCATTCGCACACAGCATGCTCAATGACCCCAGAGCACAGGATTCCAGTGGACTCACAACAAACATGTGGGAGTGTTCACAGAGAGTCTGAGCGTAGACGCTAAGTGTTTGCTGTCTATACCTGAGTATGGGGGGCACCCACAGCCTGAGAAGCCAGGCTTTCCACAGAACAAGAACCTGCTTCAGATGCAGATAAAAGGCAAGAGTGTTCTAAACATACACAGATGACCAAGGAACCCTGTCATATCTTTTCTTATTCTGGTTACTTGCCTAGACAGCTGATCACTGATGCTGAAAAGGATGACACTGAAGGAAAAGGCAAGAAAGGGAGACCCTCGTTCCTTTCCCTCTCAGTCCTTCCTTACATATCAGGGAGCTGATGAGGGGGAGTGTGGGCAGAATGTGTGCATATCATTAGGTAGAAAAAAGCTGAATTAATTTTGTGCAGCATTTCCACTGTTTTGGGAACAGTGAAATACATAGGCATGTATGAGATCCAAAACCCAAGGAGGACAATCTGGATGATCCTGCATATACAGTAAACACTCTTATGTTATTTGGCTCACGGCTAAATGCTCTTTGCATTTTAAACTCGTATTGCAGGGCACCTGGGTGGCTCAGTGGGTTAAGCCTCTGCCTTCGGCTCAGGTCATGGTCCCAGGGTCCTGGGAATGAGTCCCACATTGGGCTCTCCACTCAGTAGGGAGCCTGCTTCCCTCTATCTCTGCCTGCCTCTCTGCCTACTTGTGATCTCTGTCAAATAAATAAATAAGATCTTAAGAAAAAACCAAACCAGTGTTGCACAATACCAATGGTAAAATTCATGCTAATAATTTTTTTTTTAAAGATTTTATTTATTTATTTGTCAGAGAGGGAGAGGAGCGAGAGTGAGCACAAGCAGACAGAGTGGTAGGCAGAGGCAGAGGGAGAAGCAGGCTCCCGGCTGAGCAAGGAGCCCGATGCGGGACTCGATCCCAGGACGCTAGGATCATGACCTGAGCCGGAGGCAGCCGCTTAACCAGCTGAGCCACCCAGGCGTCCCTCATGCTAATAATTTAAAATACTGGTTTTTCTTAACTTAGGAAGACATGCCACAGTAAATTAAAAACATTGAGTAGTCAAGAGAGACCAGGAAAGAAAGGAAAAACTTACTATTTTAGTACCTTTCATGGCTTTTTTTCCTGCTTTTGAACAAGGGGCCTTCCATTCTCATTTTGTACCAGGCACACTTGGCCCTGTCTGTAGGACCAGGGATTTTGTTCTAACCTGGAAGGCTGGGGAGAGTGGCTTGGCCCTGCACATGTTTTAGCAGGACCTGAGGCTGCAGTGCTGAGGGCAGGCTGTGCGCAGCAACAGGGCAGGCGGCAGGGGTATTGCCGACAGTGGTGCAGCTCCACCACTGGAGTAGCAAGTGGTCAGGCTGGGTGTATCTGCAAAGCAGAGCTGACAAAATCTGCTGATGAACTGGACAAAGAGTATTTAAAAAAAAAAAAAAAAAAAAAGAGGAGTCAATGATACCCTCCAGGTTTTAAGCTCAAACAACTAACACATATGTGAGGGGGAGGACTGTGGGAGAGCAGGCGGGTGGGGGCTGGTGAGGCCTTCTGTTTGGAAAGGATGCCTATCTGAGAACCAGTAGAGCACTTAATGGGAGGTTCAGGGCTAGGCGTGGGGTCCGAGACAGACATCCCATAACTGTCAGATGACCTCCTCTCAGAGCACGAAGGGAGTGAGGCCAACAAACTGAGAGCCAGAGCATTTCTCAAACTGAGAAGTTGGCTAGCTTAGAAAGAGCTAGCCAAGAGGACTGAAACCCAGCCAGAGAGACAGCAGGAGAACCAGGAGTGGGATGACTGGAAGTCCAAGTGAACACAGTATTTGAGAGGGAGGAAATGACAAACTGTGACAGATGCTGCCAATAGGTCAAGTCCCCGGAGGCCTGAGAACTCACTACCGTTTTTAGCAAATGGAGAGCACCGCTGACTTTGACAGGAGCCCTTTTACTGCACTGTGGGGAATAAAAGCCCAGCTGGGGCAAGTTCAAGTGGGAGGGGGAGAGGGGAACTGAAGAACGAAATGAAAAAGCTTTGCAAGATGTTACTCGACATCCAGCATAAATGGCAGGGACCACAGCCGAATGCTAAAATCCTTCTCCCCTCATCTGGGCACAAACTAGACAACGTTTTCTAGTCTTCCTTGCAGTCAAGGGTGGCCATGAGACAAGGGTCTTTCTAGTGGGATGTGAGCCACTTCCAAGCCTGACCCCTCAAAGCCTCCCATGTAGCTCCTTCCTGTTCTTGGCCCTTGGTGGCCGCAGGTAGCAGGAGACAGGCCTTGGGGAGTAAGAGGACCTTGAGATGAAGGGGGCCTGGGTCCCTGCATGACGGCACCAAGGATGGCCATGCTGTTGCTCTCAATCCCTCCCAGGATTGAGCAAGAGAGACAACTCTGTCAGGCTACCACGGTTTTGTTGTCTGTGTGTCACTGTGGCCTAGTCTACAGGAAGCCAGGTTCAACTGCACAGGCACAGAGGCGTGAGAGGAGCTCCCCTCCAGAATTTGGAAATATATGCTGACATGGAAAACAAGCAGCAGTCACTAGCTCACGAGCCCGCTCCTTGTCTTCGGGGTGGGCCTCAGCAGCTATACTGCTGACCAATGACCTGTTCGTCCCTACTCCCACTATCCCAGTTGGCTTGACCAGATGTGGCCATCTGGGTCAACAGAGCCGATCAGATTGCTTCTTCTAGTTTATTAATTGGGACTCAGCCACTCTAGTTGGCTTGAAGTGAGAGTCTGTGGTCTGTGGGTGGAGTATGTCACCGTGAACTATCTGGGGAGAGAGAGGAAAGGAAGGAGAGGAGGCAGGAAACAGGGAAGGAAGATATAGGGAGAATCTGGGTGCAAGGAAACAAGGGGAAGAAAAAATGATGCCTGCGTCATCTGCAGCTTTGTAGTTTCTGGGGCTGGTCCTTTAAGGGCTCAGGGAAGAAACTCCTCCCTTGCAAGCTCCTAGATACCTCTTACCTGGCCAGTCCTTTTTTTTTAAATTTTGCTGAAGCCATCCTGAAGTGTTCTTTTTGTGTTTTGTTTTGTTTTCTATTTGAAACTAAAAGAACCTTGGTCAAAAGATATCCTTTGAAATAGCAATTTAACTTCTAGGAATTTGTCCTAAGGAAATAATTGGTCTCATCAAGAAAGAGATCTTTGTAGGAAGCTTCACTGCAGAGCTGTTCATAACAATGAAAATGAAAATCAGCCTAAATGCCAATCACTGTGGGCTTGGTCATTTTCTGATTCAACAAATATTTACTGGGCGAGCACTTATCATGCCAGGCACTGTGCTATGTGAGAGGGTGTATCAGTAAACAAACCCAGCGAAGCTTGAACTGCCAGGAGATAAACGATACTCAAGTAAACACACTTGGGACATAATATCTAAACCAGGAAAACGAGAAGAGCTGGGGGTAGCCCCAGCAACGCGCACAAAGGCTGTGAGAGTGCGGCGCTGGACTGTTTCAAGGTCTGAAAGGAAAAGCCTTATGGCTGGAGGAGGAGAATGAGAAGCTGAGGCGGGAGAGGTGGCACCAAGGGCCAAAGAAGGTGAGCGAGGGGGTCGGTGAGGCAAACGGTGCAGGACAGTTGGTGGTAGTGAAGAGATGAGGTTGCGCAACAGGAACTCTCCTGAAAAGGACTGAAGTGGCCTCAGTGAGAGATTTTACTCCGAGCTTCCTTCAGTCCATACACTCTCTCTCGAGTGTCTCCTACCAGCCTCCACTTCCTGACTGTGCCCACCTCACTCGAACGCTGTGCGCATTGACACACACCCACCGGCTGGGTCTGATGGCCTGGTCATCTCCTTACAGGCCCTGCCTTCTCCTTGCATTTCCTCAGTCTAGTTTAATTATTTATTTTTATTTTTAAAAAGATTTTATTTATTTATTTGACAGAGAGATCACAAGTAGGCAGAGAGGCAGGCAGAGAAAGAGGAAGGGAAGCAGGCTCGCTGCTTCACAGAGAGCCCAATGTGGGGCTGGATCCCAGGACCCTGGGATCATGACCTGAGCCGAAGGCACATGCCTGAACCTACTGAGCCACCCAGGCGCCCCTCAGTCTAGTTTTAAATGACCTGTGTGTGTGCATCAGATTCTCTTCCACGTGAGCAGATCTGTGAGGGCAAGAACGACAAAGTTTGGCCTTCCCTTATTTCTCCTGTGCCTGCACACAGAGGGTGCTCAGTAAATACTTGCTAACTGAATAAACAATGAAGGGAACTTTCTAGCCACTGCTCCATCCAGTTCACTTCCTGAAGGAACAGGAACCCACGGGGCGAACGTTCTATGTCTAGGGAACTTGGTCCCAATACTGGAATCCTGGGGCTCCACAGTAACACGCTTCTGTAGTGTTTCTGGCATGGCTTTCTGGCATGGCTGTTAGAACCCCAGTTTCTCAAGACTCACCCGCAAAAATGACTGCTTCTCTCCACAAGCTTTGCATGTCCACTTCAGACCCTTTTTCTCCTACAATGAAATTAAAGAAATTTGGCTTAGATGATTATTTAAAACAGGTGGAGCTGAACCATAATGATTTTTAAAGATCAATGAAGAATAGAAGCCTAAGAACAAATCACCATATATGCAAAAAAAAAAAAAAAAAGCTACTAAAAGCTACTATATTATAAAGGTGGCATTTTAGAAATGAGGAAAAAACAGACTATTTAATAAATGGTGCTGGAAAAACTGGCTGTCCATATGCAACAAAGTCAAGTAGATCTCTACTACTTCCACAACCTTTAATTTCAATTCTTGAAAAGGTTAACTAGATGGGTTCTCTCTTAACATGAAAAAACACCTTACATTCAGCTCTAAAACTGGAAAATCACTATCAACTCTCCCATGAAAATCAAGAACAGGCCAAAAATCCCCATTACTATTCAACTGCTGTTATTTTTCTGCTAATGGAATTGGGAAAGAAAAAGTAATGAGGTATGAAAACCAGAGAGGAAGAAAAAATTATTGTCATAGATATGATTTTTAAAAAATATTTTATTTATTTATTTGACAGAGAGAGATCACAAGTAGGCAGAGAGGCAGGCAGAGAGGGAGGGAGAAGCAGGCTCCCCGCTGAGCAGAGAACCTGATGTGGGACTCGATCCCAGGACCCTGAGATCATGACCTGAGCTGAAGACAGACGCTTAAACCACTGGGCCACCCAGGTGCCCCAGATATGATTTTTCTACCTGAAAACTCAAGAAAATCAAATGAAAAACTACTAAAAACAGTAAGACAATTTAATAAAGTCGGGCTGAATACAAAGTTAATAGAGCCTTTACGTAAGTGAATACCTACTTAGAAAAGGTAATGGGAAAGTCCATTTATAATAGCAAGAAAGAGTGTTATCAAGGGACTCAAAGTTGCTTTAAAAAAATGGAATGAGGGGGGACGCCTGGGTGGCTCAGTTGGTTAAGCGGCTGCCTTCGGCTCAGGTCATGATCCCAGCGTCCTGGGATCGAGTCCCACATCGGGCTCCTTGCTCGGCAGGGAGCCTGCTTCTCCCTCTGCCTCTAGCCTGCCACTCTGTCTGCCTGTGCTTGCGCTCTGTATCTCTCTCTCTCTCTATAACAAATAAATAAAAAAATCTTTAAAAAAAAAAAAAATGGAATGAGGGGCGCCTGGGTGGCTCAGTGGGTTAAGCCACTACCTTTGGCTCGGGTGGTGATCTCAGGGTCCTGGGATCAAGTCCCACATCCGGCTCTCCTGCTCGGCAGGGGGCCTGCTTCCCTTCCTCTTTCTCTGCCTGCCTCTCTGCCTGCTTGTGATCTCTCTCTGTCAAATAAATAAATAAAATCTTAAAAAAAAAAAAAAAAGGAATGAAGCTGCATGCTTAACATCAAGATGCCTGGGTTGATTTATGAAAATTAATATGAGTATGATCCTAATACAATCAGTCTTCTTGGGGAAGTACCCAAAAGGATTCTAAGGAGGACAGCAGCATCTAAAGCACCTACTACAAATTTTTGTGGGCATATCCGCCAATTCAGCACTTCTGATTCTCTAGCACCTATCTTCAAACACCATAAAAATACCTCTTTCTATGGGTACATCTGGAGGTAAGAAATACACTTAAAAAAAAAAAAAAAAGGTCTGGAAGGACACACAAGTGGCTAGCTCTAGGGGTGTGGAGTCTGGAGAGAGACAGTATGGGGTAACAAGATCTTTACACTCACACAGCCCTAGATCTGCCATTTATTAGACACCTTGACTTCTCTGGATTTCTGTATTCTCCTCTCTGTAAAACCAGAATGATCCTAATCCTGAGGGTGCTGAAATTAAATGGGATGTGTGAAATGGTCCCATCTGCAATTACCCTTAACTCTTTTCTCGCTTTAGTTTCAAATAATTTCTCATAGCTGAAAATGACCGTGAGAATGCGCACTACATATGTGTAATAACTGAAAAATGGAAACGATTTCCATTGAATCTCAACTCCTAAAGCACAGTGCAAAAAAGTAAAAACAGTTTCTGAGCCCCCCGGTAGCCCTTGGGGGGTCTTAGCAAGCTTACAGGTGCATACTGAGCATCTGACTTTTAAATACTCATTTTGAATGAGTTTGATGTTGTCCTTTTCCAGGACACAGCAGACGAGCAGGTAAGCAGGGGGAAGTGAGAACTGTCAAGAAGTAGGAATGCTGGACGGCAGTATCAGGTGACAGCGAGCAGGAAGATGAAATGCAATCCAGGAGAAAACAGGTTAAGTGACATCCCTTCTCCTGCGTCTTGACAGTCAAGGAAGCAGTACGTTTTGGAAATACCGAGTATCCTGTTTAAAACGCTCCATGCGAGGGTTGTTCATCGTCTGGGGAACAACCCCTCATCACCGGGAGGGAGACACCACGGAACTAAGGGCTGGACGGCAAGGCACGCCCAGGCAAGGCACGCCCAGTCGTGTCTCAGTCTCAAAAGCTGTCATCCCTCTCCTAGTGAAATTTAGAGCGAGCCACTCCGGGAGGGGCTATCCTCCACCTGCTTTCCCCAACTATCCGCAAGAAGCCACGAGACCGCCTCCGCAGAAACCATTATCCCCGGTTTCTACGCATCTTATAACCACCACGCCGGAAACTTAAAAAAAAAAAAAGCCCGGAACGACGTTCTGGCGGGACAGCAAAACCCAGTCCTCAGGGCCAGTCACCGTCACGAGTTCGGGCGTCCGGGAGACCCAAGCAACCACGCGAGACTACGCCCGCGCCCGGCGGCCGCGAACACAAAGAAGGCCCGGCCCCCCGCGGCCCCGCCAAGTCCTGCCCGCCCTCCCTGCACCCGGAGGAGGGGGAGGCCGGTGCCCACCCCACCTGGTGCGCCTGGAAGAGGCAACAGCGGCAGCACCGCAGCACCCGAACCCGCTGTGGGGGCACCATTGGGGACGCCGTCGCCGCTGCGCATGCGCCCTACACTCCTGTCCGTTCCGGCTTCGTCTTCCGCGCGCGTTTGGGGTCCTTTAGACGCCGGCGCGCTGCGCGTGCGCGTGCGCTCTGCGCTTCGGCCCGCCCCTGCACCGCCCAGCTCCCCTCCACGCGTTCGGGCCTCTCTAGCCCGCCGAGCGTCTCGGCGGTTGGCCGGGGTCCCTGTGACTGCCCGGGCGAGGCCGTTGGGCATCGCAAGGGGTTTGGGTCAGCCGGGTCACCACCGACTTGCTGCCTGGAGCAGGCCTGCTCCCGTCTCTCTCTAAGCCCGCGTCTTCGCCGGGGCTTGCTGGGAAGATTGAAGTTGCAAAGGCTGGGCCTCCAGCGCGGCTCCGGGTCCGGCTTCTGCCGGCGCCGTTCCCGCTGCGGCTTCTAGTCGCCGACCGGGAGTGGGTGGGCTGCTCCCCGCTGCGGCCCAAACCCTGGGGATCGGGGTTGGAATTCGAAGGACCTTTGGGCGGAGGCGGCCTTTGGTAACCTTTTTTTTTTTAAAGATTCCTCCATTTATTTATTTGACAGACAGATCACAAGTAGGCAGAGAGGCAGGCAGAGAGAGAGAGAGGAGGAAGCAGGCTCCCTGCTGAGCAGAAAGCCCGATTCGGGGCTCGATCCCAGGACCCCGAGACCATGACCTGAGCCGAAAGCAGAGGCTTTAACCCACTGAGCCACCCAGGCGCCCCGCCTTTGGTAACCTTTGAGCCCAAGCCCGAGGGCTGCGGAACCGAGGATCCCGGGAGGGTGGCTCATGAGCCCCACGCTTTCCGGAGACGGGAAGCTGCTGTGGACGAAACCAGCCCCCCGGGAAAGCCCCGCCGCGAGCCCCTAAAAGGTTGGAGGGGCGGGACCCCTTCTGTCCCAGCCCGGCAGCCCGCTGAGACGTTCCATCACCACACCCTGACAAGGGTCTGGTGGGAGGAACCCTTCGTAACGGATCCTGGTAGAAGGGTGAAATGGAAAACCATCTGGCAGTTACTCCTGCTCTAAGAAAACAATCTGACTCACCCAGATTTATTATTTATGTACTAGTGTTCACTGACGTAGAACAGGAAAATGGAAGTAGACGTGCTAAACGGACCATCGTGCAGGTCCGTTACAGACAATCTGAGTTTCCCCGTGCAGATGCTGCATGTGTATTGATGGGAAGCAAATAAGTTACAGACAGTACATAATTACAATTAGGTAAAACCAGGCATTATTTATTTCCAGGGGTGGGGAGGGGGTTACTGTTATAGAAGATTTAAAGTTGTTTATATTTTCCAAATTTTGCACAGTAGCATATATTAGGGGAAAAAACCAAAAACAAATTAGGTTAAATTGTTTGAGGAGTGCCTGGGTGGTTCAGTCGGTTACACATCCTCCTGGTCAGGTCATGATCCTGAGGTCCTGCAATCCAGCGTTCCACTCCTTTTGCCACGCGCCCCCATACTCACTTTTTTGTGAGTTCTCTCAAATAAATAGATAAAATCTTTAAAAAAATGTTTAAGAGGCTGGATTTACAAACAGACTGTGACCAGACCACACATGAAAACCAACCCCCAACCCTCCAAGCCAACCTACAACCTCTAGGACAGACAGGGCTCGATCAATAAGGGCCAATTTCCTTATATTTTGCACTTCCGTCTTCATCTCAGGACCAACCAGAGAAAGCCAATTACGCTCATCACACCAACACAGAAGAAATTCTTCCAGTTAGCCAGCTTCCCCTTTCAGGCCAACAGCCTCTAATCAGCACACCCCCTGAAGCCTTCCCTTGTTTTCATGCTTAAGGCTTTCCCACTCCTCTACCTTGAGTCTGTGCCAAATGCAAGGGATGATGGATGGCTCCTTTTCTAGAAAGCTCTAGATACACAGTCCCTGTTCTCATTTGGGTGGTCTTTGTTTATTCCCACCTGTTTGAGTTATTGTGGCTAAAAGGAGAAGGCAGCTGAAAAGAGTGTTCTATGCTTAATGAAAAGAGCAGAACAATTTCATGGGACACCTTGATGGCTCAGTTGGCAAAGCAGTGCAGCGTATGACTTGATTTTGGCTCTGGTCACAATCTCCGGAACTGTGAGATCCAGTGAGCACAGCGTCTGCTTGAGATTCTTCCTCTCCTGTTTGAGATTTCTCCTGTTCCCTCTGCCCCCACACCCAGGCACGTGCACTCTCTCTAAAATCTTGTTATTTTTATATGCAGTATGGGTTCAGGTTTGAAAAAGATAAAAAAATAAACACAAAAATACTGAGTAATCTTCGGGTGCCTGGGTGGCTCAGTCAATTAAGTGTCGGGGTCATGATCCCAGGATCCTGGGAATGAGTCCCCCAGTTGGGCTCCCAGCTCTGTAGGGAGCCTGCTTCTCCCTCTGCATTTCTCTCTCATTGATAAATAAAATCTTAAAACTTCGGAGTAGGGGTGCCTGGGTGGCTCAGTGGATTAAGCCTCTGCCTTTGGCTCAGGTCACGATCTCGGGGTCCAGGGACTGAGCCCCGCATGGGGCTCTTTGCTCGGTAGGGAGACTGCTTCTCCCTCTCTGCCTACTTGTGATCCCTCTCTGTCAAATAAATAATACAATCTTTTAAAAAAAATACTGAGTAATCTCAAATACTAGGAAAAATCATTTTTCTACTTTTCCTTTCACAACAAATATGTAAATTTTAAAACTTCATATAGTTTTCTTGGGAATTATAAAATTGACGTGGTTTGGTACAACATCAGCTGGTAAGCAGTTTTAAAATATAATTACATTCACTTACAGAAGGAAAATATTTTTAAAGCTTTACTTGTATTACCCATCTATTTTTCAGTGTTACTGTTCTAGTTGTCATTTTGAATGTCATTGGAGGTTGAATGATTAATAGATGAAAGTACTATTGTACATTTTTATTTCATTTATCATATGAAAGGCTAGATTCCTGTTTTATATTCTTCAGTTTCTTTGGGATATTCTTACATTTAGACTTCCACATGATATATAAAATACATATCCAAATTTCACATTATTTAAATCTACTTGATTACAATTTAAGACTTAAAACTGCCAACTTTGTAGAATTTTTATGTTTATCTTTACTTAATTTCATTATGGCCAAGAATATGGTCTTTCTGGTTTGAGCCCTTTGAAATTACTTTATGGCAAAGCATGTAGTCAGTTTGTGTAAATACTAGAAAGGAAGTTACATTGATTGACATTTTTTGTTGTTGTTAAGAAAGCCAAGTTATTCAGTTTCCTTGCTGTTGTTTTGCTGCGTTTACTGAGATGAGACCCAGCAGCTGTGAACAAGGTAAAATCATGGAGACTGTTATTTAAACAACCAGCCATAAAATCTAAAGATAGAAAGTAGATTAGCAGTTGCTTAGGGCTGGGGGTAGAAACAGGGATTTGCTGCACATGGGTAGGAGGGTATGTCTCAGGTGATGGAAGTATTCTAAAATTGCATGGTGGTGATAGTCACACTATAAATTTACTCAAAATCATTGAATTATAACTCAAAATAAGTGAATTTTATGACATGTAAATTATGCCTCAATAAAGCTATTAAATTCAAAAACAAAAACAGAGGCGCCTGGGTGGCTCACTTGGTTAAGTAATCTACTCGAGCTGAGCTAGGGTCTTGATTTCAGGGTCGGGAGTTCAAACCCCACACTGGGCTCCAGGCTGGGCACGAAGCCTACTTACAAAACAACAACAAAAACAGAGGAAAAAGCCTCCCAGCCTCAGATCTGTATATATTTTTTTAAGGTTTTATTTACTTGTCAGAGAGAGTGAGCCAGCAGAGGAAGCTGCAGGTAAAGGGAGAAGCAGGCTCCAGGCTGAGCAGGGAGCCCGATGCCGGGCTCTATTCCAGGACCCTGAGACCATGACCTGAGCTGAAGGCAGACGCTTAACCAACTAAGCCACCAAGGTGTCCCTCAGATGTATCTTTTGGTAGAAGAGCTGCCCCATGTGGTGGGGATGGGGGGCTGAACGTTAGACACTGAAGATCAGCTTTTGCTGCAAAGCTAGGGGGTGCTCTTGGCTCAGTCTGTCACCTGTGGCCCCACAACACCTTACTGAACCCAAGTGCTTGCTACAGCCCAAGACCAGGCCCAAGCCCACACCTGCACACTCGGCCCAGGCTGTTTGTACCTGTGGAGCTTGGGACCTCCCCCGTTGGCAGACGTCAGCTTGAGCTCTTCTGGGCCTGGAGCAGCACCTTCTGTGTTGTCCTTCTCCCTGGGGGCCCTGAAGCCCCACCCCTGTGGGGGTCTGAGTGGCTAGAACCCCTGGAACATGTCCTGGGCCCCCACCTGGGAGGAAGCCAGAAGCCAAGCAGTAGCTGAGGCCACATGAAGGCTCTGTACACAGTGTGGTATTGAGTTCTTTTGGGGGTTTATTAAGGCATTGCGCACAGTGTGATTTTCTGCCAACCGAAATGAATACAAGGAAATCTAGCAGGACCTGAGGGATGTGCTTGTAAGGTAAACGGTAAGGCTGACGAGCTGAGAGAGGATATAGAGTAATGCTCTCATGGTCCGCTCTGGTGCACCCCAGGGGCTGAGCCAGGGGCTCAGGCTCCAGGCTCCTAGAGAGCACCAGGACCCCCACCCCCTCACCCCAAGTGTGGAAGGTGCAGTGTGGCCTGGCCACAGAATGGGGCACAGAGGCACTGGGCAAGCAGGCCAGGATGGGCGGCCTCTGACACGACGACACAGGGACCAAGGCAGGTCCCGCCAGGCAGGCAGGAAGAAGAGGCTGGGAGCCTCTGTCTGGGCCCTACTGTGGCTACTCTGCCTTTTTTTCCATTTACAGCTCACTGCATCCAGGGAGAACAGGAGAGGTGTGTCCTGAGAGAGCAAACAGAACAGGAGGGAGGAGGGGGTGGGGAGGAGAGACAGGCCAGGTCCCTGTCAGCCTGAAACTCCAGACTGTTCGAGGTCACTGGAGGTGCTGAACTGTCTCTCCACCTTCTTTTGGTCCTTGATCTTGAGTCCAATGTCCACCCTCTTCTCAAAGAAGTTCACCAGGACGGACTCTGTCAGGATGGAGGCCAAGATCTGCTCGAAGGAGATGCACCAGTCCGTGTCGACAGTGCCCCCGCCACGGGTGGGGGCTGGGGGGCCACGGGCCTCCGCGCCCACCAGCACCGTGTCATCGGCCAGGTCCTCACACTGCAGGGAGCCGGTGCTGACCACCGAGTACGAGGACATGGACATGTCGTCTTTGGTTTCGTCGTCGGACAGCAGCTGGGACGGGGAGCCCCGGCCCTCACCACTACCCGCGTCACCCACCACCTGGGTCTCCTGGGGAGCCTTCCCGAGGTGGGTGTCCCCACCGGCTTTGGCCTGGGGGTCCCCTGCAGCTGGAGGCTGAAGCTCCAGGGCTGGGTCCTGTGTGGGGTCAGGGGCTGGTGGCTCGTCTTCCTCAGCGGCACCGGCCCTGGGCTTCCTGCCTGGTGGGGCGGAAAACTTCTTCCCCACCTCGCCGATGCGGAGCAGTAGGCTGGCCACGGTGGCGATGGCGTGGTACAGGGCCTGCTCCATGGGGTCCTCACTGAACATATTGTACAGTGTCTTGCACAGCTCAATGAACTGTTCCTTTGCCGGGGAGACACAGAGGAAGGACAGGGAGATGGTGAAAGATGGGTTAGTCTGGCCTGGAATTGGCCAGAATGCCAGCGCTGCGCTGTCCTGTTCATGGTCTCCAAGACCTGTGCCTTGTGCCCTTTTCACAGACTGGGACATGGAAGTGCAGAGAGGGAAAGTGCCTTGACTAGTATAGCCTTAGAAGAGCGTTCTCTCTCAGTTGCGTTTCTTTCAGCACGGAGGGTGACTGAAAGCCTCTCCCTATCCCTATAGCGATGCTGCGGGCAGAGCCAGGCCAATTTCTATCAGGACCTTCCAGATTCAGCGGCTACAAGGACTTCTTCAGTGTGTTTTGCAATCACTTTGAGTTTTTTGTATCTATGACCAGGATGGAGGGTGAGGACAAAGCAAGCAGAGCCTGGGTCGGGTGAGGGGGTGCAGAGGTCTGACACTACACACTCAGGCCTCCTGCCTTGCTCCACGGGGAACCCCCCTCTTTGGGACACAGGTAAGAGAGTGCCCAGACTGCAGGGGGCCCCTCTGGGCAGGGCAGGGCTGTGGTCGGGCTGTGGCCCCGGCTCTGAGACCCTTGGCCAGATGCTGGGCTCCCGACCCAGAGGCCAGCAACTGAAAAAGGGGCCATGGGCAGAGATGGCCTGGGTGGGCACGGCACTGAGGAGGAGCCTGGGAGGAACAGGGGCACTGTGAGGCTGTCTTATAAAAGGGGTTGTGTGGGTCTCTGTGTGTCAGAGGTTAACCTTCCCTACTGCTTCTCTGGTGTGTAGATACTGATGAAATGCGAATGGATCATTGCCACGATACACCATCCAGGATAAAGCCCCAAAGAACTGGCCCCTGTCCTTCTGGAATCCTCCCTGACGGCTGTCTGACTGGCAGGTACAGCAGGTAGGCAGGAAAACTTCCGCCCTCCAGGGAGTGTTGGGAGGGAGGGAGGGGAACTGCTGGGTTAGGGGGAACCCAGCCTCGAAAGTGTCTGTTGTGGGCTCTCAGTGGGCCTACCTGGTTCATTTTGGGGAGATCCTTAATTGTCTCCTTCTGAACCTCCTTCTCTTTGGCCCACAAGCGAAGGTAGTGCCGATAGTCGGGAGGGCTGGTCCCCTTCTCCTCTGTGAGTTGGGAGAAAAAAATCTGTCGAATTAGAGAAAGAGCTGGGAGCCAGTAGCAGGTAGCGAGTGGGTTTCGGTGTTGTCTGGCACAGGGTTACCTGGGCCCTTTTACAAAACACCCTGGTTTTTGGGGAGGTGGTGTTGGAAAGAACACTCCAGAACACCCGATGTCTTCCCCGAGTTCTTATGCTAAAGTAAGGCCTGAGCTGATGAAGATGGCCCCACCCTGTCTCCCCCAAGATGGTGAAGGAGGGATGTGAAGGGTGGGGAGAGGCTGGCAGGAGAGGGAGGGAGACTGGATACGGAGAGAGGTCCTGAAAGAAAGCAGGTGCCCTGAAAGGAGGTGGTGATGGGCGCGGGGGGTGGCAGCCACGAGAGATTCAGGCCTGGGACTGATGAGAGTGGCTTCCACCCGCAGCAGGCTTCTCTGGGTGGAGGTCCCACCCACAGGGAGGACGGCCCAGCCCCAGGGCCCTGGGATCTGGATCAGCACCGCGAAAAACGGCCTGCCTCTACCTCCTCTTTTTTCTTGGCTGTCTTCATTTCCGCCTCTTTCTTGCTCTTCCTGCCGTAGAGTCTCTGGACGACCAGAAAAGAGAAAGCACACAGGAACACTCCTGTTTGCAATCACAAACCAAGGAGGCCCGCGAGCAGCCCGCTCTGGCCTCCTGCAGGAGCAGTGGGCCCAGCGCCCACTCACGCTCTTCACCTGCTCACAGGGACCGACGTGCCACCAGGCCCGCCTTCCTCTCTGCCAAGGAACACGAGTCTCAGACCGCGGGGAGAAAAGCCCAAGAACTAACTTCTGTAGTGTCTGCTGAAAAGGGTCAAACTAAGAGCGGTCCTGATCATCAGTTCAACCCTCCACCAACCAGCACACTGACTGATGAGAGGAGTTTTATGTATAGGAATTCCGTCCTGGGCACCCTGTTTCTCAAAGTGACACATTTGCTGGAGTTGGCCCACACTGTCTGCTATGAGGCCCATGAATGTGGGGAGGAGCTGGCGGCCCAGCTCTCCCAGACCTGGGGGTGGTAAGGCCACCAGGGGTCCCTCAGTGGGTGGCAGCCTCCCAGCGCAGTTAGCAGCAGAAAGCCTCTGGGCTCAGGCTTCTTTCTCACTGTGGAGTGGAGACCCACTGCCTGGGGCTGCGTGGGGTCTGAGGATAGGGCTCTTTACCCCCAGGCCCCGGCCTTAACTAGAAGCCCCTGGGAAAGGCCAGAAGTGCCTGTGATTTTCCTAGATTCTCATGGTAACAGAAGACCCATCTGCTTCTTTGCTTTGTGTACCTGAAATCAAGGTCCTCAGGCTTCCTCAAGTTCAAATTAAGCCTTTGACACCATCGGCAGGCCTGCCTTGGGTATCCTGATATGCACTGTGTTTCATCTCTCTCTTGGCTCTGTGTCATCCTTGCTGGGCAGTATCTACCATGAGAACTGAGAGGCTGGGGTTTTGGCCGGTGAACCCCAGGCCCAGAACGCCCCATCACCCTGGATATGACGCTCTCAATGGGCTTTACGTGTAGCAGGGAACACCTTCAAAAAGGCACCCCACAAATCTCTCTCTCCTTAACAGAAGAGCTGTGTAGGCCATGAGAACGTTTTCCACCGCCCTCCTCCCCTGCTGCCTGTCCGTTTCCCACTGTTGCCATGATGGCGTTTGGACTTTCTCCCTTGAGCCTGACGATAGAATGCTGTTCTCGTGCGGCTGGGGAGCTGATGCCTAGTACTGTGCCGTATGCCCTCACTTGCTATGCTCCTCGACTAGCACAGAGGCCACCTCCCTCCTCCCTAGTATGCTGCAGCTTGGTCCTGGGTCCTCCTCAGACCTCATTCTCACAGGAGGCATCCCTGGACCAAGGAGGGACCAAGCGTGTCCAGGCCTCCCGACCATGTGTGGTGGGGGGTGGGGGTGTCAGGCAGACACAGCCCAGCACAAAGCAGGTGCCCCTGGCCCCCAGGGACTGACCTTGAGCCTCCCAGGGCAGGAAAAGGTCCAGATCTGAGGCCAGAGGAGATGCTGGAAGGGAGAGCGGAGGAGTAGAGGAGAGAGGGAGGGAGAGACCAAGGTCCAGGAAGGCAGAGACAAGAGAAACAGGAGTGAGACCACCCCGGGGGCCCTCCCAGAGAGAGGCCGTTGCCATCACCCGTGGCTCCCCAATCCCACCGAGGGCCGCAGACCACCTGTGCAGGTCCCACAGCACGACTGCCCCACAGCAAGGCCAGAAGCTCCCCCCTCATCACTGGGGCCAGTGGCACTCACCTTCTGAGGAGCTGTCTTCCGTGAAATAGTGGGTAGCTTCCAGGGCTGACTCAGCCTCCTCCGGGCTCAGGGCTGTGCTCAGAGAGAAAGGGGAGTGAGAGCACAGTGAGGTGCGCCACCACAGGGCCCCGAGATATGGTATGGGCAAAGCGGTAACAAGGACCACGGATCTTGGGTATTGCTCCTTTCTTGACTTCCACGTTGTGTCTGAGAACATTACACGTGGCTCATCTGAATAACCCGTCATTCGTAGCTGGGAGTCCCGCCAATAGCCAGCCTCCCTCCCGCCCTGTGGGTGTGGTGCAGAGCGTCCTGAGGGGACCAGGCCCCTGTGGGCAGCTGCATGGGAACCAGCCACATGCAAGGGACTTGCTCTTCTCGGTCTACGCATCTTGGGCATCGTTCCCCACTGGTACGTTCTGGGTGATGATGTGGTCCCCAGGGTTTGGGAGCCACGTGGTTCTGTGTGTGTGTGTGTGGGGGGGACTCGTTCTCCCCACCTCCTGTGCAGACAGGAATGCAATGACAGGGGTTGAACAGGTGGCACTGGGGGGAGGTGGCAGGGTGTGGGCTCTGGGCTCTGGGAGCCCTGGATGGAGCAGGGCAGACACAGGTGGCTTGGGAGTGGGCGAAGATGGTCCCACGTGCCCTCACCCAGAGGAGCCTGGCCCAGTGGGGTCTACCCAGCCCAGGCCTTTCCCTCCACAGGGTCAGAGGTGGCTGGCACCAACCTTCCCTGGAGGCATGCCTGAGGCCACTGTTTGTGTTGAATTACAGGCAAAAACCAGCCACAGGTGAGAACACCTAGGTCCAGGCCTGCGGCTTCCAGCTCTGGCCACCCAGAACCAACCCCCAGGCAGCGCTAGAACCACATTCTGGGCCGATGAAGTGACAGCCTCGGGGTCGCATGCAGCACTGTGTTCTGAACACCACTGTGCCACCAGCTCCACCCAGCCCTGTGGCAGCTGGTGAGCAGCGGCAGGGACCTGGCGGCTCCACCCCTGGGCTGGAATTCACCCCAGCCTGAGTCTTCGTTTCCCGGTGGAAACAAGGAACCTCATCTTGGAGAACTCTCCATGCTGGGCAGGGTGAGCCAGGCCATGCAGTGGGAACAGGCAGACTACGGGATTCGGCCTGAGAACTTGCTGCCTATCATCCTTCTCCCCCTGTGGCCTGCTGGTGACCCTGGGAAGCTCAGGCACAGTGCAGAGAGCCCAGGGAGAGCAGCTCCTGCTATAGGCTACACAGCAGGGTCGCCACCCCATGCATGAGAGGCCCTGACTGGTGAGGAGGTCCTCACCTGGGGGCAGGTGCAGCTTGTAGAGGGCCTTGAGCTTGTCGGTCAGGTCCCCATGGTACATCCCACCTGCAAAGGGAAGCCAGTGAGGAGGCCTGCCAACAACAGGGCACCAAAGCCCCCCAGCCAGTCCCCACTGGAGCTCCTTCCCTTTGAGTGGGTTCTGGTACATCCCTCCTTCCAGCCTCTCTCCTGGAGAGCTCTCTGGAGGGAGCCCCAGGCCCCCCACTTGCCCCGAGCTTTGCCCTTCTCAGAGCTGGCAGACCCATCCCAAGCAGCTATGGCCCAAGGGAGGGGAAGTGGTGGGGAGGACCCCACTGGACGCCCTCATGTCCCCAGTGGGAAAACTGCAATTTCCATATCAAGGCTGCTGCTGCAGTGGGAGAACTGGTGGGGCTGGCATCTGGAGGCTTCTGGGGGCAGGGCCCTGGAGCTACTCACTCATCCCCATCACAAACTCCTTGAAGTTGATGAGAGAGTCCCTGTTTTCATCTAGGAGCCGGAACATGCGCCCTGCCAAGACTGGCGTGTGGGCGCCACAGGCCCAGGGCGTCAGGCTGGTGAAGAGCTCTCGGAACTGGCTGGCGTCAATGCGGTACTGCTCCAGGTAGGGCAGGCTGGGGTCCCGACGCACAGCAGTGGGCCGGCTGCCCCCCCAGTACTGACTTGCCAAGTGCTTGGCCTGCAGGGGACACAGCCTGGTGAGATGGCTGGGCCCCCCAGCGCCCCGGCGCTCAGGACTGCCCAGCTGGTCCATGTGTCCTATCCACTCTTTCGGAGCCTGCAGAGTCCCGGGCCGGGGAGCACCAGCCTGACACAGCATCTCACAGAACTGCCCACACAGGCCCCATCGGCCTCTCATGGACAGATGCAGGAGCGGAAACACAGCCCTAAGGCTGCTGGCTACAGCAGGCCACAGCGGGTGGGAGGCAGCACCGACTGGACCGTTGTGACTATAAGGCTCAGGTCTGAGTGTCAAACCAGAGGCCGCCGGGAACCGACAACAGGTGGTCTGGACTTAGCTGTTTCTGCCTGCCCTTCACAACCTCTCCCCTTCCATTAACAGCATGTGAAAGTTTTGGGGTGAGCCCCTCCTGCCCCATCCTCAGGCTGTGAGCTGGGCACACGGCCTAGATTTGGCTCAACAAACACCCTCCTGTAGCCACAGCACCAACCTGAGTCAGTCCAACAATTAACCCTGGACTTCTTGTTAAAACCACTTGGAAAGAAAAG
Organism: Mustela erminea; assembly: GCF_009829155.1. NCBI lineage: Eukaryota > Metazoa > Chordata > Mammalia > Carnivora > Mustelidae > Mustela > Mustela erminea. Next base: position 14,313,467 of record NC_045616.1, on the reverse strand, counting down.
GCTCTTTCCCCTGAGAGAACGGGATGAGCCTGGAGCTGCAGACGAGAGTCCTGCCATTCTGTAGGAAGAGCGGTCCAGAGACCATCTGAAGTAGGGGAGCTGGGCAGCATGTTTAAGCACCTGGATCTAGCCATGCATGAAGCTATGCATGCATTCCTAGACTTTCCAGTAACATGAACCAATATATCTCCTCTCACGTAACTGTAAGCTGACTTGAGTGGATTTTCTGCCTCTTAAGAAAGTATCCTGCCTAAACTCCCTGAAGGAATAAATTCTGCCCTAGGAAGACTGTGGTAACAACATTTGAGGATGCTTGTAAACTGATTTCTCGGGGCGCCTGGATGGCTCAGTTGGTTAAGTGTCTGCCTTCAACTCAGGTCATGATCCCAGGGTTCTGGGATGGAGCCCCACGTTGGGCTCTCTGCTTGTCCCTACTTGTGGGAAGCCTGCTTCTCCTTCTCTTCCCCACTCATGCTCTCTCAAATAAAATCTTAAAAAAAATAGATTTGTCCTTTGGCAGGAGGTTGCTGCACTGAGGACGCACTTAGGGGACTTAGGGGACGCACTTAGACTGGGATACTGGGCCTGCCCTTGGTCTTGGCTGTCACCTTAAACACCATGTAGAGGTCCTCCAGCTCTTCAATTGAGAAACCAATGTCCCCAGGTATAGCTCGGACCTAGAAGGAAAGGGCAACAGGATGTACTGACGGATTCTTAAGTTCCAGGTCTCTGAGAGAACCCCCAGCGGACAAAGGCTAAGACAAACCACCCTGCCAGGGTGCTGCCAGTTGGCTAAGCCCAGGACGGCAGTCCATTCAGGGAAGGAGGTATGGACCATACACTTATCCCTGGTCACCCATCCCACCACTCAGTCCACACTCCAAGTTCCTTCATGGTGAGTGCCGCAGGGGCCTTTCTGTCCCAAACATCCAGTCAGGGACACAGGGTGAGGGCAATAATGCAGTGACCGCTGTCTGGATCCTTGGAAAGACTCTGGCACGGGCTCTCTGGAAGGTGTCCTAGAACTTCCTGGTAAGGGATCTCTCCAGAGTTGGGGAGGACAAAGGCTTGTAGTAGAGGCACAGTGGGTTGGGTAAGTGGAGGGTGGCTGAATGTGATTACCCAGAGGCATGGGGGAAGCCAGGCTGGAGGACACTGCCCATAGGAGGATGACCCTTGGCTTTTAGGTGCTGGGGTGTCAAAGAAACTTGCGGTGACAGCCCAGGAGCATTAAATAGCTACCATGCCCCTCTCACTTCCTCAAATTTGCACCTTCACTCCCAGATTCCAGTCCCACATGAGGCAGCACTAAGGGACTCTGTCCCACACCCTCTGGGGAGGAGCAGCCCACCCGGGTCATGCCCACCGCCCCCACCCCCAGCAACCCGCAGCCATCAGAGCCCAGCCCTGTCCATACCACGCTGCGCTTGGCCGTGTCCTCCAAGGACTGGATCACTTTCAGCCTCTGTTTAAACCGCATCTGTTCGATGTCATCGGCCCTCAGGCTGCTGAATTTCTACCGGCCAGAGGTGACTCAGTGAGAGGAGGCAGAACCACAGAGCAGAGAAATGCCCTGGGCCACGGCCACCCACACCCACATGCCTGGATGGAGCAGATCAGCCTGAGAGCCCCAGAGAGTGCTGACCTCATAGGACACCTTCAGGAGGTCGAAGATGTCCACTTCAGCTGGCGGGTCATCTCCACTAGTCAGCAGGGCATGGAGGTGTGGGATAGGAGGAGAAACACTCTGCTTGTTGACCACATTATCTAGGTATCTGCAAGGATTAAAGGACAGAAGCCTGGACCCCCACAGGCAACAGGGGTGTCTTACCTACTAAGTGATGTGGAGAACCTAACCTGCATAGACTCCCCATCAGTAAGTGAGGTGCCCTGGCAAGTTGGGAATCCCCCTGGAGGCAGTGAGAGGCCTCACCCCTCATAGGCCTGAGCACTAACTCTAGGAAGCCAGGTTGTCTTCTGGGGGTTCCTTGGGTCAGGACCCTGTTTAAGCCTAGACCCAACCACACCACAAGAGAGGTCTGTCCCAGTGGAAGGGACGACAGGGCTCTGGGTTGGCTCGATGGGCAGGCGGCAGAACCCCACAGGGTTGCTGGGAGTGTTCCACGCCAGGCAAATACGTACACATGGCAAGCAGGGCCCAATAGAACTCAGGGCCTGGGCCAGTGTGAGGCTGGGGCGGGGCGGGAGTCCTGGATGCTGGGGGCACGTGGAGTCCCAAGGCCAGATTCTGAGGTGAATGAGCTCTATGGGATGCTGCTGGCTGGGGCCAGTGCAGGCAAAACTGTGATGAACCAGGCCCAGGGCCCAGGGTAGGGGGACTGTGGGCTAGCACGGAGATGAAGGGAGGGGCCGGATCCCAGAGAATGTGCAAGAGTGGAATGTGGGGACTCAGGGGGCATGTGGCGGCCAGGAGACAGGTATGTCTGAGTCCTTTCAGCTGTGCGGGCAAACCTAGCGTGGGCCTCTCCATCTGGGTGACCGTGAGGGGGTACTGATGCAGAACAGGGAAAGCAGCGTCAGGACTGCTTTGGGAGGAGAGCAGATGCAGGGTGTCCACCCGTGGCTGGAGGCCATGCTGTTCCAGCCCACTTTATCTGCTCCCAGAGCTATCACACCCCAGGGCTGTTTGTTGCCATGTTCCCACCAGAAAGGAGGCTCCCCACTGCCCCGGGCCAAAGTGTGCTCAGTGGGCTCGTTGGTGCATGCTGAGTGAGGAGTGCCCAGAGCTGCTGGGGGGCTGGGCTCTGCCATCTGCGGGGGTGCCGGCCAACAGCCCGGCAGGACGGGGAGGCCGGCTCGGTCACCTGCCCAGGACGGTCATGGCCTCGCCCTCATCGCCGCAGCCCAGCAGCTGCTCCATGTTGGCATCCAGGATGGCCAAGGCCACCTGCAGGATCACCTTGATGCCCTCGTAGAAGAAGCAGTCAACGATGACCACAGCGCTCTCAAAGGGCATGACGCTGAGGAAGAGGGTCAGGAACCACGAGAGAGAGATGCTGGAGATCACCCCCAGGTCCTGCATCTTCTCTGAGAGCTGGGGCAGGAAGTCTCTCGTGAGCTCCTCAAAGATGCCTTGGTCCACCAAGGCCCCTAGGGAGAGGAAAAGGGAGTCTGAAGGCCAAGCCCATGCCGCTGGCTTGGGCCCCAGGGGATGCAGGGAGCCCACTGGATCCCCGGCCAGCTCCGCTCACACGGAGGGCCGGAGGGGATGGGCTGGAGGGAACAAGAGGGAAAGAGCATGCGGGCTTCCCTTCCTCGGCGTCCAAACTACTGTGGGAGAACATTTGCTCCCACTGTGCTTGGATTTGCTTTGGGGGAAACACAAATCCCTCCCTTCTAGAAGTGTCAGGAGTAAGCAGGAGCCCTGGGGGCTACTGCATGTCATGCCCTGAAACTTGTGAACCCCAGTGGGGGAGGCCCCCCAAACCAAATGGTAGGGGAAGGGCATCTTCAAATAGCAGACCGAGCCAAGTCTGTAATTAAACACTTTGCCAGTGCATTTCCACTTAATCATATAGACTCTTCAGGCTGTCACTCGTGGTCGTCAGGCTGGGTGACAGGTGCGCAGGGAGGTACTACCCCTTCTCCTTGCAAGGTTAAAATCCAGCACAATGAAAACCCTTACACAGGTTAGATGGCTGACAATGGAGGCCCAGGCTGACCTCTGAAAACCACTGAATGTGTAATAGCTTCTCTCCCTGCCAGCAGCTTCTGGGGAGCTACATGGAAGTCTGGGCAAGGTGGCCGGGGGTCTGCGTGGCCTCTGCCTTCCAGCTATGTGGTCATTTCTCAGCCTTATCTGGGGAATGGAGCCGTGAGGGTCTGCAGCCTGCTGCACATTATTGAGGACCCCCGAGAGCTCACTTGTGCTGAGTGCTCAGTGTGGGGGCTGGCCCAGGGGCACCACCCCCACGGGGAGCCTTGGGCACTCACCCACCACCCTGGTGTTGTAATAATCAGGCAGCATGCGCTCACAGAGGGCCACCAGCAGCCAGAAGGCCTCCTCCTCGCTGCCGTAGAGCAGAAGCACAGAGGTGACAATGTTCATGGCCTGCAGGCACAGAGACAGCAAAGGGGAGACTCACGGAGCTGGGCTGCCGCATAAAACCGCCCCATCCCCCCAAGGGCCTGCATGGGCTCACTTTCCACAAAAGTCCGACTAGGACAAATGACAACAGCAGGCAATTTGCCAAAAGGCCATTTGCAGGAAACCAATTTGGGAAGAACCATTAGCCAGATCCCTCCAATCGGGCCAGTGGGCGCCTGGAAAGCTGAGAGGGAGGGAATGAGCATGTGGCTCTTCTTCAGAGAGGTGTGACACAGGGACAGGAGGATCGGTGAGTGAGCTCCACGTGACAGCCACACGGCTGAGGTCGAACGGGGCTGCACACAGTCTGCACTGATAGCAAGGCTACTCAGAACAAGCTTCCATCTTAAAAATTCTCGCAAGCCAGCACGTGGAATTTCCCTGTCCCAGTAACAGGTCATGCAGAACACTGGCCGTTGCGAAAGGGGCTTCTGAGGGGGCAGCATGCTTCTTGGAAACCCAGACGCAGTCTCAGGGAAACAACACCATTAGACGGGGCCAGGAAAATGGCCTCCCCACATGTAAAATCATATGCTGCCAGAAGTGCACCTCGAAACCACGATGAGAGGGCACCTCACACCATTAGGGTGGCTACGGTCCAAAGACCAGAAAGCCAGCATGCTGAGCATGTGGGGCAAGTGGAACCTTGTGCATCACGGTGGGGGGGGGGCATGTAAGATGGTGTCGTCGCTGTGGAAAGCACTATAGCTATTCCAAAAACAAAACAAAAACAAAAACATTAAAGGTCAAATTACCATATGGTCCAGCAACTACACTTCTGGGTATGGACTCAAGAGAAGTGAAAGCAGGGAGAGGAACAGGCACCGCAAGGGCCCGCTCACGGCGGCGGTAATCACAAGAGCCCAAGGAAGAAGATACCACGTGCCCAGCTGAAGATGCAGGAGAGAGCGAGTGTGGCCTATACACGAAGTGTAGTATGGTTCAAGAAATTCTGGGGCGCCTGGGTGGCTCAGTGGGTTAAAGCCTCTGCCTTCAGCTCAGGTCATGGTCCCAGGGTTCTGGGATCGAGTCCCGCGTCGGGCTCTCTGCTTAGCAGGGAACCTGCTTCCTCCTCTCTCTCTCTCTGCCTGCCTCTCTGCCTACTTGTGATCTCTCTGTCAAATAAATAAATAAAATCTTTAAAAAAAAAGAAATTCTGACACGGGACCCAACAGGAATGAGCCCCGAGGATGCTGCACTAATGGAGTTGACCGGCCCCCAAAAGGTGAATCCCATACGACTCAGTTTTGGGGAGGTACTTAAGGCGTGCAAAGCCATACAGACGGAAGGCAGTATGGGGATTGCAGGGGAGTCGTTGGTAGACACCAGACAACCAAATGCTCTGGGACCCAGACCCAAGCCTGTAGAAGTAAGCAGGTAAGAGTGGCTCCCATTACACTGCTCTCAATGGTCAGGCTCTTCTGGGGGACACAGGGCACACTCTGGCCTCTGCTGAGTGAGCCAATGGCGGGAGGTATGGCCCCTGGGCCCGGCTCACCCCCTCTACCTGACAGTAGCCGATGGTGGGGTTTCGGAAAGCATAGGCAGTTAGCACCCGCCGGAGGGCAGCGATGCCCAGCTCGTTCTGGAAGGCGGGGTGCTCGGGCATGGAGCGGTGGAGGTCTCGCTCGATCTCCTCTGTGGCCAGGCTGTACTTCCCCATGGACTTCTCCACCAACTCAGCGTAGTAGCCCGGGTGAGTCACCATCTCGTTCCAGGCCCCTGAGGAGACAGAGCTGGCAGCTGTCTCCCGCCTCCTCCCTTCCTGCTGGGGCCATGGGGACAGTGACAGGGCAGGCTGGGCGTGTCAGTGCACCACAGAAGAGAAGAGGAACTCTGGGGCCCATCAGGAGGTGTGAGGCAAGGGTCCCTTGGTGGCAGCTCCTGGGAGGGGTCGCCCCACCACAGTTTGAGTGGTCTTCTCAAGAAACCATCCAGGTGGCTAAGGGCATGCATGCTGACAGAGCCTCACCCGAGGAGAGGAGGCCTGGCGGGGGTGGGAAGACACCATCTGGGTGACAGAGCCCTGCCCTCCATGTTTGCGCCCCAGGACAGTGCCCCAAGTTCGGGGCCCTCACAGCTCAGAGCCCCATTTTGGCCTTGGAAAAGGGCTGGCAGCTCCAGCCTGACGGACACAGAAGGCTGACCCAGGGCCCGTGGGGCTCTCACATGGCAGTGCTGGGGGCCGGGCCAATGCCGGGCAGCTCACCAGAGAAGAGGAGCCACAGCTCCCCACGGAGGCTCTCGGGGATGCCCTTCAGCACCAGCTCTCGAGTCTTGGCTGTGCGGTACATGCACACGCCGCGGCCATACTCGAAGAAGTGAATGTCCCATGATTCCTCTTTCATCTTCTCCTTGGCCTGGGGGAGAAGCAAATGCTCTGGGCGTGTGGGCCAGGGCCCTCCGCCATCTACTGCACGTGGCAGGAGGGCCCACACCAGGCGGCAGGGACACGAGCCTCCACGTGGAGGCCTCGAGCCCAGGTCGGGCAGGGTGCCCCTGAACACTGTCCCTCAGGGCCCAAGGACCTGCCGTGGCGTGCAGGCACAAAGCCTCCTCCCAGGCCCGGGTCCCGTGTGGTGATGGGGTCCATGCTCCGGGCTTACCCCCTTGGCCCCCAGGTCCTCCATGGGAGAGTTTCCCTGGAAGAGTTTAAGCAGCCCCTGGGATGCGGTCGGTGCCTCCTGCACACTGGAGCCCTGGCGGCCCCCCAGGGGGGTGGTGGGGCTGGGCTGATCTGTGGCCTCTGCTGGAGCCAGAGGGTGCTGAAAAACACAACACGGGGTGGGGGTGGGAGGGAGAAGAAGTACCCAGTGAGTGGGCTGCCCAGCGCAGGGCCTCTGATGTGTTTGCCCATCGGCTGTTTGAGCTCTTGGCCCTGGGCTGCGGGGAGCCGCTCATGTTGGGCCTGCAGGGACAGAGCAGTGAACCCCACAGAGCCCAAGGGCTGGGCTGCACAATGGAGCAGAGGCAGGGTGACCTGAGGGCCCGGCCTGCCCGTTATAGGTCGGCAGAGGCAATCGGTGCTGCAGGAGCTCCTGATGACTGCCGGGCCAGGCCAGGAACCCTCTTCTGCCCCCTCTCCCTCGGGCGACCTCTCCACTGGGCCCTCAAGGGCCCTTCCAAGAAGAAGGGGCTCCCAAGAGGGCTGCTTGTTGTCCCTACAGCGGCCACACAACCCCTTGGCCCTGGACACTCGTGTTGGCTGGGCACTGGGTACTGTGGCATCTGGCGTAGAACTGGGTGTGTTCTAGTACACAGAGAGGGTATGGGCCCTCTCTGCCTTGGGTGCCACTAGCTACTTCCCCCAAGGGGCCTAGCCATAAACAGGGCCTCAGAGGGCTATAGGCCCCTCCCTGGGGTGGAAGCCCAGGGGTCTGTTTTCACACCACATACCCAGCCAAGGAGCTGAGAAAGGGAGCCCTGCGTGGCCCAGCAAATGTACCAGGGTGGGCAGCAGCATGGGGCTGGCAGAGGGAAGGGAGGATTCAGGGACAAAGGTCTATAGGGGAGCCCTGACTTCTAGGGCTCTTCCCCTGGTTTTCTGGAACCCGTCCCTTGGCAAACACATCTCCTCAGGGGAGTGCTGGCAGCCAAGACTCTTCAGGCCCAGTGTGGGTGATACCTGACATCCACTCCCTGCTTGTCCACTGTCCCCGCAGCCTGACTTCCAGGGGAGCTTGGTGCGGGCAACACCCTATGCAGGGAGCTTGCCTCGTCCCCTGGCCCAGGGGGGTCACGCGGGCCAGAGCTGGCGCCTTCTGCCTGTTTTCCCCTCAGCTCCCTCCCTGAGCACCCACCGACAAGAACACTGCTCTGAGGTGGGCACTCCTCACTGGCTCCCCACCATCCACTTCCCCTCCTGCCTGCAGCCAGTTCCCCGTTTTTATGTGGGGGCACACTTCTCTCCACTCTTGACCTCGTACTTTGTGGGCTCCACTGAGAACCAGGGTGATAGCCCTGTACTAATGATGAGCTTTTCCCACCCCTGGGCCCAGAGGGTGGTTGGAGACACTATGTTACCCAGTCACCACCAAGGACACGCACAGGTGACTCTGCAGGGAATGCTGGGTGAGCCAAGGAGGATCCTGGTCCCATACACGGCCTGGGAACTAGGCCTTCCTGGTGAAAAGCCCTGTCCAGCAAGGAAAGGCCCCTCTGAAGACAGGCGGCCGACTGCGAGGTACTTTGTGTCTTGTGGAACTGTAACCCTCCCCAACCTTTGCATGTCATGTTCCAGTCTGGGTCCTGTTGTCTCTGATCCCAACCCCCGACATGGTCCTGTCCCCCAAGTGGCAGGGACAGGGGAGGCTGGCTGGCTTCCTGCGGGACCTCACCCTCTCTGTGTTCCTTGTAAGAGAGCCCTCTTCTTGGCTGTGATGACAGGTGATGCAGGGAATATGTGTTAAACCTACCGAACCATAGTCTTTGACTATATATGGCATATTATATGTCAGTTTTATCCTAGAGATGCTGTTTTTAATATAAGGTGGGAAAAAAAAGGAAAGAAAAAAAAGAAGCGAACTCTGCTATGTCCCATCCACAGTCCATCTCTCTGTCCCCCGCTGGTGTTTCGGAAGTAGATTTTGGGTCTGCTCAGTCTGTGGGACACAACCCCAGTCCAGACCGACAAGGAGATTCTGCTTCCTGCCCTAGGTTCTCCAAAGGGACCAGGGCACAGATGGACTTGCAGGCCCCAGAGTACCTCAGGGAATCAGACTTTCAGTGCTGGTGAAGGGCCTGGACTCCAGGATGTGGCCTTGGCCATACCATCCTGTGACAGCCATGTGTGAGAGGGGAGCTCACGGGCCACCTGGGAGCCCTTGTTTTCCTGGGGCAGCTCCTCCCATGCCTGCAGGTGACCATCTCACACATCTGTCCAGTGCCAACCTCCTGAACCACCACCTGCCTGCCTCGTTTCCTGCTCAACAGAACCTCTGGCCTCCTGCTTGACTGAATGAACAAGCGTGAGCACCGAGGTCCGTCATGGCCACGGCCGTCAGCCAGCCTTCCTTCCTGTATCCATGGCCCACAGTCCCACCATTCTACCTCCAAGACCTCCCTCTAGGCAAATATCCACCCCCCCAACAGTGGGCCCATGGACTTGATCCAGGCTGCGCCGTCTCTACAAGCCCTCCTTGCACTTCCACTGGTGTATGGGTTATACTTCAACTGAAATGACCCCTGTTCTTCCCAGATGACCTTTATACAAACTCCTCAAAAGAACTGTTTAGACTGTTAGACTGTTTCCTTTCCCATCAGAAAGTACACCTCCATGTTCTACTATCTAATACCTAGTACCCGGGTCCTTTCTTCCTAGACCCTGTCAATTCCCTCCCGTAGGCAATACTGAAATCAGCAAGTGAGCTTTTCCCCATCCCTGCCTTCCCTGTCGACATACAGTAATATGCTTTCACTCTCAGGTAAGGAGGCAATTGATGAACTTATTTTATTTTCCATGCCTTTGAAAAAAAAGATTTTATTTATTTGAGAGAGAGAGAGAGAGAGAGGAGGGAGGGAGAGGCAGAAGGACAGGAAGAAGCAGAATCCCTGCTGAGCAGGGAAACTGATGCAAGACTTGATCCCAGGACCCTGAGAAAATGACCTGAGCTGAAGGAAGACGCTTAACCGATGGAGCCACCGAGGTGCCCCATAAAGCTGTTAGATTTCTTAAATTCATGTTCTTTACTTATTACCTGTGGTCTTCACTCCTGAATCTTAGTTTGCCAATATAAAATTCTTCACTTGTGCTTTTTAAAAATTGTGTTATCTTTATTCTTTTTTTTAAAGATTTTATTTATTTATTTGACAAAGAGAGATCACAAGTAGGCAGAGAGGCAGGCAGAGAGAGAGGAGGAAGCAGGCTCCCTGCTGAGCAGAGAGCCGATGCAGGGCTCAATCCCATGACCCTGGGATCATGACCTGAGCTGAAGGCGGAGGCTTTAACCCACTGAGCCACCCAGGCGCCCCTTGTGTTATCTTTAAAATGTTATTCTGGGGTTATTCTAGGGCACTTGGGTGGCTCAGTGAGGAGCCTCTGTCTTCGGCTCAGGTCATGATCTCAAGAGTCCTGGGATTGAGCCCCGCTTCGGGCTCTCTGCTCAGCGGGGAGCCTGCTTCCCCCCCATCTCTGCCTGCCTCTCTGCCTGCTTGTGATCTCTGTCAAATAAATAAATAAAATCTTTAAAAAATGTTATTCTGGGGGCGCCGGGGTGGCTCAGTTAATTGAGCATCTGACTTGATTTGGCTCAGGTCATGGTCTCAGGGTCCTGGGATCAAGCTCCACGTCAGGCACTGCATGGAGTCGGCTTGAGATTCTCTCTACCCCCCTCGGCCACTCCCTCTAGCTCACGTGCTCTCTCTCTCAAATAAAAAAAGAAGTCTTAAGAAAAAAAGACATCTCTGATGCTTATTTTTAAGCAAATTAAAAATAAAATGTTACTCTATATAAAATGTGGCTATCTGAAAGTCTGAACCCACTCTAATTTTCTTCCTTCATAAATGACTTGGGTCTTTTTTGACTGGTTGTCCCAAAGATTTTTTTCTTTTTAATCTTTAAATAGTTTTTACTGCATTCTATAATATTGACTATTCTGGACTGGTTTTCCCAGATGTATGACATGCCCTTCCACCATGCACCATCAAGTCTTTTTAAGCTCAGAAAAATTTTCTCGACTAGTAGTTTCTATTAGCTGTTAGTCTATGCTCTTGCATAAGTTGGATCTTCTTTGTCTGACTTCTTTATCACAGCTGCTGACTATTTTTTTCTCTTTCTCTTCACCTGTTTGGCCCTCCTCTGACCCCATCCCTTTTTTAACCCTTAGAGACTATTCATTGTGTTCTCTTTGCATAATACTTACTTCTCAAAAATTTCTCAAGTCCCGTCAACTCTCTTTCTTGTTGACTTGTCAACTTTGTTTCCGAGCTTTCTAAAAAATTTTATTTATACCATTCTTTGGTAGTTTCTATTACTTTTCTAGTTTTTTTAAGATCATTTTGAAATATTAGGGTACGGTTCTCATCTGCTTTGGGGGAACACTGTTCTAACAGATTTTCATTGTGGAAGGTTACTTGGGTTTGTTTCTTTCCCCCTATGATGCTTTTGTACGGGGTGTGATCATAACCCTCTGTTGCTTGGGTTTAAATGACGTGAATCCTTCTGCACTTTTGGGAGGGTCATGTACATGTTGGGGAGATGACATTAAAAGCACAAGAAATAAAAGAAAAATAGATAAACTGGACTACATGAAAATGTAAAACTTTTATACATCAAAGGACACAATCATCAAAATGAGAAGACAATCCATGGGAATGAGAGAAAATATTTGCAAATTATCTCTCTGATGGGTTAATATCCAGAAGTTCGAGATTTTCTACAGCTTGACAACAAACAACCCAACTTAAAAAAAAGGTGAGGGACTTGCATAGACATTTCTCCAAACAAACTGGACAAATGGCCAAGAGGACATGAAAAGATAATATCACTGATCACCGGGGAAACACAAATCAAAACCACAGTGACATACCACTTTACACCCATTAAAATGGTTACTATAAAAAACCTGGAAGGTAACCAGCATTGGCAAGGATGGGGAGGAACTGGAACCCTTGTGCATTGCCGGTGGGAGCATAAAATGATGCTGCTGCTGTGGAGAAAGGTGTGGAAATTCCTCAAAATACTCAACACTGAATTACCCACTGACCTCTTCTCAGCAATTCCACTTCCCCGTATCTCTCTCTCAGAACTGAAAGCAGGGTCTTAAAGAGATACATGTACACCTACATTTGCAGCAGCATTATAAAATAGCCCAAAGACAGAAGCAACCCAAGAGTCCATCGAAAGAGGGACAGCTGCTGCCTGAGTGGCTCAGTGGGTTTAGCGTCAGACTCCTGATTTCAGCTCAGGTCATGATCTCAGGTTTATAAGATCAAGGCCCGCATTGGGCTCCATGCTAAATGTGGAGCCTACTTAAGATTCTCTCTTTCCCTCTACCCCCACCTAAGGCTCCCGCTCACACACTCTCTCTCTTTTTAAAAAAAAAAAAAAGGGTGAAAGGAAAAACAAATATGGTATACATCTACAATGGGATATTATTCAGCCTTAAAAAGGGAGGAAATTCTGACATTGCCATCACGAGGACGAACCTTGAAGACGTGACACTAATAAGATCAGCCAACCACGGAAGGACAGATACCATAGGATTCCTCTTCTATGAGGCCCCTAGAGTGGTCAGAGTCATAGAAGTGGAAAGGGGAGTGGTGGTTCCCAGGGGCAGAGGGGAGGGGGACCGGGGATAGTGTTTCAGTTCTGCAAGATGGAAAGAGTGCTGGGGACGGACGGCGGTGGTGGGCGCACTGCACAAGAAGTGAATGGACATCACGCCACTGAACTGTACACTTCAAAAAGGGTAAGGTGGTGAGTATTAGGTTACGTGTCTTTTACCACAATTAAAAAAAAAAAAAAAAAAAAGACCTCCTGAATTTGATCACTTCTCCTGAGCGCCTCTGCTGCTACCCTTAACCAAGGCTCTATCATTCCACGTCCTGATTACTTGAGCAGCCTTCAACTCCTGTCTGCTTTTACCCAGACCCCTCTTGAGCCTAGCACTGCCCAAGAGAAACAGGATGCGAGCAGCGTGGGTGGTTCAGCCGGTTGGGGATCTGCCTTTGGCTCAGGTTGTGATCCCAGGGTCCTGGGATTGAGCCCCGCTCTGGGCTCCCTGCTCAGTGGGGAGCCCGATTCTCCCTCTCCTCCCTGCTTGTAGTCTCTCTTACTATCTCTGTCTCTGTCTTAAATAAATAAAATCTTTAAAAGAAAAAAGAAGAATGAGAAAAGCATATGTAATTTAACGTGTTCTAGCAGCCACGTTAAAACGCAGGAGAGAAACTGGTGAGATGAGTTTTAAGTAACCGATTTCATTTGATCTGCTAGAGCCAATATGCGCTTACTACGACATGGAATTACTATAGAAAGTTACTGAGATCCAAGGGCTCCAGAGCCGCATGTGGTTTCCGTACAGAATAGCTGCGCCTCTAACCCGTTCCCAATCTGACAGGCCAGACTCACTCTATGAAAGCACACACAGATCCTGTCGCTCTGGCCAGAAGTCCCCAGTGGCTTCCCATCTCAAAATCAGAGCTGAAGTGCCCACAAGGCCTACAGGCTTCTGTGCTCGGGCTTCCTGCTTCCTCTTTGACCTCACTTTCCACACTGGCCTTTGCTCGCCTCTGTAGCCGGTGCCAAGCCCAGTCCCACCTCTGGGCCTTTGCACCTGCTATTCCCTCTGCCTCCAACGCCCCTTCCCCAGGTACTTCATGGCTTGTTCCCTTGCTTCTTTCAAGCTTGATCGGAGCCCCTCTGTTTCCCAATCCCTTTATCCTGTTCTATTTATATCCATAGATCTTATTACCACCTGCTGTATCTCAGATGTTTGCTTACTGTCTGTCTCTCTCACTAGAATACAAGCTCTGTCTAATCTGTTCGCTGCTCTATTCCCAGTGCCTGGGAAGATGCAGTAAAAACATGTTAACAGAGGGTGCCTGGGTAGTTCAGTGGGTTAAGCATCCGACTCTTGGTTTCAGCTCAGGTTGTGATCTCCGGGTCATGGGAATGAGCCTCACATCAGTCTCCCCACTCAGCGCAGAGTCTGCTTGTCCCTCTCCCTCTGTTCCCCGTCCCAACCCCTGCTTGTGCTCTCTCTCTCAAAATAAATAAATAAAATCTTAAAAAAAAAAAAACAACCCAAAACTATGTTGGGTGAATGGTGAGCGTTTAGAAGGGACCCAGGGTCTGTGCTTACTCTGGTCTGGTGGGCCCTGTCATTTGTCATGTTGGGCCTCCTGAAGACCTCAACATTCTTGCTTGTGTCCCTTTTCACCCAACCTAAACTCACTCTCTTGAAATCCCAGGTCAAGCCTACCTTCCTGTAAGAGACCGTTCTCAATGTCTCCAGTGAACAGTCTGTCTGGCCCCTCCACATCCCTTCCCTACCTACTTAACAGCTTACTGAGCGTTGACCATGGGGATAGAAAATACAAAGGCCTCCATGGGCCAGACCAGGTGGGGCTCTGGGGAGCTGTCAGGCACGTGCCACCGCTCAGGTCCAATGCCACCCGGAGGGAATGTGGACCCCGTAATGCCAACACTGATTTTTCCAGAGAAGCCAGCTATGTGGATCTTTATAAGGACTCTTCTACTCATGAAGTGGTTTCACAAACTCAGACTGACCCACAGCACACATACCTTGTCATACCAGGAAGTGATTAGATATGGCCACAGCTGTGCCAACCTCAGCGAGCTCCCTCTGGTCCCAGATGGACACGAGGGTAATCACTGTTATGGACCGAAGCACATCACACTGCCTAAATCTCTAAGTTCACAATTATACCACAAACTGAACATCACAAGTGACTTGATCACGTTTGGAGGATACTAGACATGCAGCTCCTCATTCTAACAACTGGTGAGTAAAAGAAGGGATAAAAGATTTCCTCTGCCTTTCCTAGGTGAATTGTGCCTCAAGTAGTGAAGTAGTTGATGAGGGGGATTCTGCCTAGGGACGGATTCCAGCTCATAAACAGAAGGACTGACACCAGCACACTGCTGCCCTCTTGCAACCCCTGATGAATTACCACATCTATGCAAAGCCCATCAGGGGTTGGAAACAGCATGTGACAAGAAGAGAGGGTGTTGGATATAGCTCCTCAAGCCCACCTACAAGCAGACCTGCCCCCTAAACGCACAAAAAAGTGAATCTAAATCTGATCTGGGTTTTGCTATTCAACCACCAACCTACAGGAGACAAAGACTGAGAAACATGCTAAACGCCTCCAGAGAGATGCTGTCAGGAAGAACCAGACCGTGAGGCCCTCTACAGCACAAATGACCCCGTTCCTTCCATAAAATACTGCAAGAAGAAAGAGAGAGAGAGAACAAACATCTCCAAAAATTTCAAAAGGAATTTGAAAGACATATCAGATGCCTACATATGACCTATGTGCATTTCAAGGCCAATGGTGCTCAACTGGTAAAAAGTAGGCCTGCGTTTGTGGAAATGTGAACACAAGTACTACTACCTTTAAGCAGCCCAGTTCTGAGCGCGCAGGCCCCGTTTTGGATAAACACAGTGCTGTAAATGTGTCTTCCTTCTCTTATGATTTCCTTAATCTCATTCTTTTTGCTATTGTAAGAATACGATATATAATACACGTAATATACCAAATCCAGGTTAATCAACTGCTAATGCTTAGTAAGGCTTCCAGTCCAGCGTGGGCTGTTAGTAGTTAAGTTTTGGAGGAGTCACAAGTTCTATGCGGATTTCTGACTGTGTGAGGGGTTGGCACCCCTTACCTTTGCATTGTTCAAAGGTCAACTGTATTTGATTCAAGGAATTACTGTTAATTTCATTGGCATAATAATGACATTGAAGTTAAGTCTTCAAAAAGGATGTCTCCCCACCCCGCCAAAGAAAACTAAAAAAGAAAAAAAAAGAAAAGAAAAAAATCTTTCCCTGTGAAAATCCCTGAAAGGTTCAAGATTGACAAGAGAAATACCAGTAAATAAACCCAAGCTGGCTAGGCCTCGACAGTGTGGCAGAAGTTCCTAACAGATGGACATGAGGTTGGCTGGTCAAGCCAGAGGTGGTTTCTTACATGGATGGGGTTTGAGCTGGGCGGGTGACACTTAGGGAGGACTGCAGGGGCAGAGACAGGTATAGCTAGAACACCTGAGTCAGGCTAGCTTAGGCTCACCATCCTGCACCCAGAGGGAGTCCTCCCACCTGAGGCCCATGGCAGGCAGCAGCATGGAGGCTGATGGCTGCCCGGTCTCTTTTCCTGGCTCTGACCACCCCAGCCCAGCGCTCCCGGGGACCCCCTGACCTCTGGGGCCGGGTCCGTGGTGCTGGCTTTCCTTCCCCCGCCGCTGCCTCCTGGCTGCTTGGACGGCATCTTCTGGAGGAAGTCAGAGATCCTCTGCACTAAGAAATCACGGTCTTTCAGGTTGGCGAATAGGAAGGTCATTTTGCTCTTGGTGCTGATGGACAGAGGGCTGGGCAGGACACTGGAGCTGTCAGCTTTTTCAACAATGGTCACCTGAAAAGGCAAATTAAGCACCGGTGTCAGTGTCTGGGGACGGGAAGCTGATTGGCTCTGTGCACGTGGGAGCACAGTGGCCTCCCATGGTTGTGTCTGGGCCAGGGGCACTGGTTGGGCCCCACTGTGTTCCTGTGTTGAGTCTGCTGCTTGCCACTGGGCAACTGTGAGCAAGTCATGTGCATTTACAGCCTGGTGTGCCCCCATGGATGGGCGAGGTGAGCTCGCCAGCCCTGCTGCCAGTTCATTTGGCTTCCCAGAGACATCCAGTTATTCTCTGAAGCACGGGGAGCAGCCCTGCCCACGCACTGGCCTAAGCATGGGCTGCCGTGGCATAGGCCGACAGGTGCAGCCCGAGGCCTGGCTCTAACCTTGAGTCATGTGCACAGCATCACAGGCATGGGGGTTGCAGAAGGGGCTTTCATGGGATGCCTCTGCATAGCCTGCAGCCCAGAGGGGGCAGACAGACAACAGACATGCAGGGGCTGGCCTGACAGACAAGGACAGGCTGGAGAAGCTGGTGCAAGAGTGAGCAGGGGTGGGGCACCTGAGTGTGTGCAGGTGTATGTGTGTGTACATGTGTGCACGTGTGTGTGTGTGTGTGCACAGGTCTGCATGCATGGGAGCTAAGATCTAAGGGGCCAATGGTTCACTGAAGGTGCACAGGTCACAGCCGGGCACCAACAGGTGCTGACTGATGTTCTGAATTCCACGGGCTGCTGTCAGGGTAGGGGAACTAGAGGAGGCAGGGGCAGGTAGCACCCTCCTGGGTGGGGGGCAGCTGTGGGAAAGGGATGTGCTACGGGTGGAGCGTGGGAACAAGGCCAGGTCAGCATCCAGGCCAGCTCCTGCTTTTCAGCTGAGCGGATGGATGGAAGGAATGCTGGTTCCCCAGGCGGCGATGAGAAGAGCACATCTGGGGGGTGTGATGTCCAGAGCCCGTGGGAGGTAGGTGTGGAGCCTGCTCTGAGGGGGAGGCCCTGGGAAGGCTCCTGGTGGGCACACTAAGGATTATCAGCTCCAGGCCTCAGTCCCAAGCCCAGAGCCCAAGTTAGTCCTGCTCCCTGCCTCAGCCAGAGCTCTCTGCCATCAGAAACAGCAGGGTCATCAGGAGAAACAGAGCTGAGGACTACGGAGACCTCTGCACCCACCCCCAGGCCTTGGCCCAGGACAGACTCATGGCCCAGCAGGAACAGGAGATGTAGGGTCAGTGGTGCCCTGAGCCCTCAGCCAGGAGCTTCTAGAGCTGTGGCTCTTTCCAGCCCTGTGCCTTAGACTTCCCTGGGGAAAACGAGGCAGCACACAGGAACCCCCTCTCACTGACCCCATACCTATCACCACTGTACCTACAACTGGAGGGCTTTGTAAATGCAAGGGGAAATCTCATCACTCCAGGTCGTTAATAAAATCAAGATACTGAGGGCGCCTGGGTGGCTCAGTGGGTTAAAGCCTCTGCCTTCAGCTCAGGTCATGATCCCAGGGTCCTGGGATCAAGCCCCACATCGGGTTCTCTGCTCAGCAGGGAGCCTGCTTCCCTTCCTCTCTCTCTGCCTGCCTCTCTGCCTACTTGTGATCTCTCTCTGTCAAATAAATAAATAAAATCTTTAAAAAAAATAATAAAATCAGGATACTGTGATTTAGATCATAACTTAAGCACCTCACTGTGCTTCACAGAGCTGAACAGCCAATCTGCCCTGCTGGGCCATTAAGGAAAAGGGAGGCCTGGGGACCTTCGGGTTGGGGGGTGGTCTGTCAGTGCTTCTCATCTGGGCGGGAGCCCTCTCCCTCACTGTCTACACCCCTCATTGTGGCATAGGACAAATGGCCTTGCTTCCATCAAGGTCACTGTGGAAGCCTAAGAAACCTGAGGAAAGAATGACAGGTTAGAGCTGACCCCCTTCCTGCAACAAATGAGAGCTGTCCCCTACCTGTGACTGGTGAGAGCCGACCCCTGGGACAGGTGACAGCTGACTCCTGCCTATGACTGGTGAGATCTGTCCCCATCCCTGACAGGTAAGAGCTGACAAGTGAGAGCCATCCCCAACCTCACAGGTGAGAGTGGACTTCCAGCAGCCCTGCTGGAGTCTGAGTCACAGCCAAGACAAGTGTCGGGAGACGACAGTGAGGTGGCCTCTGAGAGTGACATGGTGGGGCTGGTCAGGGTCAAAGTCCTCCCAGTCCAGCCAAAGTGGGGCTTTGCTAAAGTCCAACTGCTGGGCCAGGAAGGCAGGACTCGGGGACACTCCCCCACAGGAAGCCTCTGGGATCTGATAGGGGAGGCACATGTCTTTCCTGAAGTTAGCTGAGCTCTCCTGGCATGCTAGACCCCAGCCTGTCTCCCCACGAGGAGAGGTGACCCCCAGGGGAGAATCCAGCTCACCCCACGCCTGGAGGGGCCTGACATGAGGCAGGGGCTCAGGGAAGCTGCTGACTCACTATGTGCTCCCCACGTGCCCACCAAACCCCAGAGGGCTGCCTGGGTTGGCAACCCCCACCAGGTGCCCCGGGGAGTCAGGAGAGAGCTGGCTGAGGGGGCTGGGGGCTCACCTCCCTCAGGGGTATGATGAGGTGGCAGGCGTCCTCCTCCTTGCTGGCAAAGCAGATGTAGTTGCTGGAGATGAACATCTGGCCAGGGATGTGCAGCTTGTTGAACGGGGTCCACAGGGTACAGCCTGTGTGGCCATCCAGGCGCTCATCCCTGGGCAGCCGGAATGTGGCCCGGTAGCACTCGTTCTTGGCTCGGGCGTCCAGGTCTCTGGGGAAGCACGGCAGGGTAAGAGAGGGAAGGGGAGAGTAGTCAGGGCCAGTGGGCCTGCAAGGGGGCTGCCATGTGGGATCAGGCTCTTTGGGGTCTTCCCGTGAGCAAGTCATGCCCAGGGATCTCAGAGTTCAATGGAACACACTTGGCAGATGGCCAGATACCACAATACACATCTGTAAGACCAGCAGAGATCGGTCAGCAAACAGCACGCCCTGGAGCCCCGAGGGCTCTGGAGGACAGCCAGAAGCTTGACAGGATTTGACAAGTCACCTGCTAGGTGCTGAGGGCAGACGGGGCCCAGGGCCTAGAGGCACCCCACACCTATCCGTGCCTCTGCCCTGAGGCTGCTGCTCCCACCACGGAAGACCTGGCCCCATGGAGACACCCAGATGAGCACCTCCTGAGCTCAAACCTGTGGTACTACGGATGGACACCAAGGCACGCCTGCCCGATGACCTTGAGAGGTGGCCACCTGGCACCCTGCTCTTGGCCCACTTGGTGGCTCTTTCCTTGTAAGCATCTCTCCCCCCAGTGCCACAGGAGCTGCTGGCCGCCTGAGCAGGGCCTGGCGGGCACAGCCTGATGGACACTGCCAAGTCCTAGCCCTTGCTCGTTTCCTTTCTGGAAGGTTCTAAAAGCACCCCGTCACTGGCATAAGGAGAGTGACGTCCTTGGATGGTGCCCTCCTGTAACTATGGGCAACCAGCCCTTTCTGGGCCCTCCCACCCAAGGGGGCTGCGCACCGCTTCAGAGCTGAGATGTTTCTGTGTGGCCGGGTGGGCCGGGGCAGCGCCTTCTCCTCCAAGAAGCCCTCGCTGTCCAGCAGCTGCCGCATGGCCAGGTTGGCCAGCTGCTCCATGAGCTTGAAGGTCTCACCAATGTTGAGGAACATAGAGAAGAAGAGCTCCTGGTCCCGTGTGTCCACACGGATGCTCTCAGGGAAGAGCAGAGTGGCATTCTTCTCCAGCCTCGTGACGTCCACCCACTGCACCACCAGGCTCACTGGACACCAGCAGGGACACAGGCTGGTGGGTCACATGGGCCAGAGAGTGGAACAGCTCCGGCGCCTGAAACCCACCAGGAGAACCGTACCCGAGGGTATCACGGACCGTAGTGGGGCCCCTGCCCCTCCCCCATGCCTGAGCCTGGCTGTGCTGGGACGGGGGTTCCTGCAAGGAGGGCCTGAGCCATAGGGGTCTCCTCTGGACCCCCGGCCAAACTAGCACCCCACCCTGAGAACATCCTGAGGAATATCTGCCCCACAAATGGCTTAAGGGTGACAAAGGGCACAGGAAGGTGAGCCAAAGGGGACCCTGCCCCGTGAGGAGGTGCCAGGTAGGAGGAGGGCAGGGGAAGGGTGTACGACAGGTGTGTGCACAGTGGGGCAAGGCCTCGCTGTGCTGGGAAGCGCTGAAGCCCTGGGAGCTCTTTCTGGGGGTGGTGTGGCTGCCCTGGGGACTGTGCCTTATACCCCGAGGCCAGGGCTTCCCCCAGCAAGGCCCTTCCACCACGTTCTGCCGCTCGGGGATGGCAGCGGACCTAGAATGTTCTGACTTCAAGGAGAGCAGAGAGCCCCTGACCCGTCATTCTGGGAAGAACCCATTGGTAGGTGCAGGTGGGCCAGGTGCCTGCCTGCCTCAGATCGGGGCCTCCTTGCTGTGAACTATGGAAGTGCACTGAGTTTCGGGGAGACCCTCTGGGGAGGAGGGTGGTGTGTGGGTACAGAATATCAGGGGGCCATGGCGGGGGAAAGCCAGTCAGGAGCTCCGGCGGGTGGGAGAGGCGGGGACAGCTGGGGGGCAGGGTTCTGGGGGCCACTCACCTTCCTTCCCCAGCAGGAATGAGTAGAAGCACAGGTGGTTGACGCTCAGGTAGAGCCAGCCCTGCCGGGGCACACGGCCCTTCCAGTAGCTGCAGGAATAGTAGTTGACCAGCTTCTCCCCTTCGGGCATCCCGAACTGCTTCCGCATCTTCAGCTCAGCCTCCTTGAACTTCCCAGGGTCCTCATCTCCCTGCGGCTGCAGGTTCTTGTTCTCTTCTGCGATGATGCCCTGCAGGGGGAAAGGGGGACTGATTCTGGCAGGCCCTGGCAGTGGGGGAGGCGGGGGGGGGGGCAGGTGCCTCAACCCAGGACTCCTGGACGCTGGCCCCAGGGCCACAGGCTGGCGAGGCTGAGGCACGTGGTGGGACAGATGCCAGGCAGGCTCCCTCAAACCTTGAGCTGATAATCCCTCCAGCATGGCTGACCGGAAGTAGGGACTCTTCAAATAACATTTATTTCTATGTAAACTTTCTGGAAAATTTAATAATGTGGTAAAAAACACCGAGTACAACAGTGTTTTCAGTAAACATGGAACCTCCCTCTTGCCCACTCTAATGGTTCCCTTCCGACATGCGGGCACCAACGTTCCTTTGCGCAGACACATGGTTTTCTCCTTCCCTCTTTCTTTACCCAAATAGCATCCAGTTGCGGCAACGTTCTGTGAAGTGCTTTTCTCATGAAAAGGATGCTCTGTATTTCTTTGACTTTCTCCCCACTCCCTCAATATACCAGGCGCTCCTGCTTCTTGACCCCACCCCCAGACCAGCTGCAGGTCCCTCCCAACTCAGGACATATCCATGCTGTGCTCTGCTGGCATCTTCCCTGGTCTCAGGATGCCCAGAGGTATCACCCTGGGCCACAGAGCCAGCCCAAGACCTCTTGAGGTAAAAGATGTTCTTAGCACCCTTGGCTCAAAACATACCTGCAAATTTTCCAGGAGGATGATTCCTCAGTAAATGAAGGTAATTCAAGGCGAGTGTTTGGGGCCTGGCCTACTGCTCCCACCAGGCCTCATGGTGGCCTCTTGCCCCTCCATCCAGGGGCAGGGCGGATAGCCAGGGGCCTGGGTGAGGGCCAGAGGTTGCAAAGCACCTGCCTTGTTACTAAGGCCCCACCTTTGTCTTCTGCTGCGCTCAGTTCCATCTGCTGGGAGGCTAGGGAAGCAGGTCCACCAGTGGAGTGCGGATGGGCCTTCACCCACACCCTGCTGCATCAGTCACCTTCCTGGGTCTCAGTCAGAAGCTCCCTCTTCCCTTCTCCCCGCAGCTGGGACCCCGAAGCAGGGCGTAGAGGGGCTGACCTCTCCTGCTCTGCCTTTCCCTCTGCGATCTCCTGGGGCTCCTCTTCCCAATGCCTTGCCCTTTAGGAACAGTGTGGCAGGAGGAATGGTCCCTACCAATGGGAATGAGCTGGCCTGGCTCACAAAGCTGGGATTTGGTTTGTTGGCTATCTGAACGGGACTGCAGAAATTACTCGGTTGATTTTAAATGACTGAGTCTATTTCTTTAATAGTTTCAGACATATTCAGCTTTCTTACTGCTTCCTGAATCCCAGTTTCAGTTATATTACATGGTAGGCCAAATAAGAGCTCCCCAGAGATGTCCACAGCCCAAACCCCAGAGCCAGGGCACAGGTTACCTTTTGTGGCAAAAAGAGCTCTGCGGATGTACTAACGTATGTATTCTGACCCAGGGAGAAGGCCCTGGATGATTCAGGTGAGCCCAGTATATCATCACCAGGGTCCTTGTCAAGACACAGGAGGGTCAGAGCCGTGGAGGGAATGAGAGGACAGGAGTGGGGAGAGAGAGGACGTGATCTAGGGTGCCATGCTGCTGGCATGCAGACGAGGGAAGGGGCTCAGAACTGAGGAAGACCGGCAGCCCTGTAAAAGAACTGGTGGGGAAACAGGTCCTGAGCCTCTGGAAGGAGCCCCATCTGCCCACACCTGGCGTTTAGCTGAGACCTGCTGAATTCTGCTGACTTCCAGAACTCCCAGCTAACGGACCTGTGTGGGGCCTGAAGCGTATGGGAACCTGTGTCAAGCAGTAATGGAAATGAATGCATCCTATTGTGAGAAAGTATCCTTGTTGTCTAAACTCTTGGATTTCCTGGCTCGAAGCTGTTCATGGCATTTTTCTCTTTTCTAAAACTCTGCTTTTCTTTTTTTTTTAAACTTTTTTTTTTTTAATTTTATTTATTTATCAGAGAGAGAGAGGGAGAAAGCAAGCACAGGCAGGCAGAGAGGCCGCAGAGGCGGAGGGAGAAGCAGGCTCCCAGCCGAGCAAGGAGCCCGATGTGGGACTCGATCCCAGGACGCTGGGATCATGACCCAAGCCGAAGGCAGCTGCTCAACCAACTGAGCCACCCAGGCGTCCCTAAAACTCTGTTTTTTATAGGTGCTCCTCCTAGTTCCCTCCCAACCTTGCTCGTTTGAGGCTTCCCACTTTGGTCCTGCATCCCATTTGCCACAAGTCTGCTTATGTCTTAGGTCATTCCCTGGACCTGTTATCTTTCTGCACCGTTCTCTCGTTTCCTACGGAGTTAACTTCTGCCCTTTACTAATTCCTTCAGATTTCCTCATTCTGGGCTTAGACACGCTAACTTACTGAATTTGCTGAGCTTGGGTCATGAAATTCCACCCTCTCTTCTCCTCCCAAGATTTAAGCCTTCGAATGTCCCGCTGTGTCCTCCTTTTGCTGCAGCCTACAAATTTGGAGATGCCATGGCATTCTGAGGATCATTCAGTTCTAAATGTTTTCTTTTCTTTTTTTTTTTTTTTAAAGATTTTATTTATTTGACAGACAGAGATCACAAGTAGGCAGAGAGGCAAGCAGAGAGAGAGGAGGAAGCAGGCTTCCGGCTGAGCAGAGAGCCCGATGCGAGGCTCGATCCCAGGACCCCGAGATCATGACCTGAGCCAAAGGCAGAGGCTTAACCCACTGAGCCACCCAGGCACCCTTCTAAATGTTTTCTAACACGCATTTCTTCTTTAAGCCATGCGTCATGGAGAAATTTTTTTTTTCATTCTGTTGGTGACTTTGTTTGGGTCTGGTGTGCAAGAAGCATACAATAATGTTGCTTTATTATTATTATTATTATTATTATTATTGCCCAGCTTGCTCACTGGGAGAAGGGAGACTTGCCTCTGCTCTCCTTGCCTTTTCTCGTGGAGCTACAAAGGTGATGTGGGTCCTGCTTGGAGCCTCAAAATGCACAAGGAAGAGCCAAGGAGCTCGTGCCGTCTGCCTGCGTCTAGAAGGTTCTGGAATAATGAAGTCATGGAGACCTTCCCAAAGCAACCCTGCACGGCTAAACTTGGACCCAGTAAGAGCCCTCCAAGAAACCTAATCTAAGGCAAAATCACAGGACAGAAAGACGACAACGCACAGGCCCGTGTGCTCAGGTAGAGGCTCGTTACCACATGAATGAGCCCCTGAAGAGAAGCTGAAGCATCCCTGTGGGTTTTGACACACAGCTCCAGTTTTTACTACTGTAACACACCCCACGCAGTGTACCGCATGTGACTGAACTGGATGAGCTAGGTGCAGGACTCGGTAGGAAGTGCTCGATAAATGCCAGGCCAGCAAGCCACTCGGCTCTGGCTCTGCGGAATGGACTGCGGCCACTTCCCCTCCCCGCCTCAGCCTGGAGGTACTGTTTCTGCTGCCAGCACTGCAGGGAGCATCCTGGGACCCATGTGTCGACCTACACATGTGCCTATGCTGTGGGACCAACACCAGGCAAGCCTCTGAGCTGCATCAGAGGCTCACGCAGTTGTAATTTCCTAAGTGAAATGTACCTCCGGCTAGCCTGGTACTTCTAGCATTTCCCTGTTCTGTGAGCCACGGGACTGACCGTCAGCAATGCATGTCCCCTGCTTGCTCTAAGATCCTCTGCAGAGGACAGAAAGTCTTGGCTAAGTGCAGGCTGGCACCGGGCCGCCCCGAGAGGGGAGGCCCTGCCTGGCAATGAGTTCAATCAAACGCCCCTTCCCGGAGCAGAATGGGAGCACACGGTTGCCTTCGCAGCTATTAAAGGGAAATGAGGGCCACACCACGCTGTCTGATGAGTAAATGAGATGACACAGGCCAACACTGCCCGCCTTGAGCCGGGCATGGGAACCAGAAGTGGAAAAGGTGGACCTTACGTGGATCTTGCCCTTGACAAAGGTGGTGATGTCTTCCTCATTGTCGAAGATGGACAGCGTCTGGAGTAAGTTATTTTCCAGCCATTCCCAGTGCTTGGTGATCTCTCTGCGGGAAGAACCTGGGGGAGGTTTGGTGGAGTAAAGAGGAAAATCATTACACTCACCAGGCCTTAAACACAAGTTCAGTGGCTAACATGGATGACCTAATTTGCTCTACCCAAGAGACTATAATCTTGAGGCTGCTTTCTCTTTTCCTTCCTCCAGCGTTCTGTATGGGTACATGACAGTAGTCATGAATGGTCCCAGTGAACGCGAAAATAACTTGGGCAGAATGGCAGTCATGTGCAAGGTAAGGCCTGCACCTCCCCTAACACCACAAAAGAGTGGCCACTATTCCCCATATGACCTTCCAGAAGCAGTCTGTAGGTCTGTGGGTCTGCTAGGTTGTCACGATTTTCCTTCAGGATAAAGGATTTCCTGTGGTCTCTGGTATGCAGGGGACTAACTAGACACAGACTTGGTGTAAAAAACTGAAGTCCAGGGCGCCTGGGTGGCTCAGTGGGTTAAGCCGCTGCCTTCGGCTCAGGTCATGATCTCAGGGTCCTGGGATCGAGTCCCACATCGGGCTCTCTGCTCAGCAGGGAGCCTGCTTCCTTCTCTCTCTCTCTGCCTGCCTCTCAGTGTACTTGTAATTTCTCTCTGTCAAATAAATAAATAAAATCTTTAAAAAAAAAACAAAAAAAACTGAAGTCCTCCAGACAGTTCCTTCTTGTAGGACTCCAGCCCCTGGCTGGCTAGTCTCCTGCTGAGCATGCTAGAGGCTCTCACCCCATCTCTGAAGCCAGATGCAGCCACCCAGGTCTTTGCCTGCAGCCTCTCCTCACCATCCCTGCTCACATCCCAGCCCTGCTTCTGCCTCTTCCAGGAAGCCTGACCCCGTCAGCTTCTGGCTGGGCCCCTGTGTCTGTCCCGCCTCGGAGGTGGTCCTGTGCTCCTTAGGAAGGGGCCCTGCGGGGCACAGCAAGTCTACTGGTAATGGAAAAACTCAGAGAGGGCAGTTCACCACAATTCCCAAAGGGCGGGGTGGCTGTTTTCTCTGCCCCCACCCCCGGAACTAGGAAAAGGGCCCCCCTGGAGGAGAAGCAAAGGGTGAGGGAAGTCTCTGCCTGGCCTGCCTTCCCCTGCCTCTCTGGGGTTTTGCTTGTGCCTGGCAGGGGCCTTTGCACTCAAGAGCTGTTTTCTGAAGAAGTGAACACAAGAAGAAGGGGGAGGGCCCTGCCTCCTCCCAGCTGACCCGGGGTGGGACAATCTATGGACTGAGAGTGCCAAGAAGGCCCAGCTGATCCCCTGTGACATATGTCACATGGAGGGAGCCAGAGCAAAGACACAAGATCAACACAGCTGTGGATCACAGACATTTTTGCTAGGCTGCCTGATTCTCAGGTAGCCCTTCCTTCCCTACCTGGCAACACTTCCACCTGCTGGAGACTCCTGAGCCCACCCTGGCCAGGTCGAGTTGGTCCCCACCATCTCCTCTGTCCAGGGCACTTGTTTATTGCTCTGGCACATATCACAGCCCAGCTGTGTTGGTGAGGGGTAATTGTTTCTTTACCTTTACCCAAGGCGCTCACTACTCTATAACCATTCTGAATTAGGGCCCTCCCCCTCCCCTGTGGGCCAGCGTGAGGCTGCCTCTGTGAAGGCGATTAAAACCCAGGATCAGGCACCTGGGTGGCTCAGTGGGTTAAGCCACTGCCTTCGGCTCAGGTCATGATCTCAGGGTCCTGGGATAGAGTCCCACATCGGGCTCTCGGCTCAGCAGGGAGCCTGCTTCCTCCTCTCTTTCTCTGCCTGCCTCTATGCCTACTTGTGATCTCTCTCTGTCAAATAAATAAATAAAACCTTTAAAACCCAGGATCATATGACTTACAGCGAGCCACAACACACAATCAACGGGACCCTGGCAAGCCCCTTCAATCATCCATAAATGACCTTTCCCCCCATTTTTCTTTGGGCTTCTCATGTGGCCTCTTTTCCCTGGTGTACAAAGGCCAAAGTCCAGCTGCTGGGAGAAGGGGTTTCCCTCTTCTTCTGCCAAGATCCCACGTTTGAATTAGGAAGTTAAATCTGCAAGCAATGCAACTCAAGCGTGTCATTCTCTTTTACACTCACGTTCCTGGCAACCTCAAACAGAAGAAATCTTGTCCACACTACTCGTGTGGATCTGTGTGCATTTAAAAGAATTGTTAGTTAGCAGCAACTCAGTCTTCATTTAGCACTAACTGAACACAAACTATGCCATCTCTATGTGTTAGATTCAAAGACTATAAAGAATGTAACTGCTAATTATTATAAAGTCCTATTTTGGCTTTCAGACCTTTTCGTGATGTCTCTTGTTTATTTCTTAGAGAATCTTGGAGACAGGGTCATTATTTTCATTTCACAGGGAGAAACTGAGGCACAGAGAGGTTAAGTAAGTGGCCCAGTGTCACAGAGCTGGGAAGTAAGCAAAGCACGATCCTAACCGAGGCTGCCTAAAGAGAGCTGTGAGTGGAGTGGGAGAGCCCGTGAGCCTGCAGTGTATGAGATGCTGGTAAAGACACGGTGAGTCCAGGGGAGCAAGAAGAAAAGATGGATGTTTGGGTCTGGGGAATCTGGTTTTCCATATGAGCTGACACCTGGGCGGGGTCTCAACAGAGTGGTAGGTAGGTGGATGTGGGGGGGCACCAGGCACAGGGACCAGGACAGGTGTGGCTGGGAACTTCAGGTCCCGTGAGTGTCTGTCTGCAGGCTCACACCTGGCTACAGGCTGAGGGGAGGACAGGAATGGAGGCGGGCTGATCCCGAAAGGTCTTCAGGGGCAGGCTAAGGAGTCGGGATTCACTGGGCAGGTGTAGGCATGACCAAACCTGGTTTGGCAGAGCTGGAGGGGAGGGGCGTGCCCAGTAGAGGTCAGGGCAGGGCTGGGAGGCCTGATAGAAGCCGCAGCAGCTGGGAGCGTGTGGCCTGAGGCTAAGGACTAAGGCTCTCCAGCGTGGCCTCCCACCTCCCTCACTGCCTCCAGATCTGTTCCCTGAGAAAGAACATCAGGGAGACAGAGGAAAATCTCAAGGGCCCATTTTAGACTCACGTCTCTCGCTCTAGCCCAGGCACACACCAATCTCCCTGGGCCCCACCCCCTGGAAACCCCTCTCTCCTGCAGGCTCTGGAACCAGGAGTACCGGGGTCCTGCCATGCCCCACTTGGCTGTGGGCAAACCCAGACTTGGATTCATACACAGGGGAAAGGGCACCTCCATTCAGACCCACCCACAACCATGGAGGAGGCTGACTTCCAAAGCCAGGATCCCAGCTTTGGATGCTCTTGTCACCTTTCTCAGGCCTCCTAACCCCCTCAGGGCCACTGCTTCCTCATCTTCAAAATAGAATCCCCCCCTCCGCCAAAGTTCCACCTTCTGGAGTTCTTGAGAGATTTGCTAAGTGCCTGGCCTGCAGGAAGTGCTATCTGAGTGTATCCGTGAATGTGTCCAAGTGACCTCAGCAAGGCCAGTACAGGCTGACAGGGACCTCTTCCCAGACCCTGGGAGGGTGGTGTGTGTCTCTGCCCGGGAGGACAGCCACCGCTGTCATTATTGGCAGCAGCTGCATTCCATCACGTCTCCTGGAACATGGAACAGGCCGGGACGGATCCCAGGGGAGCTGTGGGGAGGGCTATGCTCCTGAAAACCTGGGGTCACACAACGTCTCCATCAACCGATTAGTCCATGACTGTGTTTCAGGCAGCCTTCTCTTTAAAGGCACCTTATTTCATATATATTAATTCCCTCCCATCACACTTGAGGCCAGCGGCACCAGCTGTAACTCAGGCCTGAACGGAGCCCCCAAATACACGTCCTCTCTCCATGGGGCCCATTACCACGTTTGTGCTGAGGGACACAACTGGTACCTTGGCACCCCACTTGGGGCCACTGGCAACAGCAAAACCACCCACAAAACCTATAAAATGCCCAAAGTATGGCCCAAAGACCGCAGAAAGGACCCCTGTTTTATCATCTGACAACTGCTAGAAGGCAGAAGGATGTATTGTCCCCCTTGGGCTGGGAACCCGAGTGTCGGGCGACTCAAGATGCTCATTGCACATCTCCATGACTGTCCACAGGGTGCCCATCACCATCTGAGCTGCCTTCCTAAGCAGGATGCCGGCCTGGCCATGTGGGCTGAAGGAAAGGCAGCACTGGGTTCTCCAGAGGCAACAGCCAGCCCAGGAATGCAGGCTGTGTCCCCTTCCTCCCGGGGTCCCCCTACTCGTCCACAGCAGGCCCTGCCCAGCACCTACCACACGCCACTGTCCAGTAGACCTGCGAGTCCTGGGTCTGGTGCAGGATTCGGTAAGGGGCCACGCGGGCACTGGAGTCCAACACCACGTCCAGGGTGCCCACAAGAAGACCTGGGGGCAGAGCAGAGAGAAGAGGGTGAGGGAGGGCCACGCTCACAGCTGAGCCCTGGAGGCTGCCCAAAATGGTGGCACCGCCCTCGATGCCCCAGCCCAGACGGAGACACAGCTGGCACCCCCCCCCCCACCCACCAAAAGACTTCTTTTTCCTCTAAGGCCTATGGAAAAATCCCCTCCCACTTCTTCCTGGCAGCTTCTGCTCACTCCCCGGACTCACAAACACTTGGAGGCAGGGGCTGAGGCAGGTTTTAGGGGGCCTTCTTTATAAGCTTAAACCATTCTGGAAGGCCCTTTTTAGGAAAAATTAGGTTGTTCTTTAATTTTTAAATTTATTTTAAATATTTTTTTCAAATTTTAAAAATTCTCAAAGATCAGAAAGTACAACTGTCGCAAATTAAAGACAAAAACAACACCACGGATATCACAAAATCCAGATAAAGAGTACAGTGTGTTTTATTAACTTCCAGACACATCTCTTAAGGTACATTTCCCTGACATTTTTGGCCAAAAATTTCCATTATCAATAACAGGAAGATAATGTAGTTTTTTCTCCACCAAGTAATCACAAATTTTTATTCTGGGAAGTGTTAAGGAAGTTCCTTGTGGCTTCAAAAATCATGACTGAAGAGGACACAGCAATTTTTAAAACTGTCCAATTTGGGAAAACACTTATCCAGTGTTTTCCACCTCTGAAGCATGTTAGGGCATTTCAGATTTTCCTTCTCCTCACGTACAGCCTTTGTCAATGACACGATCTCCCCAACAAATCAGAGGTGTCTGCCTTTTACCGCTGTGTTTGATTCTCTCCTCTTTGTTAAGTGAATTATCAAGCTCTCTGAAAATGTGTTCACTGTTCCTATTTGGAATTTATGTTTTCCTCTTTGATGAAGTGCTGCTTTTGGTATGCTCTGGAAATAGTCTGTTACCATTTTCCTGTTGATGTCAGAATAATTTTTACTGATTGCATTAATTTGAATATAACACTTTCATTTCATATTCCATTTTTAATTATTTTTCCCCTCCCCAGCCTTGAACAAAAAAATTTACTGATTACAAAAGAAGGTACCCATCGCATACACCCAAGTTAGGAGCCTGTAATCTTGCCTATTTTACTAAAATGTTCTAAAATGTCTCTCTACATAGTTGTTAAAGTGGCATATATTCAAGCTTTACCAGTGTGTGGAATAAACTTTTTTCATGGCTCCTGTTGGGGTTTCTCTTCTGGTCTTGGAAACTTTATTTCAATGCTTATTCTGTTGGCATATCCATGTTTTGAGACCTGAAAGCTTTTTTGTGGGCAGACCATCTCATCATACTCAGACTCTTCCTCCTTCTTCTCCCCCACCCTTTTTTTTTTTTTTTTTAAAGATTTTATTTATTTATTTGACAGAGAGAGAGAGAGCACAAGCAGGGGAAGCAGCAGGCAGAGGGAGAAGCAGGCTCCCCACTGCGCAAGGAGCCTGATGTGAAGCTCTATCCCAGGACCCCAGGATCACAACTGGAGCCAAAGGCAGACGCTTAGCTGACTGAGCCACCCAGGCCCCTCTTAACACTCAGATTCTTCACTGAAGGATCCAGGCTCGCATCTGTTTTTCAAAGCCATCCTGAACAAAACCATATCCCTAACTGTTCCTTCCTTGGGGAAGATGGGGTTCAGGAGGCCATGATGCCTATGATGGCACAGGGAAGGCCAGGCAGAGGCCTGGGCAGGACTCACCAAACCTAACTGGAATGGGAAGTTGAAGGAGTGGTTCCTGGGGTGGGGTAGGGGAGGCCTGGCCTCCATCCTGGCAGACAGAGAGAGATGCGTGAGGTGGGAAGGGCCTTTTGTGCACAGAGGGTCCCAGCCACCCTCTGAGATGATCCTCAGAAGCACAGAAAACCGAACAAGCCGGTGGGAGCACACTGACCAGACTGGACATACTGGTACGCTGGTGCAACGAAACAAAAGGTTCTGGGCACTATGCCTCGTCTTCCTGCCCTGGCTTGCAGTAGCTTCTGAGGCTGACCACTGTTCAGACTGTCCAGAGGGGCTGCTGTCTCACCTCCGCTGAGCAGCGAGTCCAGGATGCAGGTCTAGCCCTGGCTCTTGGGATTGCTGAGGCTGTGGGGAGGCAGCCCCAGGCAGTGAAGGGAACAGTTTTTTTTAGGAAAGGGGCTGTGTCTTCCACATTAGGAGGTGTGGCTCCAGAGAGGGTGGCAGAGGACGTCCACGGGAAACTTCTGCCTGCATCTGGCAGGACTGTCTTCACTGCTAATGTTTCAAATCAGGATGTTTCACAGAAATTGCTGTTGGTAACTTATAAGATGCGCCTGCAGTTTTGCACGGCCACAGTGGGCCACTGACTGGTCTGGCCCCCAGTCTGCCCCAGCTCAGTGCTGGGCGGTGGGGTAGGGGGGTGGGTGCAGCCACAACGGGCTTGGAGCAGGAGGGACCTCAGACCACACCTGCAGATGGCACGCCCCATGGGCCTTCCCTGGATCCCAGGTGTCACACGACTTCATGAGGTGCCTGTCCACTGTTACCGGTACTGCCCAGGTGGACAAAAGGGCACCCTGGCTGGCTCACCAGAACAGCCGACTCTGGTAATTAGGCACGGCCTGCATCTGCCGCTCCAGGTCACCAAGAAGCAGGAAAAGTGGCCGAGGAGAGATCGACTGGAAGGATGGAGGCTGAGGCCAGCAGCAGCTCGGGGGACCTCTGATCTCGCTCAGAGGGCAATTTTGGGGGGAAGGAAAGAGGCAAAAGAGAATGTGTGCTTCTGTCACTTGGCCGCTCAGAGGCACTTGGGGAAACAGAGGCAGAGGACGAAGCCCGAGGAGGCGTCGCCGCCTTTCAGCTGTGAATCCCACTCCAGGAGGCTGCACGCGCCTGGGCTAAGCCCCGGGGAGCTCACGGGCGCCGCGTCCGGGCAGAGGCCGCTGCCAGCCTTCCCCTGGGCGCCCTGGGTCGGCCGAAGTCACCCACCCCCTCCCAACGACGGCACCTTCGCCTTCCCGGGGTCCTAGGCCCGCGCCCCCGGCGCGCCCCCGCCCCCGCCTCCTGGCCGCGGCCCCGTCCCACCCCACTGCCTCGCAGACACCCCCTCGGCCCTCCCCAGCTGCGCCCCGCGCCCGTCCCGGCCCCACGCCAACGCCGGCGCGCCCTCCCCGCCCGGTCCGCCGCCACAGGCCCGACCGCCGCGCGCCCCTCACCCGTGAGGCCGCCACCCTTGCCGTGGCCGCGGCGCCGCTGCAGCACGAAGAAGGGGTTGGCCCGCTCCGTCACCCACAGAGCGTTGGCTACCAGCACTTCCTCCGGGCCCAGCCACATCGTGGGGCCGCTCGAACCGGGCCGAGGCCGGCCAGGCGGAAGCGCCGCCGCCACCGCCGCCGCCGCCGCCGCCGCCGCCGCGGGAGCCGAGCAGGCGGGGCGGGGCGGGCGCGCCGAGCGGGCGACGCCCCCTGGCGGACGCGCGGATCAACACACGCAGGTTCCGGGCCCGCCGGGCGCGCGCACCTCCCGGGGCCCCGCCCGCCCTAACCTCCCAACCCCCCCGCTCCCGCCCCTTCGTACCCCTCGCCCCGCCCCCGGCCTCCAGTCCCTGGCTGGCGTGGCCCGGCGGTGTCCACCGCCCTCTCGCCCAGGCCCGGCCGCTGCAGACTCATCTAGGAGCGACGGGCCAGCCCCGGGGACACGGGCCAGAATGGCTGAGTGCCCAGGCCAGAGGAACGGGTCGTGCAGAGAGCCGGGCCCCTGGCGTTTTGTGAAAACCAGTCCAGGGGCTTGTGGGGACGGAGGAAATGTAAAGAAACAGCCTTTGCAAAAACACTTTCGGCTGATTATGCTGTGCACCCAGGGCGTGTTGACTTTGCAAAGGGCTGCTGGGGACGGGTGGAAAAGATTGTCGTCATTCTCAGAGTTCTGACACTCCGGCCGGAGACTAGGAGAACTGCCCGGAGCGCCGAAGCTGGCAGGATCCTCAGAAATCCCTGCAGTCCACTTACCTGACAGATGGGGACACTGGGGCTGGGTGATGTAGGGTTCGGGGACAGGGCTGGCCCTGGGACTTTGGGTTTTTTTGGATAGGCAAGGGTGATGAGGGAGCACGGGGTTGGCTGAAGACAAAGCAAAAGCTGGCACCTTGCACGCCCCTCTCCATCCGCTCTCCCTCTGTCCTAGTGTAGCATCCCTCAGGCAGCCCTGACTGCCATGAACAATAAGCAAATAGTTAACTTGCAGAGCTCACAATCCTGCTAGACAGGAGTCTCCCTTTGATGAAGTTCTTGAACCTAGGTGGGGTTCGGTGGGGTGAGGTTCGGAGCCGACGGCTAAAGAAAGAATTCTTAAGACGTCTCTGGTGCAAAAAGGTGGTTTATTAGAGCACGGAGACAGGACCCGTGGGCAGGCAGAGATGCAGCCGCCCTGGGTTGTGAGGGTAGGCATGTTATATACCCTGCTGTTGGGGAAAGGTGAGGGGAAGGGAGGTTTCAGTGGAGTTTTCATATGCTAAAGAGGCCCTACAAGGTGCCAGGATGTTCCAGGCCTGCCGGAGGCCTTGCCCTTGCTGCTGGATCAATGTTGTCTTTAGACCAGCCATTAAAACATTAAGATAGTTGGGAGACTTTTTGGTGGAGTGTCACAATCCTGCTATCAATCGTCTTTGTTAGTGAGATTTAGGACATCTGTAAGCCAAGGGAGACTCCTGTCTAGCAGGATTGTGAGCTCTGCAAGTTAACTATCTGCTTATTGTTCATGGCAGTCAGGGCTGCCTGAGGGATGCTACACTTATGGAGGGGAAAGGGTGAAGAGGGGGTGCAAGGCGCCAGCTTTTGCTTTGTCCTCAGCCAGCCTCCTGCTCCCTCATCACCTTGGCTTACAAATGTTCTAAATCTCACTAACAAAGACGATTGATAGCAGGATTGCGACAACCCACCAAAAAGTCTCCCAACTATCTTAATGTTAATGGCTGGTCTAAAGACAACATTGATCCAGCTGCTAAGGCAAGGCCTCGGGTAGGCCTGGGACATCTTGGCACCTTGTAGGCCCTCTTTAGCATATGAAAACTCCATTGAAACCTCCCTTCCCCTCACCTTCCCCCAACTGCAGGGTACATAACCTGCCATCCCTCACAACCCTGGGCAGCAGCTCTTCCTGCCCACGGGTCCTGTCCCCGTGCTTTAATAAACCATCATTTTGCACCAAAGATGTCTCAAGAATTCTTTCTTGGTCATCGGCTCTGGACCTCAGCCCACCGAACCTCACCTAGGTTCTAGAACTTCATCAAGGGCAGCATTCACCACCCCCCCCCCCCGGGGATGGGGGTCCCTGCTCTCCTAGCGCTAAACCCCCAACACTGACCCTTTTGAGGGAAAGGGGGAGCTGTGAACTCCCTCTGGGGCAATCCAGAATGTCCACAGGCCAGTTGGGTAGCAGGATCAGGCTGCTGGCCTGAGCCTGCCAGGACCCCGAAGGAGGGCAGAGGGAAAGGGGCACTTTGGGATCATCCCGGGAGTATAAGCTGGCTGCCCATTGGGTTTCTGTCACTGGTATTCAAGAATCCAATATGATAGATGGAGGTAAAGTAGGCATTTTCATGGTGGACAGCCAGAGTAATCAAAAGTCCTCTGAAATATTGCTTGAGACTGAATTGAGATGCAGAGGCCATTTTTCCCCTAAGGCCTTGGAAGCTTACATTGATAGTGTGCTCTCTGGGGAGTAATCTACCCTCAGGAATTTGGAGTACTTGTTAACACCCTGGGAGGTGGTAAATGGTTATTTTGTTCTTTCTCAGGCTTGAGCGTGCATCAGAATCAAACAAGGCTTGGTAAAACACACATGGTTGGGCCCCACCTCAGAGTGTTTGCATTTCTAGCAAGTTCCTAGGTGATGTTGATGCTGCTGACGTGGAGACCACCTTTTGATAACTATGCTTTATAAGAAGGAAAAGAACAAACATTGAACACTTAGGCTGTGCTAAGCCTACTTTATTTTTCCCCGTCTTCTAAGATATAATTCATGTTGCATAAAATTCATCCTTTAAAGTGCACAGTTCAGTATTAGTATATTCACAGAGTTGTGCAGTCATTACCACTAATTCCATCACTCCAAAAAGAAACCTCTTAGGGCTGCCTGGGTAGCTCAGTCAGTTAAGCTGCTGCCTTCAGCTCAGGTCATGATCCTAGAGTCCTGGGATCAAGTCCTGCATGGGGATCCTTGCTCGGTCAGGGAGCCTGATTCTCCCTTTTCCATGCTCTGCCTGCTGCTCCCCCTGCTTGTGTGATGGATCTCTCTCTCTCTCTCTCTCTGGCAAATAAATAAATAAAATCTTAAAGAAAAAGAAACCTCTTACCTATTAGTAATCACTTTCTACTCCCCAAACCCCTCCACCCCTGGCAACCATGAATCTCTTTCTGTCTTTCTGGATTTGCCCACTCTGGACATGTCCTAAACATGAAATCATACATACTATGTGGCCTTTGTGTCTGGTTTCTTCCACTTACTGGAATGTGTTCAATGTTCATGTTGTAGCAGGTATCAGTCCTCATTCCTTTTTAAGGCTTTGTAGTGTTCCATTGTAGAAACACTCCCCATTGTGTTGAGGTGCACAGTTGGACATTTAAGTTGTTCCCCCTTTTTGGCAATTATGAACAATGCTTTTGTGTGAACATGTTTTCAGTTCTCTTGGCTATGTTTCTAGGAGGGGAACTGCTGGGTCCTGTGGTAAAGCTGTGTAATTCTTTTTCTTTTTAAGTAGGTTCCATGCCTGGTGTGGAGCCCAACATGGGGCTTGAACTCACAGCCCTGAGTTCAAGACCTGAAATGAGATCAAGAGTCAGATGCTTAACCAACTGAGCCACCCAGGCGCCCTTATGTTTAACTTTTTGAGAAATCACCACACTGTTCTCCAAAGCTGCTGCACCATTGCACATTCCCACCAGTGATGGCTGAGGGTTGCAGTTTCTCCGTATCTCCATTTGTTATTGCTTATCTTTTTTTTAACACAGCCACTTTAGTGAAGTAGTATCTTATGTGGTTTAGATCTGCCTTTCCCTAATGACTTATGATGTTGGGTATCTTTTCATGTGCTTGATGGTCATTTGTATATCTTCAGTAGAGAAATGCCTATTCATATGCTTTGCCCATTTTTCAATTGGGTTGCCTTTTATTGTTGAATTATAAGATTTATTTATAATTCTATTTAAAAAAAATATTTTATTTATTTGACAGAGAGCACAAGTGGGGTAAGGAGCAGAGGGAGAAGCAGACTCTCTGTTGAGCAGGGAACCCAACGTGGGGCTGGATCCTAGGGTTCCAGGATCATGACCTAAGCTGAAGACAGACACCTAAATAACTGAGCCACCCAGGTGCCCCATATATATTCTAAATACTAGACTGTTAATGGATAAGTGATATTAAGCCTACTTCTTACATTCCTTAAACTCTAATCTCCACATGTTAACGTTATGAGGTATTTTATGATCCCTACATGAGAGACGATACAACTGAAATCCAGGCAGAAGAAATTACCTGCCAAGTTCATGCTAGTGAGTGGCAGAGGCGGTAGCGATGTCCAGACCTTTTTGGGAACCAACTCTTTTCTACACATGTTGGACATTTGCTGCTTTTGTCCCAGCATCCACTTCTTTGTGTACATCATGATTTTGTTGAGGAAACCCCACTTTTAGAACTCTCAGCTCCCATCTTTCCAGGAAAGCCACACTCACTCCATGGCTACAGAAGTGAAGCACATGCTGGCCTCAGCCACTGGCACACATCAGTTCTGTGACCACAGTGGCTGGTTCAGCGAGAGGGCCACAGGACTCCAACCAAGCCAGTCAGCTCAAGGAGATGCCCATTCCGGTCTGGGTTACCTCCAGGACCCCAGCTCCCACGCTGATGGGGCTACTGCCACCCTACACCTGAGCCTGGAGCCT
This sequence comes from Mustela erminea, assembly GCF_009829155.1. NCBI lineage: Eukaryota > Metazoa > Chordata > Mammalia > Carnivora > Mustelidae > Mustela > Mustela erminea. The sequence continues at coordinate 14,276,167 of NC_045616.1, read as the reverse complement.
CCCTGGGGGGAGCTAGCAAGTGTGTCCTGGTGTCCTTGTTTGAGGGCCAACCTGTGCCTCAAGGGACATGAGGACAGCCCTGGCATTTTAGCTTTTGGGAGCCACTAAGGTCCCCTTTTGCTCAAGACAGTTTGGGTGGGGTTTCTGTCACTTGCAACCAAGGGAGTCCTCGGAGATACAGATTACCATATGGCCAAAGCAGATTTGTCAATAGGTTTTTATTGGAATGGTTATATTAGCAAATCCCCACACATACAGGTATACACTATCAGCATGTAGGTATAGACCATACCATTTCACTACTTAATTATACTTACATTAACCATATGGACCTAGGCATTGTGCTGCCCAGGACATTTCAAAGGGCTTATAAGATCTGCTTGCCAAGAAATCAGCTTACATTCTATTAGCAGGTATCTGTATTTCTAGACAAGGTAACCCCCCTTCAGTGAGCCCCCAAACTAAGCAAGTGATCAATTTTGCTTTTTTGGCTATTTGATGTGTGTTCTTTCTGGCACAAGCTATCCACTGGTGAATGAAAATTCAAGTGCATAGTATCCCTTTCATCCCTCAAGGTAGAAGGGAAGTCATTTGCCACATTTAAGTATATCCCAAGCCTCCCCCACCCCCAAATTACCTGTGCTACGGTTAGAAAAATAGTTCTGTATGCCATCCTCTGAGATGTTGTGCATAGTTAGCAGGAACTCAGAATGAGAGGAGCTCTGTGAATGACCCAAATGTGAAAGGGGTAACTTGAATATTTTAGATGAATACAAAAGCTGCTGAGGGTCAAAAACAATTGTGACGTGTGTAGCCTACGGCGCTTTGGACCAACTCCTGCTCTCACACAGAAACAGGACTGTTAGCAGGTGAGGGCCGTTCCCTGTACCCCAAATATTATTTCCTAGCTTGGGGTCTTTTTCCTGTTTCTGTGATTGCAACGGTCAGGTTTCCTTAGACAGACTCATGGCCACTTGCGAGTGGACCTTGCTTCTCATTCTCAGTTTTAGACTTAGCTTTCCATTCTGACCCCAGCACCAGCCAAGGGCGCCCCTCCTCCAGCTGGGTCAGCCACAGCTAGTGACTTGGTCCACACAGCATGCTCTCAGTCAGTAGGCAGTTAACCTGCTTAGGAACAGTGTACTTGAGTGAAGGGAAAGAAATGGCCTGGGTGTTAAGAGTCTACCTATCCCCCATCCCCACCTTTTGTTTTTACAAACACCTCCCTCAGTACCTACCGGTCACTAGAAGAGTCCTTTAATATCGCACAGTGTGAATACCCTTGGATTTAATTGTGGATGAAGGATAAATCTGAAAACATATTAGAATTCACTTTGCGTTGGGTTAAATTTGTAAAAATATAGCTCAGAACAATCATCTGTAGCTTTTGACAGTTGCCAGTAGGTCTAAAGAGAGCTGGAGAGAGAGAGGGTGATAGTCCGCCTAGGGGATAGGTTGCTGATGAAGGCCAGCTGGGCTTGTCAGATGACCGACTGACATGACATGCGTCTTCCCTGCATGCCTGCTCACCCAAGTGGATGACGGTGGACTGGTGGGAAATGAGCCTGGTTTCGGGCCAGCACTCCACTGGGTGGGGGCCCCTTGAAGTTGTGTCGCAGGGGATTAAGGATCCACTGCAGCTGAGAAAAGGCTAATGACATTCTCCAGCTTTTCTCGGCTTTTTCACCCAAGGACAATGCGTGTGGTTTATAAAGGCGCTTACCCTGATTTTGATGACCACCCTTGCCTTGTGCACCAGGGTCTCTGGAAGCTGCCTTTGGCCCCCCAGCAACACTCCCCAGGCCTGCCATTCCAGAGAAAGTCATTCCTTTCAGGATGCCAAGCTGGGTTAGCGCCACCTCGAACCTCTGTCTTTTGTGGTATATGCATGTAGAAAATTCAAAGGGAGGGACTATGAAAGCCCAGGACGGGGTCTGCATGATTCCAGCAGCACTGAATTCTTCTGAAAGTTTAATACTCAAGTATGCATGAAATTCCAAATTAAAAAAATTTTTTTTTCTTGTTTTTTTTTTTTTTTTTTTTGTCCTGAAGAATCTTCCTTCTTCCCCAAGTCAGAGTGAAGAAAACAACAAATGGCTTTAGCTAAAGTGAACAGCAAGAGGGAAAACCCCAGATAAGTCCCAGGTCATGGACTGGGGGCCCCCACAGGGTCTCATTAGACCACGAGAGACCAAGAGAGTCAAGTTTTGGGGAGATACATGTCATCCTTTGACATGTCATGTCATCCTGAGATCCCCGGCACCCCATTCCTCTCCACAGTCACAGGAGGCCGGTGGGACGCCGCTCTGGGGAACGCAGGTGACTGCATTCCATGTCTGCTGGGGGCCCACCAGACTCTCTTCTTCAAGGCTCAGTTTGTTGAGATCTTTCAGGACACTCCTAAGAAAGACTACACACTCCTTGACCTGACTGGCACCCCAGAGGAGCCCCATGGCCACAAGGGGGCTGGGAGCCCCAGAGTGGGGTAAAGGGGCTCAGCAGCTAGGGGAGAAAACTTTCTCCTTCTGCTGTGCCAGGCTCTTCCTGCTGTTTTGCTGGACAGTAAGAAAAGCACAGGTCCATGCACCCAATACAGGCACCTTCCCTCTGGAAGGGAAGTTTTTCAGTCCTGCTAAAATATCCGTGGATATTATGTGAACATATATACTCATTTTTTCCTTTTCCCAGTGGGCTTTGGAATGATTTACTGACAAGGTCACAAGGGCACAACTGCTCTTAGCAGGGAGGACACTTCTTTTAAGCTGAGGGTGTCACAGTGGTCCTCCTATGGTAATGATCTCTTACTCAGGTGTGGAGTTAGGAGTGAACGCTCTGTTGAATCACTCCAAACTCTGATTCTGGGAGTGAGTGAGGGCCAGTCCCTCTGCCTGTGGCAATGCGGTCAGGCCAACACCTCCTTTCTTGAAGAGGGAAGTGACACTCAGTGGTTTTTCTAAATTGGTCGTTGTCCGGAGCTCGTTCTATTCATACCTTAAATGCCAGGGTCCCCAGGGCATTTTCCCAAGCCTGGCTCTCATGGCACCGGGCAATATTAGCCCCACACTGGCCTCCACCATCATTGGAAATTAAGGGAACACTAGGCCCAGCTGGACACCCACTCTGGGGGGTTCTAACTCCTGTGAGCAAGTGTGTGTGTGTGTGTGTGTGCGCATGTGCCTTGTGTACACATATGTGTGTGTATGTGGGGAGAAAGGGGTAAGGGGGGAGGAGAGAGGGGAGAGGGAGGGGAGAAGAGGGTGAGAGGGAGGGAAGAAGAGGGAAGACAGGGAGGGGAGATGGGGGAAGACGGGGGGGGGGGGGGGAGGTGCAAAGAGGGGAGGGGAGAAGGGGAGAAACAGAGAAGGCAGTGGGGAGAAGGGGGAGTGGGAGAGACAGAGAGGGAAGGGGGAGGCAGAGAGGGGAGAAGAGGGTGGGAGGGAGGGTAGAAGGGGGGAGACAGGGCGGAAGGGGGAAGAAAGGAGAAGGTTTAGGGCATTGGGGCCTACTTTGGTAGGCGCAGGTGACAAGTTCATGTAAAACACAGCTTCCCAGGGATTCCGATGTGGAGGGGCCCCACCTTGACCCCCTTTTCTCTACCAAAACTCTGCCTGAGCCCGAGAGCTGGTTCTCCAGGCCTCCCTCTAGAGGCCCTGCCAGACTGAGATGGAAAGCGTCCTCACCAGGGTGCTCTCTGGGTCCCACCAACAACCCCCATGTCACCGAGACTGCCAACCTGGTCTTCTGCTTCAGCCTCCTGGCACCCTCCTTTCCCGCTCTAGTGGGACCTGGGGTCAGCCTAACTGTAGTGCTCTGCTCAGCCCAGGCCCTGGACCTGTCTGGTCCAGATCCACCCGGGGAAGTGAGACGCCCCCTCCCACCACCCTTGCCGGTCTCAGGGCCCTGAAGCCAGTCACACCTCTGCATGGCTGCCCTGTGCACCTCCTTCTGCACTCAGGAAACCCCACTCTTCCTGACTCGCCCCCATGGTGCCTGGCCTCCCACCGCAGCTGGCTGTTAACGTACCAGTTTCTCTCACAGCCTGTCTTCACGGTCACTGGGGTCGCCCGAGCTCTGAGTGTGTGTGTTTAGTATGAGGTGGGCACTTAATCAAGGGCTCTTGGAGAGAGCGACCTCATAATCTTGCCTTCTCCCTTTCAAATTCTACTTCCTGGACATCAGTGTCTGTGTCTGATGACGTTTAGGTGCCGTGACCGCTTCACAAGGGGACGTGACGCGAGCACCACCTCCTCGCTTCCCCGGAGCAGAAACCGGGTCTAAGCAATCAAGGTCAACAGCAAGAGGACACTTGGGATTTGCCCTCAGTTAAAACCAGTTTCACTGAACATGAAGATGGTGGAAAGAAGTGGGTGTGGGCAGTGATAACAAGCAAGGAGAGTTCACGAAGCCTGCAGGAACGCTCAGTTCCGCAGGAGCTATCAGATCCATCAGATTCAGTCATCCTGTCTTGTCTAAACCCTTGGAGCCCACCGTGTTTTGGAAGCTGGGCTGTTGGGGGCCTTGGGGTGGCTGGCGGTATAGGCCTGGCTCCCAAGTGCAGAGGGTGGGGGAGTTTCTCTGAGCTGGGCCTGAGGAGGAGCTGGGGGATGGAGCCTTCCTTCCTGAGCAGGGCTCCCCAGAGTTGCTGAGGGGTCTGTCAGCAAGGGAGTAGAGCCTGTCTTCCCTTGCAGTGGGGGGTGGGGTGGGGCAGAGGCAGGCGCCCTGGATGGACTCGCTGCCCACTGCAGCCACCAACGGGCTGACTCCAGGCCTGGCCTTCCTATTGTGCTCTGGCTCGTAGAAAGTGGGGCGACAGAGGGGGAAGGGGAAGATGGGGGGAGGGGGGATGAAATGGGGGAGGCAGAGGGGGAAGGAGGAAATGGAGGGGGAAGGGAGAGGTAGAGGGGAAGGGGGGAGACAGAGGGGGAAGGGGGAAGCAGAGGCTGGAAGCCAGGTCCAGCTCAGAGCAGTCCGCCAGAGGGGTGAGGGTTTGTGGTAGAAGCAGCTAGTTCCTCTGTGCCTTCTGTTCTTCAAATGTAACCCCCACCCACCAAAAAAACAACAACAACAAAAAAAAACCCCAAAAAAACCTGATCAGAAGTTATTTACACGTCCTTACTGATGACCACTGTGACTGTAAGTCTTGCTGTGGTAGAGATGCTCATAGGTCAGGGGAGGAGTGTCTCTCCATAACCCCCACCCTGCCTGTATCCTGCCTGTATGGTCGATGAGCTGCTCCCCAAACCTCGAACTTCTCTGAGGCAAGGGTGCTGAGAAGGTTGTCCTCCCCAAGTGTTCCTGCTGTCCAGGGTCCCTGGAGTGGCTTCCCAGAGGGGTCTCCAGCTCCCACGCCGGCAGAGAGGCTGTTCTTTGGGAGGAACATTGCTGTTCCCCGGGGGGATGTGACCTCCACGCAGAAGTTACCATCTGTCCTGACAAAGGCAGGACATTCTGTAGCTGAGCAGGGAAGTAGCCTCGATTTTTAGGGAGAAGGTGTTGAGCTGGGACCTGGGGCACTATTCTGAGTGAATTCCCCTGTAAGAAATGCCTCCTTGGCTCTTTGACAGTGAAGGCGTGCCCTAGATATGCCAGAAACTCAACTATTGTTTAATAGGTAGATTTCTGAGGGGCCTGAATCTCTACCTCCTTCTCGTGCGATTTCATTCCTTTCCCAGAAAAGTAATGTCTCGAGTGCAATGTGACGCGTATGCTTTTTCCAGACGGTACAAATCAGGAGAGAATGCTCGGAGAGGGTCTCAGCTCAGGAGCAGAAGATCAAGGTCATGGCGAGGACTGCATGGCCAGAAGTGAGCCATCTTCCCTGTCCCAGGAGCCAAGCCAAACAAAGCTCGGGTGTGTGTCCCAGAGTGTCTGGCACATGGAGTTCTCATCTCCTCCAGGTCCAGTCCCTTGCCTCAAAGCCGCAGGCGCAAAGCTTGTCTTTCTGGACAGTGCCCTCTTGAAACTGTTTATCAAAAATATGTTTATAGTACAAAGACCATAAAAAGGAGGGGGAACTTCAAACAGAAGCCCTTGGTGTATGGTAAAAAAAGAAAAAGCTGTTGAGACCTTACAAATTCCATGCTGTTCCAGCCTCGAGTGATTAGAAACACGATGCTGCTGGTCACTGGGAGGCGACGCTCCTGATGGCTCTCTCCACCGTGGTTCTCTGAGGGGTTGTGATTGGGGGGGCACGACCGTGTTTACAGCGTCTTACAGGGATGATGAGAACAGACACGTGAGGAAGAGAAGCCAGCAGCACATGGGAACATGGTGAGCATTTGCCTCAAACTCGTGTTTCACGGAGCTGATAAAAATCGACAGGTGTGTGTGTTTGTGGGTGGGTGTGGGAGGGTCCCAGGTCCACGTGGTTTGCTGCCAGATCTAAGTCCAGAACGTGGAGGCTGGAGTTTCCGTTCTCATGCCGGGGATCTGAGGAGTTGGATGCATTTACATCGCTACGTGGCTCCCGTGGGTAGGAGAAACGGCCTGAACTGTGGTTGTGTCCTTGGGTAAGAAGGATGCCTCTATCTATTTCCTAAACGTGCTCATTGTGGTTCTGGGTTGGGACTGCTCTCCGGAGACATGTTTCCCGTGACGTTAACACCATGTCATCCCAGGCGTGTGGGAGGAGCGTGTGTGTCCTTGAATGTCTGCCATGCTGGCCCACCGCGTCCTTTTCTGAAAACTCCCATGCCTTCTTGGTGCCAATGCTGAGGCTGGTGGAGGGGGCTGGGTTGGATCGGGAAGGAGGAAGAGGGGTGCTAGTTTGGTCTCTAACAGCAAGGATGTGGTTCGAACTTCTCAAGAAAGCACTCAGAGTCATTCTGATTTTGATGTCCACTGGCCATCACACCCAGAGGAGACTGCCAGGCCGGCCTCCAGGGGACCACCTCTGTACACACCTCAGCAGATGCCAAGCAGACGAGTCCGCAGGCCTCAGGGTCAAGGTGGTCACATAAGCACTCGGCTCAGCTCTTGATGGGGGCTGGACGACCCCCTGTCCTATGTAGCCGGCGTGCTGCTCTGGGTGGCCAGTCTCAGAGGAGGGACGAAAGGCAAGACTTTCTCTTGGGAACCTTTAGGAAGAGGCTCTTTAACAGAAAGTAGAATAAGAGACAAGAAAATACGGAGCGGGCCAAGGAGCAGCAACTCGGGCCCCATGTCCGTAAGCAGCAGCGCCTGCAAGCTTTAGTACGCATTGTGAGTGGGGAGCACAAAAGGTATTAAAAAAGAAAAAATACCCAGCTGTCACCCTGACACAGAAAAGCATGTGATTATTCCGAGACATGTTTGCTACGCAACCCTCATCTCCTCCACCGGCCCCTGCTCCTCTCTGGGAACAGTCAAGCTTGTTGGGGCCCACTTTCTCCTGCTGGCTTGGGGCGGGTTTTCAGTCCTGTGAGGCCACCTGGGCGATAATGCTGTCCTCAAAGCCTCCCCTTGGGGGGGACCTTGCAATTTAACCCTGAGCCCCAACCTACACTCGGAAAGCCCTGCCATTCTTCCAAAAATGGACGTTGACAGAAAGATACAAAATAAGAAAGGTGATTGTAAATTAAATCACAAAAGAGGTGACCCCCCGGAGCCCATTTAGAAAAAATCAGGTCTTGTTCTCGTCATACATGTCCAAGGAAGGTTCGATGGTGGAGAATTCACTTTCGTACACGAGGCTCCGAGGAGACAAGGAGTTTCGGTGGAAGAAGTGACCACCTGGAAAAGGGACAAGAAGAAACAGACTTAATCTGGGCGTCAGGCCTCCCCTTCCCGCACAGCTCGGAGGAAGCACATGGATTTCTCTTCAAAGCGGCACATTTTCTCAGATAGCTCCATTTTGGGCTGTTATCATAAGACAAATGGAAAGAATTCAGGCATTCCCTCAACTTAGGGACAACATAAACACGTAAATCCCAATGTTCAGATCCCCAAGAGATTAACACCTGGAGCTTTTCTTTTTTAAAGATTTCATTTATTTGTTTGAGAGAGAGCACAAGCAGGGGGAGCAGCAGGCAGAGGGAGAAGCAGGCTCCCCACTGAGCACGAAGCTTGATGTGGGACTCGATCTCAGGACCCTGAGATCATGACTTGAGCCAAAGGCAGATGCTCAACTGACTGAGCCACCCAGGTGCCCCTAATTTTTTTCTCCAGTGTTAGACTCTATCTGCTGAGGCAACGCTACAGAAGATGAAGACATCCCCCTCTCTTCCTCTATCCCTACTTTCTACTCTCCAATATAATGATATTTTGATACAAATTTCAGCATTTACATTATTTGACTATTTCTGCTAGTCAGAGCAAAGCCATGCTCACATTTCCTTTTCCAAACAACTGATTCGTTTGCACAGGTTTCCTAACATATAACTGACATACAATAAAATGCACGTATTTCAAACCAAGACCAGATTCAAGATGGTGGACATCTCTGTCCCCCCAAAAGTTTCCTGGAGCCTCTGGTAATTCTTCTCTTTTTCCTGCCCTACTTCCACCCTCAGATAAACACAGATGAGGCTACGTCTTTCTAGAATTTTTTTAAACATGGATTCGTAGTTATTTTATGGCTCTTACAAATAAATTTGCTATGAACACCTGTGTCCAAGTCTGAGTGAGGATGGTGCTTTCTTTTCTCTCGGGTAGATACCTAGGACCAGAGTGTCTATGTGGGTGTATGTTGACTTTTCTAGAATGCATCACTGTTCCCCAAGCAGTGTATGGGAGTCCCAGTTCCTCTGCACCCTCACCAGCACTAAGATGGCCAATCTTTGACGCTCTGGCCCTTCAAGTACGGGCATAGGAATATCTCGTCGTACTTCTAATTTGTATTTCCCTGAACTTGAGGCATCCACCCATGTGCCTATTAGCCAACTGTATATCTGCTTTTGTGAAGCATTTTGGTAAAAATCTCTTGCCCATTAAAAAAACTGGGCTGTCTTCCTATTATTGAGCAGTAAGAGTTTTTATATAATTTATTCATTTATTTATATATTTATATATAATTAATAAAAATGATAATATTTATTATATAAAAATATATTTTCCAGAAACAAGTCTTCCATCACATATGGTTTGCAAATATTTTTGCCCAGTTGGAGGCTTGCCTTTTTACTTCCAGAACAATGTCATTTGAAGACCAAAAGTTTAAAATTTTGATAAAAATCTAGTTTATGGATTTTCCTTTTTTATAGTTTGCACATTTTGTGTCAGAATAAAGAAATCTTTGCCAAATCCAAGGTCAGTCAGATCTCCTCCTATGCGTTTAGCCAGAAGCTTAACAGTTTTAGTGCTTACATTTAGATGTAATCTGTTCTGGTCAGAGAAAGACATGATGTTGGCTTTGTCAAGGAAGGAGAGCATATTTTTCCACGCCTAAAAACACACCCTACTTACTGATCAAATGATGAGGACTGTTTTTGCTATTAAGCACATAATGTTATTATGTAAACTCTTAGTTGAGGCATAACCTGTATAAGGTATGTGTACAAATCATAAGTACATACAGGTAAATTTGAATGTGCACAGAGAGAACACACCCTGAAATCATCACTCAATCAAGAACTAGGCCCTGTGGCTCCCCATGAGTCCCCCTATCAACCCCAATCACCAGACCCTCCCGAAGGAAACCACAATCCAGACTTCTCACACCATGGTTTAATTGTGTCTGTCTTTAATGGAAACAGTGTTTTTTCGTGTCTTGATTCCTTCAATGTTATGTGGTGATATTGATCCATGTCATGAAATAGATCAGGAATTGGTTTGTTTTCACAGTGGTGTGACATTCTGTTGTGTGACTACCTCACCATTTACATACATCCGCTCTTCTCCTGGTGCACATTGGAATGGTTTCCATTTTGGAGCTCCTATGAATGTAGCTGTGAGAAACAGTCTTGTGTGTATTTTTTGCACACATGCACATGGAATTCTCTTGGAATTATGGGATCTTGGGGTCTGTATATGTCTATCTGTAGCACATGTTGGCTGTATTCCAAAGTGGGTGGACCAGTTTCTACCTCCACCACTAGACGAGAATTCCAATTGCTTTGTATCTGCACCAATACTTGCTATTTTCTGTATGTTTTCATTCTAGCACTTTTGGGGGGGGTATATAATGGTATTTCACAATGGTTTTAATTTTTCATTCCACTGATGCCAAAAAAGGATGAACTCCTTTTCACATGTTTTTAGGGTATTTGTACATCTTGTTCATCCCGAAACACCTGTATATTTACTTCTTTTTTTACAAGTTGTGGTATAACTGACATATAACATTATATTAGTTTTAGGTGTGCAATATAATGGTTCGATATTTTTGTATATCGCGACATGATCACAAGAAGTCCGATGAAAATATAGTTACAAAATTCCTTTTCTTATGATGGGAACTTTTAACGTCTATTCTCTTAGCTACTTTCAAATATACCATACAGTATTATTAATTGCAGCAACCATGTTTCACATCACATCCCCGTGACTTACTGTTCTATTTTTTGTTTTGTTTTGGTTTTATGACTTCTTTGTTTTATAACTGGACATTAGTACCTTTTGATCCCTTTTACCCATATCGCCCACACCTAAACACCCCACCTCTGGCAACCACCAATCTTCTCTGTGTCTGTGAACTTGGTATTGGTTTTTAAGTTCCACATGTAAATGAGATCATAAGGTGTTTGTCTTTTTCTGACTTACTTCACTTCGTGTGATGCCCTCAAGGTCCATCCACATTGTTGTGAATAGCAAGATTTCCTTCTTTTTTTTTTTTTTTTTTAAAGATTTTATTTATTTGTCAGAGAGAGCGAGAGAGAGCGAGCACAGGCAGACAGAGTGGAAGGCAGAGTCAGAGGGAGAAGCAGGCTCCCTGCGGAGCAAGGAGCCCGATGTGGGACTCGATCCCAGGACGCTGGGATCATGACCTGAGCCGAAGGCAGCTGCTTAACCAACTGAGCCACCAATGGCTGAATAGGACGCGCGCGCACGCACATTTTCTTCATCCATTCATCCATCTATGGACGCTTAGTTTGTTTCTTTATCTTGGCTATTGTAAATAATGCATGACGAACATTAGGGTACATATGTCTTTTAGAGTTCGTGTTTTTGGGTTTTTTTTAGTATTTTTTTTTTAATTTAAAATTTTTTATTTATAAACATATATTTTTATCCCCAGGGGTACAGGTCTGTGAATCGCCAGG